>NC_041214.2:65707302-65714935 GCF_002837175.3 Physeter macrocephalus | reverse complement strand
CGCGCCCGTTTCTGGAGCTCCTTTACGCGGTGCGCTTAATCCCCTCTCCTCTCCCACCAGGAGACAAAGAGGCAAGAAAAAGTCTTTTGTCTCTTCGGTAGCTCCGCGCCTGTTTCTGGAGCTACTTTAAGCGGCGCGTTTAATCCCCTCTCCTCAAGCACCAGGAAGCAAAGAGGGAAGAAAAGGTCTCTTGCCTCTTCGGTAGCTCCAGACTTCAACCGGACTCCCTCCCGGCTAGCCGTGGCGCACTAACCCCTTCAGGCTGTTTTCACTCTGCCAACTCCAGACCTTTCCCTGGGATCCGACTGAAGCCCGAGGCTCAGCTCCCAGCCCCCGCCCGCCCCGGCCGGTGAGCAGACAAGCCTCTCGGGCTGGTGAGTGCCGGTCGGCACCGATGCTCTGCGGGAATCTCTCCGCTTTGCCCTCCGCACCCTGTTACTGCGCTCTCCTCCGCGGCTCCGCAGCTCCCCCATCCGCCCACCGCAGTATCCGCCCACGAAGGGGCTTCTAGTGTGTGGAAACCTTTCCTCCTTCACGGCTCCCTCCCACTGGTGCAGGTCCCGTCCCTATTCTTTGTCTCTGTTTATTCTTTTTTCTTGTGCCCTACCCAGGTACATGGGGAGTTTCTTGCGTTTTGGGAGGTCTGAGGTCTTCTGCCAGCGTTCAGTAGGTGTTCTATAGGAGAAGTTCCACGTGTAGATGTATTTCTGATGTATCTGTGAGGAGGAAGGTGATCTCCGCGTCTTACTCTTCCGCCATCTTCTTGCCTCTCCTGTCTATACTCTTAAAAAAAAAAAAATACTGTATTCACTTTCTATTGCTGCTATAACAAACGACCACAGTCCCTCTCTCATCCATATATATGCTTAGAAGGTGCTTGTGAAAATCTGCTTTGACAGAGGGAAAGAAAATCCCAGGGCTTGATTGTGAAGGACTTGACATTGCTGCAAGATGGAAGACCTTAGGAAGGGCAGGCACATGGGTGAACAGGTCCATTTCTTGAAGATCAGGGCTCCTCTGGGAAAACCTAGCAAGAACCTGTGTGATGCTTCAGCAAACTCCCTTGGCCTTCCAACACTAGGGACTTCAGAATCTTCAGAACTCATCCCTGCATTTCCTTTCCCTTTACTTGCTAAGTTTCACATTTTTACTCTTTTCTTTACTATTTCTTTACTGAAGTGTAGTTGACTTACAATATTGTTTCACATGTACAGCAGAGTGATTCAGTTATTTATATTTCAGGTTATTTTCAATTATAGGTTATTGTAAGACATATAGTTCCCTGTGATATATAGTAAATCCTTGTTGCTTATCTATTCCATGTATAATAGTTTGTATCTGTTAATCTCATGCTCCTAGTTTATCCCTCCCCACCCTCCCTTTCCCCTTTGATAACCATAAGTTTGTTTTCTATGTCTGAGTGATTCTGTTTTGTATACAGGTTTATTAGTATCTTTTAGATTCTACATATAAGTGATACTATAAAGTTTGTTTGATTCACTAAGTATATTTTCTAGGTCAATCCATGTTGCTGCAAATGGCAGTATTTCGTTCTTTTTTATGGCTGAATAATACTCCATTGTTTATATACCGCATCTTAAGCCAGTAATCTGTTGATGGGCACTTGGGTTGTTTCCACGTATTGGC
The DNA here is from genome assembly GCF_002837175.3 of Physeter macrocephalus. Taxonomy (NCBI): domain Eukaryota; kingdom Metazoa; phylum Chordata; class Mammalia; order Artiodactyla; family Physeteridae; genus Physeter; species Physeter macrocephalus. The sequence continues at coordinate 65,713,288 of NC_041214.2, read as the reverse complement.
TATTATACATAGTGCTACTATGAGCATTGGGGTGCATGTATCTTTTTGAATTAGAGTTTTCATCTTTTCTGGATATATGCCCAGGACTGGTATTTCTGGATCATATGATAACACTGTTTTTAGTTTTTTAAGGGACCTCCATACTGTTTTCCATAGTGGCTGCACAAATCTACACTACAATGAACAGTATAGAAGGGTTCCTTTTTTTCTACACCCTCTCCAACATTTATTATTTGTAGACTTTTGATAATGGCCATACTGACCAGTGTGAGTTGATACCTCATTGTGGTTTTGATTTGCATTTCTCTAGTAATTACCGATGTTGAACACATTTTCATGTGCCTGTTGGCCATCTGTATGCTTTCTTTGAAGAAATGTCTGCTTAGGTCTTCTCATTTTTTGATCAGGTTTTTCCAATATTGAGTTGTATGAGCTGTTTGTATACTTTGGATATTAACCACTTGTCTGTCGCATTGTTGGCAAATATTTTCTCCCATTCCATAGGTTTTCTTTTCATTTTGTTTATGGTTTCCTTTGCTGTGCAACAGCTTTTAAGTTTGATTAGATCCCATTTGGTTTTTGCATTTTTTGCTTTTTCCTTAAGACTGATCTAAGAAAATATTGTTACAACTTAAGTGAGAATGTTTTGCCTATGTTCTCTTCTAGGAGTTTTTTGGTGTTATGTTTTATGTTTAAGTCTTTAAGCCAAGTTGAGTTTATTTTTGTGTATGGTGTGAGGGAGTATTCTAACTTCGCTGATTTACATGCAGCTGCCAACACTTGCTGAAGAGACTCGCTCTCCTCTCCATTGTATTTTCTTCCTTCCTTTGACAAAGATTAACTGACCATAGGTGTTTGGGTTTATTTCTGGGCTCTCTATTCTGTTCCACTGATCCATATGTCTGTTTGGGGGCCAATAAGACACTGTTTTCATTACTGTAGCTTAGTAGTATAGTCTGAAGTCTGGGAGGGTTATGCTTTGTTCTTTTCCTCAGGATTTCTTTTGCAGTTGTGTGTCTTCTATGGTTCCATGTAAATTTTAGGATTATTTGTTCTAGTTCTATGAAATGTTATGGGTATTTTAGTAGGGATCACATTACATCTGTAGATTGCTCTGGGTAGTATGGCCATTTTAACAATATTAACTCTTCTAATCCAAGAGCGCAGGATGTGTTTCCATTTCTTTGAATCATCTTCTATTTCCTTTATCAATGTTCTATAGTTCTCAGCATATAAGTCTTTCACCTCTTTGGTTAAGTTTATTTGTATGTATTTTTTTTTCAGTTTTGATTTTTTAACTTTTTTATTGGAGTATAGTTGATTTACAGTGTGTTTCTGGTGTACAGCAAAGTGATTCAGTTATACATATATATATATTTTTTCATATTCTTTTCCATTATGGTTTATTACAGGATATTGAATATAGTTCCCTGTACTATACAGTAGGACTTTGCCTATTTTATATATAGTAGCTTGTATCTGCTAATCCCAAACTCCTAATTATCCCTCCCCCACTCCATTTTCCCTTTGGTAGCCATGAATTTGTTTTCTATGTCTGTGAGTCTGTTTCTGTTCTGTAAATAAGTTCATTTGTATCATATATATCATATTTTAGATTCCACATATAAGTGATATCCTATGGTATTTGTTTTTTTGTGACTTCACTTAGTATGATCATCTCTAGGTCCATCCATGTTGCTGCAAATGGCATTATTTCATTCTTTTTTATGGCTGAGTAGTATTCCTTTGTGTATATATTCCACATCTTCTTTATCCATTCATCTCTCTATGGACATGGTTGCTTCCATGTTTTGGCTTTTGTAAATAATGCTGCTATGAACATTGGTGTGCATGTATCTTTTCAAATTAAAGTATTCTCTGGATATATGCCCAGGAGTAGGATTGTTTTCTAGGAACCTCCATACTGTTTTCCATAGTGACTGCACCAATTTACATTCCCATGAACAATGTAGGAAAGTTCCCTTTTTCTTCACACCCTCTCCAGCATTTATTTGTAGACATTTTAATGATGGCCATTCTGACCAGTGTGAGGTGACACTTCATTGTAGTTTTTAGAAAAATTTTTATTGGAGTATAGTTGATTTGCAATGTTGTGTTAGTTTCAGGTGTACAAAAAAGTGAATCAGTTATACATATATCCTTTTTTTTTTTAGATTCTTTTCTCTTATAGACCATTACAGAGTATTGAGTAAAGTTCCCTGTGCTTTACAGCAGGTTCTTATTAGTTATTTATTTTATATAGAGTAGTGTGTTTATGTCAATCCCAATCTCCCAGTTTATTCCTCCGCCCGCCCCATCCCCTGGTAACCATAAGTTTGTTTTCTACATCCGTGACTGTACTTCTGTTTTGTAAATAAGTTCATTTGTACCTTTTTTTTAAGATTCCACATATAAGTGATATCATATGATATTTGTCTTTCTCTGTCTGACTTACTTCACTCAGTATGGCAATCTCTAGTTCCATCCATGTTGCTGCAAATGGCATTATTTCATTCTTTTTTATGGCTGAGTAGTATTACACCATGTATATATACCACATCTTCTTTATCCATTCCTCTGTCGATGGACATTTAGGTTGCTTCCGTGTCCTGGCTATTGTAAATAGTGCTGCAATGAACATTGGGGTGCAGGTATCCTTTCAAATTATGGTTTTCTTCAGATATATGCATAGGAGTGTGATTATTGGATCATATGGCAACTCTATTTTAAGTTTTTTAAGGAACCTCCATACTGTTTTCCATAGTGGTTGCACCAGTTTACATTCCCATGAACAATGTAGGAAGGTTCCATTTTCTCCACACCCTCTCCAGCATTTATTGTTTATAGAATTTTTGATGATGGCCATTCTGACCTGTGTGAGAATGTAGTTTTGATTTGCATATCTCTAATAATTAGTGATGCTGAGCATCTTTTCATGTTCCTCTTGGCCATCTGTATGTCTTCTTTGGAGAAATGTCTATTTAGATCTTCTGCCCATTTTTGGATTGGGTTCTTTGTTTTTTTTGATATTGAGCTGCATGAGTTCTTTGTATATTTTGGAGATTAATCCCTTGTCAGTTGCTTCGTTTACAAGTAATTTCTACCATTTTGAGGGTTGTCTTTTTGTCTTGTTTATAGTTTCCTTTGCTGTGCAAAAGATATTAAGTTTAATTAGATCCCATTTGTTTATTTTTGTTTTTTATTTTTATTACTCCAGGAGGAGGATCAAAAAAGATCTTGCCATGATTTATGTCAAAGAGTGTTCGCCCTATGTTTTCCTCTAAGAGTTTTATAGTGTCTGGTCTTACATTTAGGTCTTTACTCATTGTAGATTTGATTTGCATTTCTCTAATTAACAATGTTGTGCCTCTTTTCATTGCCTGTTGGCCATCTGTATCTTCTCTGGAGAAATGTCTATTTAGGTCTTCTGCCCAGTTTTTTGATTAGGTTGTCTTTTTGTTATTGAGTTGTATGAGCTGTTTATATATTTTGGAAATTAAGCCATTTAAACAATGTTAATTCTTCCAATCAAGAGCATGAGTTCATTTCTTTGAATCATCTTCAATTTCCTTTATCAATGTTTTATAGTTTTCAGCATATAAATCTTTCACCTCCTTGGTCAGGTTTACTTCTAAGAATTTTATTTTATTTTTTGATGCAATTTTAAAAGGGATTGTTTGTTTGCATTCCCTTTCTAATATTTCATTGTTAGTGTAAAGAAATGCAACAGATTTCTATATGTGTAATCTTGTATCCCACTACTTTGTTGAATTTGTTTATCAGTCTGGTAGGTTTTGTGTGGAGTCCTTAGGATTTTCTATATAGTGTATCATATCATCTGTGTATAATGACAATTTTACATCTTTCCTTCCAATTAGGATACTTTTATTTTTCTTGCATGATTGCCGTGGCTAGGACTTCCAATAATATGTTGATTAGAAGTGGTGAGAGTGAGCATACTTGTCTTGTTCCATATTTTAGTGGGAAGGCTTTCAGCTTTTTTTAAAAAAATAAATTTATTTATTTTTATTTTTGGCTGCATCGGGTCGTTTTTGCTGCTCGCGGGCTTTCTCTAATTGTGGTGAGCAGGGGCTACTCTTCGTTGTGGTGCATGGGCTTCTCATTTTGGTGGCTTCTCTTGTTGCAGAGAATGGGCTCTAGGACCGTGGGCTTCAGTAGTTGTGGCTCATGGGCTTAGTTGCTCTGCAGCATGTGGGATCTTCCTGGACCAGGGCTTGAACCCGTGTCCCCTGCGGTGGCAGGTAGATTCTTAACCACTGAGCCACGAGGGAACACCAAGGCTTTCAGCTTTTCACCACTGAGTGTTAGATTGGCTGTGGGTTTGTCATAAATAGCTTTTATGTTAAGAACTGTTCCATCTGCACCCACTTTGGTAAGGGTTTTTATCATAAATGGATGTTGAGTTTTTTCTGCATCTGTTGAGATGATCATGTGGTTTTTGTCTTGTATTTAGTTGATGTGGTATAGCATGTTGATTTTTTTGCATATTTTGAACCATCCTTGTGAAACTGGGATGAATCCAACTTGTTTGTGGTGTATGATCTTCTTTATGTGGTGCTAGATTCGATTTGCTAATATTTTATTGAATTTTTGCATCTATGTTCATCAAACATATTGGCCTGTAATTTTCTTTTCTGGTAGTGTCTTTGTCTGGTTTTGGTATCGGAGTGATGGTGGCTTCCTAGAACGACTTTGGGAGTGTTCCCTCCTCTTACTCTTTTGGAAGAGTTTGAGAAGGATCAGTATAAGTTCTTCTTTGTATGTTTGGTAGAATTCCCCAATGAAGCCATCTAGTCCTGGACTTTTGTTTGCAGGGAGTTTTTTAAATTACAGATTCTATTTCACTTCTAGTGATCAGTCTATTCAAGTTATCTATTTCTTCTTGATTCAGTTTTTTCAGCTGTAAACACACATACATTTTTAGATTATGTTAGACCACTTTCCCCAGACTGCCTGGGGGCTTATAAGAAAAAGAACATACAATACAGGGTAGATGAAACATGGGAAAAAGAACTATGAGAGAGGATATGGCTCCTTCACATGGCACAGAGGATGAGAAAGGCCACCATCAGACAAAAGAGCCCCTTGCCTCTAAGAGGACGAAGCCATTCACTGTTGCTTCAGAGAAGGGCTCCTGGCATAACAAGTAATAAGCTCCTGGCATAACAAATAATCCCAATTCCAGCCACAGAGCCAATCACCCCTAACTTGGCAACCCAGTCCCAGTGAACATGGCATCTATGTCAATGTCCCTTGAAATGGTGTTGGTTTGGAAGGCGTGGCTAGGAAGGACTGAGGTCAGGATACCTGAGCAGCTAACCTGCTGGGGCTCCCATCAGTCATTTTCACACCACTGCAGACAGTGATGGGTGCAGTGGCTGAGCAAGGAGGCGGGTGGATATGGACTTAGTGCAGGCACACATTTTCAAGGGATGAGGGGCTGTGGCCAGAGAGCTGTTCTCCATTCAGAGAAGATGGTGGAGGGGGGAGGCAATAGTGAAAATGAAGTCATTTTTTCAGGTGTACAGCTGTAATCCTCAAGTACTCCCTTGTTCACACAAACTAAATGTTACTTCTCTTCAGTTTAGTCAAATGACTAAGTGCTTGTATGTCTGCTATATTTCTTGAGAATATGGAATTCTTTTTTTTTAAGATTTTGTTGTTGTTGTTGTGGATCATTTTATGTTTTATTCCCGTCCTACTCCTAGTCTCTTCATGACATTTTTTTATTTTTAGATTCCATATATATGTGTTAGCATACGGTATTTGTCTATATTTCTTGAGAATATGGAATTCTTTTTTTTTAAGATTTTGTTGTTGTTGTTGTGGATCATTTTTAAAGTCTTTATTGAATTTGTGATAATATTGCTTCTGTTTTATTTTTTAACATCTTTATTAGAGTATAATTGCTTTACAATGGTGTGGTAGTTTCTGCTTTACAACAAAGTGAATCAGTTATACATAT
>NC_041214.2:65706408-65706951 GCF_002837175.3 Physeter macrocephalus | reverse complement strand
TTTTTGATGATGGCCATTCTGACCGGTGTGAAATGATATCTCATTGTAGTTTTGATTTGCATTTCTCTAACGATTAATGATGCTGAGCATTCTTTCATGTGGTTGTTGGTAATCTGTATATCTTCTTTGGAGAAATGTTTATTTAGGTCTTCTGCCCATTTTTGGATTAGGTTGTTTGTTTTTTTGTTATTGAGCTGCATGAGTTGCTTATAAATTTTGGAGATTAATCCTTTGTCAGTTGCTTCATTTGCAAATATTTTCTCCCATTCTGAGGGTTGTCTTTTGGTCTTGTTTATGGTATCCTTTGCTGTGCAAAAGCTTTTAAGTTTCATTAGGTCCCATTTGTTTATTTTTGTTTTTATTTCCATTTCTCTAGGAGATGGGTCAAAAAGGATCTTGCTGTGATTTATGTCATAGAGTGTTCTGCCTATGTTTTCCTCTAAGAGTTTGATAGTGTCTGGACTTACATTTAGATCTTTAACCCATTTTGAGTTTATTTTTGTGTATGGTATTAGGGAGTGTTCTAATTTCATACTCTTACAT
>NC_041214.2:65704464-65704966 GCF_002837175.3 Physeter macrocephalus | reverse complement strand
AAGTCCATCTTGTGTAATGTATCATTTAAAGCTTGTGTTTCCTTATTTATTTTCATTTTGGATGATTTGTCCATTGGTGAAAGTGGGGTGTTAAAGTCTCCTACTATGATTGTGTTACTGTCAATTTCCCCTTTTATGGCTGTTAGTATTTGCCTTATGTATTGAGGTGCTCCTATGTTGGGTGCATAAATATTTACAGTTGCTATATCTTCTTCATGCATCGATCCCTTGATCATTATGTAGTGTCCTCCTTTGTTTCTTGTAACAGTCTTTATTTTAAAGTCTGTTTTGTCTGATATGAGAATTGCTCCTCCAGCTTTCTTCTGATTTCCATTTGCATGGAGTATCTTTTTCCATCCCCTCACTTTCAGACTGTATGTGTCCCTAGGTCTGAAGTGGGTCTCTTGTAGACAGCATATTTATGGGTCTTGTTTTTGTATCCATTCAGCCAGTCTGTGTCTTTTGGTGGGAGCGTTTAATCCATTTACATTTAAGGTAATTA
>NC_041214.2:65701676-65702238 GCF_002837175.3 Physeter macrocephalus | reverse complement strand
TATGTCAACTCCAGACCTTTCCCTGGGATCCGACTGAAGCCGGAGGCTCAGCTCCCAGCCCCCGCCCGCCCCGGCGGGTGAGCAGACAAGCCTCTCGGGCTGGTGAGTGCCGGTCGGCACCTGATCCTCTGTGCAGGAATCTCTCCGCTTTGCCGTCCGCACCCTGTTGCTGTGCTCTCCTCCATGGCTCCGGAGCTTCCCCCTCCGCCACCCACAGTCTCCGCTCATGAAGGGGCCTCTAGTGTGTGGGAACCTTTCCTCCTTCATGGCTCCCTCCCACTGGAGCAGGTCCTGTCCCTATTCTTTCGTCTCTGTTTATTCTTTTTTCTTTTGCCCTACCCAGGTACGTGGGGAGTTTCTTGCCTTTTGGGAGGTCTGAGGTCTTCTGCCGGCGTTCAGTGGGTGTTCTATAGGAGAAGTTCCACGTGTAGATGTATTTCTGATGTATCTCAGGGAAGTTTTCAACTATAATCTCTTCAAATATTTTCTCAGTACCTTTCTTTTTCTGTTCTTCTTCTGAGATCCCTATAATTCGAATGTTGGTGCATTTAATGTTGTCCCA
>NC_041214.2:65700868-65701636 GCF_002837175.3 Physeter macrocephalus | reverse complement strand
CCTTGCGTTCCAAGCCCATCTCTGCTGTCCACGCCGACAGCCGCGGCTCGCCGCGGCTCGCGCCCGTTTCTGGAGCTCCTTTACGCGGTGCGCCTAATCCCCTCTTCTCGCACACCAGGAAGCAAAGAGGGAAGAAAAGGTCTCTTACCTCTTTGGCAGATCCAGACTTCAACCGGACTCCCTCCCAGCTAGCTGTGGTGCACTAACCCCTTGCTGTCCCCAGTGGCTAAGGTTGGTTCAGTGGGTTGTGTAGGTTTCCTGGTTGAGGGGACTAGTGCATGTGTTCTGGTGGATGAGGCTGGATCTAATGGATGGGGCTGTGTTCCTGTCTTGCTAGTTGTTTGGCATAGGGTGTCCAGCACTGTAGCTTGCTGGTCGTTGAGTGAAGCTGGGTCTTGGTGTTGAGATGGAGATCTCTGGGAGATTTTCACCATTTGATATTACATGGAGCTGGGAGGTCTCTTGTGGTCCAGTGTCCTGAAGTTGGTTCTCCCACCTCAGAGGCACAGCCCTGACACCTGGCTGGAGCACCAAGAGCCTTTCATCCACATGGCTCAGAATAAAAGGGAGAAAAAGAAAGAAAGAAAGAAGGAAATAAGGAAAGAAGGAAAGAAAGAAAGAAAGTAGGAAAGAAGGAAAGAAGGAAAGAAAGTAGGAAAGAAGGAAAGAAAGTAGGAAAGAAGGAAAGAAAGAAGGAAAGAAGGAAAGCAAGTAGGAAAGAAGGAAAGAAAGTAGGAAAGAAGGAAAGAAAGAAGGAAAGAAGGAAAG
>NC_041214.2:65687680-65700460 GCF_002837175.3 Physeter macrocephalus | reverse complement strand
AAAATTTTTTTAAGTAAAAAAAAAGGGGGGGGGGATGGTCAGAACCCTAGGAGAAATGGTGAAAGAAAAGCTATACAGACAAAATCTCACACAGAAGCATACACATACACACTCACAAAAAGCAAAAGGGGGAATAAAATAATATATCTTGATCCCGAAGTCCACCTCCTCAATTTGTGATGATTCATTGTCTATTCAGGTATTCCACAGATGCAGGGTACATCAAGTTGATTGTGGAGCTTTAATCCACTGCTCCTGAGGCTGCTGGGAGAGTTTTCCCTTTCTCTTCTTTGTTCGCACAGCTCCTGGGGTTCAGCTTTGGATTTGGTCCCACCTCTGCGTGTAGGTCGTCTGTGGGCGTCTTCTCTTCGCTCAGACAGGACGGGGTAAAGGAGCAGCTGATTCAGGGGCTCTGGCTCACTCAGGCCGGGGGGAGGGAGGGTCACGGAGTGCGGGGCGAACCTGCAGTGGCAGAAGCCAGCATGATGTTGCACCAACATGAGGCACGCCATGCGTTCTCCCGGGGAAGTTGTCCCTGGATCACGGGACCCTGGCAGTGGCGGGCTGCACAGGCTGCAGTGAGGGGCGGTGTGGACAGTGACCTGTGCTCACACACAGGCTTCTTGGTGGTGGCAGCAGCAGCCCTAGCGTCCCACGCCCATCTCTGGGGTCCGCGCTTATAGCCGCGGCTCGCGCCTGTTCCTGGAGCTCCTTTAAGCGGCGTGCTTAATCCCCTCTCCTCGCGCACCAGGAAACAAAGAGGGAAGAAAAAGCCTCTTGCCTTTTCGGCAGCTCCAGACCTTTTCCTGGACTCCCTCCAGCTAGCCGTGGTGCACTAACCCCTTCAGGCTGTGTTCACACCACCAGTCCTCTCCCTGTGATCTGACCAAAGCCCGAGCCTCAGCTCCCAGTCCCTGCCCGTCCTGGTGGGTGAGCAGACAAGCTTTCGGGCTGGTGAGTGCTGGACAGCACTGATCCTCTGCGGGAATCTCTCCGCTTTGCCCTCCGCACCCTGTTACTGCGCTCTCCTCCATGGCTCTGAAGCTTCCCCCCTCTGTCACCTGCAGTCTCCACCCGCAAAGGGGCTTCCTAGTGTGTGGAAACTTTTCCTCCTTCACGGCTCCCTCCCAATGGTGCAGGTCCCGTCCCTATTCTTTGTCTCTGTTTATTCTTTTTTCTTTTGCCCTACCCAGGTACATGGGGAGTTCTTGCCTTTTGGTAGGTCTGAGGTCTTCTGCCAGCGTTCAGTGGGTGTTCTATAGGAGCAGTTCCACATGTAGATATATTTCTGATGTATCTGCGGGGAGGAAGGTGATCTCCGCGTCTTACTCTTCTGCCGTCTTCTCTTCGCCCCCAAGTTATCTATTTCTTGATTCAGTTTTGGTGGGCTGTATGTTTCTAGAAACTTGTCCATTTCTTCTAGGTTTTCCAATTTGTTGGCATATAATTGTTAATAGTGTTCTCTTATAACTGATACCACAGAAATACAAAATACAAAAATAGAAAAAAATTTCTCCTCTTCCACTCCCTTTATTTGGGTCCTCTCTCTTCTTGTTGGTGAGCCTGGCCAGAGGTCTGTCTATTTTATTTACTTTCTCAAAGAACCAGCTCATGGTTTTTGACTATTTTTAAATCTCTATTGTATTGCCTCTCTGATCTTTATTTCCTTCTTTCTGGTGACTTTAGGTTTTGCTTGTTATTTTTCTAATTATTTGAGGTGGTAGGTTAGGTTGCTTAATATTTTTCTTTTTTCCTTTTTTTTTTTTTTGAGGAAGGCCTGTATCTCTATGGACTTCAAGGACTGCTTTTGCTACATCCCATAGATTTTGTATGGTTGTTTTGCTGCATTCCATAGATTTTGTATGGTTATGTATTCATTGTCATTTGTCTCAAGGTATTTTTAAATTTCTTCTTTGATTTCATTGTTGGCCCATTGGTATTTTAGTAGCATATTTTTTAGTCTCTGTAATCATTTTTTCTCATTTCTCTTTCTGTGGTTATTTTCCTAGTTTCATGTCATTGTGGTCTGAAAAGGTGCTTGAAGTAATTTCTATCCTCTAAACTTTGAGGCTTGTTTTGTGCCCTAGTATATGGTCTATCCTATAGAATGTTCCACGTGCACTTAAACAATGTGTATTTGGGGTTTTTTGGATGTAATGTCCTGAAAATTTCAATTAAATCTAACTGTTCTGTCATGTCATTTAGGATCTCTGTTGCCTTACTGATTTTTTTTTTTCTGTCCAGAAGATCTATCCATTGATGTGGTTAGTGTTAATGTCTCCTACTATTATTGTATTCCTGTCAATTTCTCCTTTTATGTCTGTTAGTACTTGTTTTATGTGTTTAGGTGCTCCTATATTTGGTGCATAACGTTAACAAGTGTAATATCCTCTTGTATTGTATAATATGCTCTTGTATTAATTCTATCATTATATAGTGTCCTTTTTTTGTCTTTACTTATGGCCTTCATTTTAAAGTTTATTTTGTCTGAGTATTGCTACCCCCACTTTCTTTCTGTTTACATTTTCTTTCCCATCCCATCACTTTCAATCTGTGTGTCCTTTATTTTATGGCAAGTCTCTTGTAGGCAGCATATTGTAGGCTCTTACAGAGTGGCAGGTTGGATAATAAAATCTTTTGAATTTAGTCCATTTACATTTAATGTAATTATTAATATGTATTTATTGCCGTTTTAAACTTTGTTTTCCCATTGATTTTATATTTCTTCGTTTCTATTTTCTTTTTTTACTTTCGTGGTTTGATGGTTTTCTTTTGTATTGTACTTGTGTTCTTTTTGTTTTCTGTGAGTCTATTGTATGTTTTTGATTTGTGGTTATCCTGCTTTTTTAAGTATGTTAACCCACTATGTATTTTTTGACCTGACACTAAATGGGACTTTTTTGACTTTCTATTTCTGGTATTTTATTGTTAGTGTAAAGAAATGCAACAGATTTCTGTATGTTAATCTTGTATCCTGCTACCTTGCTGAATTCACTTATTAGTCCTAATAGTTTTTATGTGGAGACTTTAAAGTTCTCTAGAGTGTCATGTCATCTGCAGATAATAACAGTTTTACCTCTTCCTTCTGATTTGGCTGTCTTTTACTTTTTCTTGTCTGACTTTTGTATCTATATTAAAGATAATGACCTGTAATCTTTTTTGTAGTGTCTTTATCTGGTTTTGGTGTCAGGGTGGTGGTGGCTTCAGAGAATAAATTTCAGAGTGTTCCCTCCTTTCAATTCTTGAATAGTTTGAGAAAGATATGTATAAGTTCTTTGTATGTTTGGAATTCCCCAGTGAAGCCACCTCGTCCTAGACTCTCGTTTGCAGGGAATTTGCTTATTAGATTTGATTTCACTTCAGAGTATCAGTCTGTTCAAGTTATCTATTTCTTCTTGACTCAGCTTTTGTAACCTGTTTCTAGAAACTTGTCCATTTCTTCTACGTTGTTCAATTTGTTGCCATGTAACTGCTCATAGTAATCTCTTATTTTTGATATTTCTGTTGCATCAATTATTTCTCCTTTAATTTCTTTTTTTTATTTGGATCTTCTTTTCTTGGTGAGCCTGGCTAGAGGTTTGTCATTTTTCTTTCTTTCTTTTTTAATCTTTTCAAGAAACGAGGTCTTGGTTTTATTGATCTGTCTTTGTTCTCTCTTTTATTTCCTCTTTGATCTTTATTTCCTTTCCTCTGCTGACATAGGGTTTTGTTTTCTTCTAGGTGGTAAGTTAGGTTGTTTTGAAATTTTTCTTCTTTCTTGGGGAAGGCCTGTATGGCTGTGAACTTCCCTCTTAGAACTGCTTTTGTAGCATCCCATAGATTTGGTATGGTAGTGTTTTTATTGTCATTTGTCTCGGTATCTTCCGATTTTCCCTTTGATTTAATCATCTCTGTCAATTTCTCCCTTTGTTAGTATTTCTTTTATATTTAGGTGCTCCTAAATTGGATGCATATATGTTAATGAATATATTTTCATCTTGTATTAATCCCTTTATCACTAAATAATAAATAATGTCCTTCTTTGACTTTATGGCCTCTCTTTTAAAGTATTTTGTCTGAGGATCATGTTCTCTTTTTCAGTGAAGCTGTTTTGTTTTCTCAAATCTCAACTTGATTAGATGAGATGGAATTAAGAAGGGAGACCTGACGACAGGCCCCTGATTACATGTATTTTCTACTGTCTCATTTTCAGTTTAGTTTACTTCAAACATAGAATGTTAAGAAAATACATCTTAGTAGAATTTGGCCAAGAGGGCAGAATAGAAAGACCCTGAGCTCACCTCCTCTCACAAGCACACCAAAATCACAACCAAAATCACAGCTATCTGCAGAATAACCATAGATGAAAAAGACCCGGACCTACCAACAAAGGTCTTCTATGACTAAAGACATAAGGAACGACAATGAGATGGGTAGGAGGGGTGGATTTGCGAAATAGTCAAGTCCTATACCCCTGGGGTAAGTGACACACACTGGAAAATAATTACATTGTAGTGGTTCTCTCACAGGAAATGTCTGAGCCCAATTTTGGGCTCCCCAGCCCATAGGCCCTGCACCAGGAAGATGAGCCCCTAGAGCATTTGGCTTTGAAGGCCAGCAGGACTTAATTTTGGGAGAAATAAAACCACAAACCTGTAGTCTCCAGACAAAGCTTGCCCAGCAGCAGGTCAGACCCTGCCCCAGAACAAGCTGGGCCCTATCCCTGCCAACTAGCAGGCCAGCACAAGCTTTGGGACCCCCAATATGACATACCAAACTGTATCAGGAATTACCCCCAGTCCACAAGCAATCTGACACCAGCTCTGGGACCCTTGAGCCTTACAACCAGACTCCAGGATCCATCTCTGCCTACCAGTAGTCCGGCACTAACCCCAGGACCTCGCTTCACTCACCAATGGGCAGGTAACAGCCCTGGAGTCTTCTGGATCCTGACTCTGCCCACCAGTGAGCCAGTACTAGTCCCAGGGTCCCCTGGGGCTCTGCAGTCAGCCAACTTGTGACCTGGCCCTGCCAACCAGCAGCCACAGCCATTTCACAAGGAAAGACCTGACAACCAACTGGACTGGGGACCAATCACACCTACCACACTGCCCACTTAATCTGCCACAATAGAAGGAACCATGCAGCCCTTATGGGGGAACCCCTAGAGCATATAGAGGGGAGTGTACTGCTAGGACATATGGATGTTTCCTACAGAGAGGAAATTCTCTAAGCTTGGTAAATGTAACTAGCTTATTAGACACATAAAAATACGAATAGTGGGCTTCCCTGGTGGTGCAGTGGTTGAGAGTCTGCCTGCCGATGCAGGGGACATGGGTTCATGCCCCAGTCTGGGAAGATCCCACATGCCGCGGAGCGACTAGGCCCATGAGCCGTGGCTGCTAGGCCTGTGCGTCCAGAGCCTGTGATCCACAACGGGAGAGGCCACAACAGTGAGAGGCCCACGTACCGCAAAAAAAAAAAAAAAAAAAAAAAAAACAAGTAGCAACTTATGTAAAACAAGGTGAAAGAGGAACATGTTCCAGACAAAGGAATAAGATAAACCCCAGAAGAACTAAATGAAGTATAGATAGGCAATCCACCTGAGGAAGAGTTCAGTGTAGTGATTGATGATATATAAAGATGATCAAAGAACTGGGGAGAAGAATGGATATACAGAGCAGGATGTACAGAGCAAGAAGTTAGAAGTCTTTAAAAAAGAGTTAGAAAATATAAAGAACAGTAGATGAAGAATACAATAACTTAAAGGAAAAATGCATCAAAAGGCATCAACTGTAGGTGAAAAGATTCAGAAGAATGGATCTGTGAACTAGAAGACAGTAGTGGAAAGCACTGATGTTGAACAGGAAGAAAAAAGTGAAAATGAGGACAGTTAAGAGGCCTCTGGGATAACATCAAGAGCAGTAATATTTGCATTATAGGGAGAAGAGAAAGTGGCTGAGAACATATTTGAAGGCATAATAGCTGAAAGTGTCCCTAACCTGGGAGAGGAAACAGTCACCTAAGTTCAGGAAGTGTGGAAGCTTCCATAGAGGATCGACCCAAAGAGGACCACATCAAGACACACTACCTTTAATTTTTTGCCATTTTAATCACAAAGGATATTTTTAAAATTTTTATTTTATATTGGAGCATAGTTGATTAAAAATGTTGTGTTAGTAAAGTGATTCAGTTATACATATACATGTATCCTTTATTAAAAGCAGCAAGGGAAAAGCAACAAGTAACATACAAGGGAACTTCCATAAGCCTATCAGCTGACTTTTCAGCAGAAATTCTGCAGGCCAGAAGGGAATAGCACAATATATATGCACCCAACATAGAAGCACTTAAAAACATAAAGCAAATATTGTCATAAGTGGAGAAATCAATAGTAACACAATAATAATGGGGTGTTAAAGTCCCTTACTTACATCAATGCCTAGATCATCCAGACAGAAAATCAATAAGGAAACATGGGTCTTAAATGACACATTAGACCAATGGACTTAATTGGCATATATACAACATTCCATCCAAAAGCAGCAGAAATCTGTTGTATTTCTATACATTAACAATGAACTATCAGTGAAATTAAGGAAACCATCGCATTTATCATCACATCAGAAAGAATAAAATATCTAGGAATAAACCTACCTAAGGAGGTAAAATATCTATACTCAAATTATAAGACCCTGATGAAAGAATTGAAGATGACAGAAAAAGATGGAAAGATATACTGTGTTCTTGGATTGGAAAAATTAATATTGTTAACATGACCATACTACTCCAGGCAATCTACAGATTCTGTGCAATCCCTATCAAAATACCAATGACATTTTTTACAATACTAGAATAAATACTTTTAAAATCTGTATGGTGACTGACACAAAAGTCCCTGAATAGCCAAAACAATCTTAAGAAGAGCAGAGATAAAGGAACCACGCACCCTGACTTCAGACTATACTACAAAGCTACAGTAATCAAAACAGAATGCTACTGGTACAAAAACAGACACATAGAACAATGGAACATAATAGAGAGCCCAGAACTAAACCCACACACTTATGATCAATTAATCTATGACAAAGGAGGCAAGAATGTACAATGGACAAGAGACAGTCTTTTCAGTAAGTGGTGCTGGGAAAGCTGAACATCTACATGTAAAAGAGTGAAATTAGAATATTCTCTAACACCATATATAAAAATAAGCTCAAAATGGATTGAAGATCTAAATATAAGACCAAATACCGTAAACCTCCAAAGGAAAACATAGGCAGAAAACACTCTTTGACAGAAATTGTAGAAATATTTTTCTTGCTCTGTCTCCTAAAGCAAAGGAAATAAAAGCAAAAATTAACAAATGGGACCTAATTAAACTTAAAAGCTTTTGCACAGTAAAGGAAATGTTGACAAAATGAAAAGACAACCTACTGAATGGGAAAAAATATTTGCAAATAATGACCAACAAAGGGTTAATATCCAAAATATATAAACAGCTCATATAACTCAACAACAACAAAAAAGACAACCCAACTTAAAAATGGGCAGAACTAAATAGATATTTTTCCAAAGAGGAAATGCAGGTAGTCAACAGACACACGAAAAGATGCTCAGCATTGCCAATCATCAGGGAAATGCAAATCAAAACCACAATGAATATCACCTCACACCTATCAGAATGACTATCACCAAAAAGACCACAAATAACATGTTGGTAAGGATGTGGAGAAAAGGGAATCCTCATACACTGTTGATGAGAATGTAAATTGGTGCAGTCACTGTGGACACAGTACAGAGGTTTCTCGAAAGACTAAAAATAGAAATACCATAAGACCCAGCAATTCCAATCCTGGGTATATATCACCCCCAAAACCCAGAAACACTAATTTGAAAAGATATATGCACCCCAATGTTTATAGCAGCATTATTTACAATTGCCAAAATGTAAAAGCAACCTAAGTGTCCATCAGTAGATGGATAAAGAAGAGGTGGTATGTGTGTATATATATATATGTATGTGTATATATATGTGTGTACATATATATGTATATATATAATGGAATACTACTCAGCCATAGAATGGAATTTTGCCATTTGTAGCAACATGGATGGACTTGGAGGGTGTCATGCTAAGTGAAATAAGTAAGAAGAGAAAGACAAATACTGTATGATATCAATTATACATGGAATCTGAAAAATAAAACTAGTGAATACAACAAAAAAGTAGACTTGGATATAGAGAACAAACTAGTGGCTACTAGTGGGGAGAGGGGAGGGCCAATTTAGGGGTGCAGGGCATTAAGAGGTACAAAGTAATAGGTATAAAATAAGCTACAAGGAAATATCATACAACATGGGGAATATAGCCAATATTTTACAATAATTACAAATGGAGTATAACCTTTAAAAATTGTGAATCACTATATTGTACATCTGTAACTTACATAATATTGTACATCACCTATACTTCAAATTTAAAAATAAAAAAAATAAAAAAAATAAAAAAAAATAAAAAGACATGTTAAAAGTCTACTTTGTTTGTATGATACGAGTATTGCTATCCCTGTTTTCTTGTCATTTTCATTTGCATGAAATACATTTTTCCAACCCTTTACTTTCAGTCTCTGTGTGTGTTTTGCCTGACGTGAGTCTCTTGTAGGCAGCGTACTGTAGGTTCTTTTTTTTTGGTCTGCTATTCATTGATTGCTTCTAGATTGGTTTTTATCTTGGCAATTGAATTGTCTAATGTTGTTTGGTTCATCTTTATAGTTTCTCATTCCTTGCTACAGTGAACTTCATTTCTATTTATAATCTTTCTTAATTCCTTAGCATTTTTATTATCTCCTTTTGGACTTGGGGTCTAGTAGGCTGATGAGGCCTGATCATCATTTGTTCTTTCATGGGATTTCTCTTGTTCTTTTAGTTGGGAGTAGTTCCTCTGCTTTTTATTTTACCTAACTTTCTTTGTCTCTGAATTTAGGAGAAACAGTTACCTACTGTGGTTTTGAAGGTTTTGGGGTTTTTTGTTGTTTTTTTTTTTAATGTGGGAGCATCCCTCTGTAGACTGTTGTCCAATATTTTTAGTGTGAGGGCTTGTTTTGGTATGGATCCAGCCACATCATTCCTTAGAGTGTGCTCGCCATTATCCCCTTGATGGGGAGTGTGAGTGGTGGTATACTGTCCAGAGCCTGTGCTTGATGTGGGGTGGGGCCTCCTCTTTGCTCCATGGCTGTCGCTGCCCTGTCAGGGGCGGGGTCTCCTCCCCAGTTGTTGGAGTAGAAGCCCTGAGGGTCAGGTTTGATCAGGCTCTGTTGCCCTTGAGTGCATGCCTTGCTCCAAAGTTGGTGTTCACTAAAGCAAGTAAGGCTCATGTGGTCACAGTGAACCTATGCATCACCTGTGTAGGTGTCTGCAGTTCCTCCCAGAAGCAGCCCAAAGTCACATCACTTTCTCCATTTTGTTCAACCGAGACTTAGTGCTAGGCTGTGGTGTGGAGTAGGTGGGGGTTGGTGGACTGTGGCTACAGGAATGGAGATGGCTGTGCTGCCACCTGGGACCTGGGCTGCCTCTGTGGTAGACCTCTCCCAGGATCTGTCTGCCCCAGATGTGGTGTAAAGTGGGTGGAGCTGGAGCACTCCCACTGGAAAATGAACAGTCATGTATTCCTGCCCAGGGCCTGTCCATCCAAGACTCAGCACCCAGTGCCTGCCTGTTCCTGTGGTGCCACCTGGTGTGCACCGACAGTGTGCACTGCAGCCACACCTGTGCCGTGCACACATAGACAATGGGCTCCACAGTTTGGCCCAGATCACACCCCAGGTGCCCTGTCTGTCTCTGCGCAGCTAGACCAAATCTCTTCCATGATCTCACGCCATGCTGCAGTGTCAAGTGAAGGGGCACTGGGTGTTTGCCCCTTTTGATTGGGAAGCTTGGCAAGTCAGCAGCCAGCAGTTGGTGCATGTCTCTCTCCATCCCGATGTTAGGAAGCCCACACAGGCGTGCTTCTCCAGCCCCTCTATCTGTTCCAGAAGATTTCTCAGCAGGCAAGAGGACTTCCCCAGGGTGAAGGTCTGCCCACGTGGGCCTTCTCTTCCTTACAGATCACTCCCAGGGGCAGAGTCCCATCCTGATGACTATTTTTTCCCATCCTACTCTGGTTATATAGAGATCTTTCTTGCAGCTTTGGCTGTGTAGGAGATCTCTTGCCAGTTTCTAGTTGGTTTTTTGTGAGAATTGTTCCACATTTAGATGCATTTTTGATGTGTTTGTGGGGGGAGGTGAGCTTCACATCCTCCTCTGCCATCTTGTTCTCCCTCCCTATATCGCTTTCAATTTCCTAACTGCTGTGTGGTAGCATCTGAAATAAGCTTTGTAGAAATGTAGTGTGTTCCCTGAGCAGTGAGAGCACTGGTGTTGGCTGGGCATTCTTCCTGACTGGCAGTTTTGCAATCCAAATTGCAGATGTTTACAGTTGGCTTGTTGCAAATTTTCTCAAAGTCTAAGGTTGTGCATATGTGGAGGACCTTGCAAGGGGACCTCATCCCCTGATTATATCAGTCAAGGAATTGTAGTTTGGACAGAAGCCCACCTACCTCAGAAGAGTCCAGTCTTCATAGAATCATAAAGTTAAGGACTTTAGATTATGTAGTTCAAAATTTGCCTTACATTGGGGGAAACCAAAGCTCAGAACCCAGAGTTTTTACTCCTTTTTTCAGAGGCGTCTCAGTCTGTCTTTTAGAAGTACGATCACCCCTTAGTCAAACATCTGACTCTTGTATGAGTGCCCCTGGTGCCTTTCATCAGGAGGGGAGAGGATGGCAGTGAAGGGATGGACTCAAGCCTGAAGGTCAAAACTACAGCTGCTTCTCCTTTAATACTTTTTTTAACCTTGTTTTAACACCACATTATTTATGAGATTGAAGTTCAATGCTGGTACCTTTGTTGTTCACATCAGTTAAAGGTAACCACAAGAGGAGAGGTCCTGAAGGGTTCTGGCAGGCAGCATGGCACAGGGTTAGAATAAACTGGCCTCAGAAATTAATTAGAGCCAGGCTTGAATTCTCCATCAACACTTATATGCTCAAATTACTTGAGCACCCTGTGCTTCAAGGGGAGATAGCTATAATTGCCTCAAAGGGTTGTTATGAGGCATAAATGAGATGATGCATGTCAAGTGCTCCAATTCAGCATCATTTTGTTAAATAAAAAAATATAGATTTCCTAAGTTCAGCATATATGACTTGAAAAGTAAAAACAAAATGAAAACACACAAAGGAAAAGGCCAAATCTGAATAAATTCCCAGCACAGAAATCTTTGAGGTTGTGCATTTGGTACATTGTGTATCCTAATTTATTTATTGTTTTTATTATTTTTTTATTGAAGTATAGTTGATTTACAATGTTGTGTTATTTCTGCTGTACAGCAAAGTGACTCACTTATACATAATACACATTCTTTTTCATATTCTTTTCCATTATGGTTTATCACAGGATATTGAATATAATTCCCTGTGCTATACAGTAGGACCTTGTTGTTGACCTATTCTATATAGACCAGTTTGCATCTGCTAATCCCAAACTCTCAATCCATCCCTCTCCCACCCCCCTCCCCCTTGGCAACCACCAGTCTATTCTCTATGTCCGTGATTCTGTTTCTGTTTCATAGATACGTTCATTTATGTCATATTTTAGATTCCACTATAAGTGATATCATATGGTATTTGTCTTTCTCTTTCTGACTTACTTAGTGTGATAATTTCTAGTTGTATCCATGTTGCTGCAAATGGCATTATTTCATTCTTTTTTATGGCTGAGTAATATTTCATTGTATATATGTACCACATCTTTATCCATTCCTCTGTTGGTGGACATTTAGATTGTTTCCATGTCTTGACTATTGTGAATAGTGCTGTGATGAACATAGGGGTGCATGTGCCTTTTTGAATTATAGTTTTGTCTGGACATATACCCAGGAGTGGGATTGCTGGATCATATGGTAATTCTGTTTTTAGTTTTCTGAGGAACCTCCATACTGTTTTCCACAGTGGCTGCACCAACTTATATTCCCACCAATAGCGTAGGAGGGTTCCCTTTTCTCCACACCCTCTCCAGCATTTGTTATTTGTAGCCTTTTTAATGATGGCCATTCTGACTGGTGTGAGGTGGTACCTCATTGTAGTTTTGATTTACTTTTTTCTAATAATTAGTGATGTTGAGCATCTTGGGTTCCCCTTTCTCCACACCCTCTCCAGCATTTGTTATTTGTAGCCTTTTTAATGATGGCCATTCTGACTGGTGTGAGGTGGTACCTCATTGTAGTTTTGATTTACTTTTTTCTAATAATTAGTGATGTTGAGCATCTTTTCATGTGCCTATTGGCCATTTGTATTTCTTCCTTGGAGAAATGTCTCTTTAGGTCTTCTGCCCATTTTTTTGATTGGGTTGTTTGTTTTTTTTGTTTTTGTTGAGTTGTATGAGCTGTTTGTATATTTTGGAAATTAAGCCCTTGTTTGTTGCATTGTTTGCAAGTATTTTCTCCCATTTGTAGGCTGTCTTTTCTTATTATGGTTTCCTTTGTTGTGCAAAAACTTGTAAGTTTGATTAGGTCCCATTGGCTCAATTTTGTTTTTATTTCTATTGCCTTGGGAGACTGACCTAAGAAAACATTGGTACAATTTATGTCAGAGAATGTTTTGCCTATGTTCTCTTCTAGGAGTTTTATGGTGTCATGTCTTATGTTTAAGTCCTTAAGTCATTTTGAGTTTATTTTTGTGTATGGTGAGAGGGTGTGTTCTAACT
>NC_041214.2:65682031-65687616 GCF_002837175.3 Physeter macrocephalus | reverse complement strand
GAGGGTGTGTTCTAACTTCACTGATTTACATGCAGCTGTCCAACTTTCTCAACACCACTTGCTGAAGAGACTGCCTTTTTCCCTTTGTATATTCTTACCTCTTTTTTTCAAAGATTAATTGATTGTAGGTGTGTGGGTTTATTTCATCTCTCTATTCTGTTCCATTGATCCATATGTCTGTTTTTGTGCCAGTACCATGCTGTTTTGATTACTGTAGCTTTGTGGTATTGTATGGAGTCTGGGAAGGTTAAGCCTCCTTTTTCCCTTTGTATATTCTTACCTCTTTTTTTCAAAGATTAATTGATTGTAGGTGTGTGGGTTTATTTCATCTCTCTATTCTGTTCCATTGATCCATATGTCTGTTTTTGTGCCAGTACCATGCTGTTTTGATTACTGTAGCTTTGTGGTATTGTATGAAGTCTGGGAAGGTTAAGCCTCCTGCTTTGTTTTTTTTCCTCAGGATTGCCTGGGCAATTCTGGGTCTTTTATGGTTCCATATGAATTTTAGGATTATTTGTTCTAGTTATGTGAAAAATGTCATGGGTCTTTTGATAGGGATTGCGTTAAATCTGTAGATTGTTTGAGGTACTATGGCCATTTTAACAATATTAATTCTTCCAATCCAACAGCATGGGATATCTTTCCATTTCTTTGAATCATCTTCAGTTTCCTTTATTAATGTTTTATAGTTCTCTTTCACTTCCTTGGTGAGGTTTATTCCTAAGTATTTTATTTTCTGGGTTGCTTTTCCTTTATGACATTTCATTTTTGGTGTAAATAAATTCAACCAGTTTCTGTATGTTAATCTTGTATCCTACTACCTTGCTGAATTTATCATTTCTAGTAGTTTTTGTGTGGAGTTTTTAGTGTTTTCTATATGTAGTATCATATTATCTGCATATAATGACAATTTTACCTCTTGCTTTCCAATTTGGATATAACTTATTTCTTTTTCTTCTGTGATTGCTGTGGCTAGGACTGCCAATACTGTGTTGAATAGAAGTCATGGGAGTTGGCATCTTTGTCTTGTTCCAGATTTTAGCAGTGAGTATTATATTGGCTGTGGGTTTGTTATAAATAGCTTTTACTATTTTGAGATATGTTCCCTCTATACCCACTTTGGTAAGAGTTTTTAACATGGATGTATGCTGAATTTTGTCAAAGGCTTTTTCTGCATTTACTGATATGATCCTGTGGTTTTTGTCTTTTGTTTATGTGCTGTATCACATTGATTGATTTGCATATGTTGAATCATCCTTGTGAAATTGGGATGAACCCCACTTGTTCATGGTGTATGATCTTTTTTACGTGCTGTTGGATTGGTTTGTTAATATTTTGTTGAGAATTTTTGCATCTATATTCATCAAAGATATTGGTCTGTAATTTTCTTTTTTGGTGGTATCTTTGTCTGGTTTCGGTATCAGGGTGATGGTGGCTTCATAGAATGTCCTTGGGTGTGTTCTTTCCTCTTCAATTTTTTGGAAGAGTTTGAGAAGGAATGGTATAAGTTCTTCTTTGTATGTTTGGCAGAATTTGCCTGTGAAGCTATCTGGTCCTGGATTTTTGTCTGTAGGGAGTTTTTAAATTACGGATTCTATTTCACTTTAAATGATTGGTCTGTTCAAATTACCTGTTTCTTCTTGATTCAGTTTTGGTGGGCTGTATGTTTCTAGAAACTTGTCCATTTCTTCTAGGTTGTTGAATTTGTTGGCATATAATTGCTCATAGTAGTCCCTTACAGTTTTTCTTGTATTTCTGCGGTATCAGTTGTTATGTCTCCTTTTTCATTTCTTATTTTTTTTATTTGTGTTCTCGCTTTTCTTCTTGGTGAGCTTGGCCAGAGATTTGTCAATCTCGTTTATCCTTTCAAAGAACCAGCTCTTGGTTTTATTCATTTTCTCTATTATTTTTTTAATATCTGATTTATTTATTTCCTCTCTGATCTTTATTATTTCCTTCCTTCTGCTGACTTTAGGTTTTGTTTGTTCTTTTTTTTCTAATTCTTTTAAGTGGTAAGTTATGTTGTTAATTTGAGATTTTTCTTGTTTTTTGAGGAAGGCTCATATTGCTATGAACGTCCCTCTAAGGACTGCTTTTGCTGCATCGCATAGATTTTGTATGATTGTATTTTCTTTTTTTTTAACATCTTTATTGGAGTATAACTGTTTTTCAAAGGTGTGTTTTACATGCTTTACAACAAAGTGAATCAGTTATACATATACATATGTTCCCATATCTCTTCCCTCTTGCATCTCCCTCCCTCCCACCCTCCCTATCACACCCTCTCTGGGTATATGCCCAGTAGTGGGATTGCGGGGTCGTTTGGTAATTCAATTTGTAGTTTTTTAAGGAACCTCCGTACTGTTCTCCATAGTGGCTGTATCAATTTACATTCCCACCAGCAGTGCAAGAGTGTTCCCTTTTCTCCACACCCTCTCCAGCATTTATTGTTTCTAGAGTTTTTGATGATGGCCATTCTGACCAGTGTGAGATGATATCTCATTGTAGTTTTTTTTTCATTTCTCTGATTAATGATGTTGAGCATTCTTTCCTGTGTTTGTTGGTAATCTGTATATCTTCTTTGGAGAAATGTCTATTTAGTTCTTCTGCCCATTTTTGGATTGGGTTGTTTATTTTTTTGTTATTGAGCTGCATGAGTTGCTTATAAATTTTGGAGATTAATCCTTTGTCAGTTGCTTCATTTGCAAATATTTTGTCCCATTTTGAGTGTTGTCTTTTGCTCTTGTTTACGGTATCCTTTGCTGTGCAAAAGCTTTTAAGTTTCATTAGGTCCCATTTGTTTATTTTTGTTTTTATTTCCATTTCTCTAGGAGATGGGTCAAAAAGGATCTTGCTGTGATTTATGTCATAGAGTGTCCTGCCTATGTTTTCCTCTAAGAGTTTGATAGTGTCTGGCCTTACATTTAGGTCTTTAACCCATTTTGAGTTTATTCTTGTGTGTGGGGTTAGGGAGTGTTCTAATTTCCTACTTTTACATGTAGCTGTCCAGTTTTCCCAGCACCACTTATTGAAGAGGCTGTCTTTTCTCCACTGTATATCCTTCCCTCCTTTATCAAAGATAAGGTGACCATATGTGTGTGGGTTTATCTCTGGGCTTTCTATCCTGTTCCATTGATCTATATTTCTGTTTTTGTGCCAGTACCATACTGTCTTGATTACTGTAACCTTGTAGTATAATCGGAAGTCAGGGAGCCTGATTCCTCCAGCTCCATTTTTCGTTCTCAAGATTGCTTTGGCTATTCGGGGTCTTTTGTGTTTCCATACAAATTGTGAAATTTTTTCTTCTAGTTCTGTAAAAAATGCCAGTGGTAGTTTGATAGGGATTGCATTGAATCTGTAGATTGCTTTGGGTAGTAGAGTCATTTTCACAATGTTGATTCTTCCAATCCAAGAACATGGTATATCTCTCCACCTATTTGTATCATCTTTAATTTCTTTCATCAGTGTCTTATAATTTTCTGCATACAGGTCTTTTGTCTCCTTAAGTAGGTTTATTCCTAGATATTTTATTCTTTTTGTTGCAATGGTAAATGGGAGTGTTTTCTTAATTTCACTCTCAGATTTTTCATCATTAGTGTATAAGAATGCCAGAGATTTCTGTGCATTAATTTTGTATCCTGCTACTTTACCAAATTCATTGATTAGCTCTAGTAGTTTCCGCATTGAATCTGTAGATTGTTTTGGGTAGTAGAGTCATTTTCACAATGTTGATTCTTCCAATCCAAGAACATGGTATATCTCTCCATCTATTTGTATCATCTTTAATTTCTTTCATCAGAGTCTTACAATTATCTGCATACAGGTCTTTTGTCTCCATAGGTAGGTTTATTTCTAGATATTTATTCTTTTTGTTGCAGTGGTAAATGGGAGTGTTTTCTTAATTTCACTCTCAGATTTTTCATCATTAGTGTATAGGAATGCCAGAGATTTCTGTGCACTAATTTTGTATCCTGCTACTTTACCAAATTCATTGATTAGCTCTAGTAGTGTCCTGGTAGCCTCCTTAGGATTCTCTATGTATAGTATCATGTCATCTGCAAACAGTGACAGCTTTACTTCTTCTTTTCCTATTTGGATTCCTTTTATTTCTTTTTCTTCTCTGATTGCTGTGGCTAGAACTTCCAAAACTATGTTGAATAAGAGTGGTGAGAGTGGGCAACCTTGTCTTGTTCCTGATCTTAGTGGAAATGCTTTCAGTTTTTCACCATTGAGAACAATGCTGGCTGTAGCATCTATTGAGATGATCATATGGTTTTTCTCCTTCAGTTTGTTGATATGGTGTATCACGTTGATTGATTTGTGTATATTGAAGAATCCTTGCATTCCCAGAATACACCTCACTTGATCATGGTGTATGATCCTTTTAATGTGCTGTTGGATTCTGTTTGCTAGTATTTTGTTGAGGATTTTTGCATCTATGTTCATCAGTGATATTGGCCTGTAGTTTTCTTTCTTTGTGACGTCTTTGTCTGGTTTTGGTATCAGGGTGATGGTGGCCTCATAGAATGAGTTTGGGAGTGTTCCTCCCTCTGCTATCTTTTGGAAGAGTTTGAGAAGGATAGGTGTTAGCTCTTCTCTAAATGTTTGATAGAATTCGCCTGTGAAGCCGTCTGGTCCTGGGCTTTTGTTTGTTGGAAGATTTTTAATCACAGTTTCAATTTCAGTGCTTGTGATTGGTCTGTTCATATTTTCTATTTCTTCCTGGTTCAGTCTCGGCAGCTTGTGCATTTCTAAGAATTTGTCCATTTCTTCCAGGTTGTCCATTTTATTGGCATACAGTTGCTTGTAGTAATCTCTCATAATCTTTTGTATTTCTGCAGTGTCAGTTGTTACATCTCCTTTTTCATTTCTAATTCTATTGATTTGAGTCTTCTCCCTTTTATTCTTGATGAGTCTGGCTAATGGTTTATCAATTTTATTTATCTTCTCAACGAACCAGCTTTTAGATTTATTGATCTTTGCTATTGTTCCTTCATTTTTTTTCCTTTTATTTCTGATCTGATCTTTATGATTTCTTTCCTTCTGCTAAATTTGGGGTTCTTTTCTTCTTTCTCTAATTGCTTTAGGTGCAAAATTATGTTGATCATTCGAGATGTTTTCTGTTTCTTAAGGTATGATTGTATTGCTATCAACTTGCCTCTTAGAACTGCTTTTGCTGTGTCCCATAGGTTTTGGGTCGTCGTGTCTCCATTGTCATTTGTTTCTAAGTATTTTTTGATTTCCTCTTTGATTTCTTCAGTGATCACTTCGTTATTAAGTAGTGTATTGTTTAGCCTCCATGTGTTTGTAGTTTTTACAGATCTTTTCCTGTAATTGATATCTAGCCTCATAGCATTGTGGTGGGAAAAGATACTTGATAAGATTTCAATTTTCTTAAAATTACCAAGGCTAGATTTGTGACCCAGGATATGATCTATCCTGGAGAATGTTCCATGAGCACTTGAGAAAAATGTGTATTTCTGTCTCTTGCAATAGTCTTTATTTTAAAGTCTCTTTTGTCTGATATGAGAATTGCTCCTCCAGCTTTCTTCTGATTTCCATTTGCATGGAATATCTTTTTCCAT
>NC_041214.2:65674274-65680995 GCF_002837175.3 Physeter macrocephalus | reverse complement strand
TATATATAGTTTTGTTTTGTTTTGTTTTATTTTTTGTGGTTTGCGGGCCGCTCACTGTTTTGGTCTCTCCCGTTGTGGAGCACAGGCTCCAGACACGCCGGCCCAGTAGCCAAGGCCCACGGGCCCAGCCACTCCACGGCATGTGGGATCTCCCCGGACCAGGGCACAAACCCGTATTTCCTGCATCGGCAGGCGGACTCCCAACCACTGCGCCACCAGGGAAGCCCTGTCCTCAGTTCTTTTCATTCTTTTTTCTTTATTCTGCTCTGCAGTAGTTATTTCCACTATTTTATCTTCCAGGTCACTTATCCGTTCTTCAGCCTCAGTTATTCTGCTATTGATCCCATCTAGAGTATTTTTAGTTTCATTTATTGTGTTGCTCATCATTGTTTGCCTGCTCTTTATTTCTGTAAGGTCCTTGTTAAATATTTCTTGCAATTTGTCTATTCTATTTCCAAGATTTTGGATCATCTTTACTATCATTATTCTGAATTCTTTTTCAGGTAGACTGTCTATTTCCTCTTCATTTTTTAGGTCTGGTGGGTTTTTATCTTGCTCCTTCATCTGCTGTGTGTTCTTCTGTCTTTTCATTTTGCTTACTGTGTTTGGAGTCTCCTTTTTGCAGGCTGCAGGTTCATAGTTCCCGTTGTTTTTGGTGACTGTCCCCAGTGGCTAAGGTTGGTTCAGTGGGTTGAGTAGGTTTCCTGGTTGGGGGACTAGTGCCTCTGTTGTGGTGGATGAGGCTGGATTCTGTCTTTCTGGTGGGCATGTCCACATCTGGTGGTGTGTTTTGGGATGTTGGTAGCCTTATTATTATTTTAGACAGCCTCTCTGCTAATGGATGGGGCTGTAGTCCTGTCTTGCTATTTGTTGGGCATAGGGTGTCCAGTGCTGTACATTGCTGGTCATTGAGTGAAGCTTGGTCTTGGTGTTGAGATGGAGATCTCTGGGAGATTTTTGCCATTTGATATTGCATGGAACTGGGAGGTCTCTTGTGGACCAGTGTCCTGAAGTTGGTTCTCCCACCTCAGAGACACAGCCCTGACCCCTGGCTGGAGCACCAAGAGCCTTTAATCCACACGGCCAGGTACGTGGGGTGTTTCTTGCCTTTTGGGAGGTCTGAGGTTTCTACCAGCGTTCAGTGGGTGTTCTATAGGAGCAGTTCCACGTGTAGATGTATTTCTGATGTATTTTTGAGGAGGAAGGTGATCTCCTCGTCCTACTCTTCCGGCATCTTCTCTCTTCTCGTTTGTGTTTTCATTGTCATTTTTCTCAAAGTATTTTTAAATTTCTTTTTTGATTTCATTGTTGACCCATTGGTTTTTTTAGTAGCATGTTGTTTAGTCTCCATGTAGTAGTTTTTTTCTCATTTTTCTTTCTGTGGTGGATTTCTAGTTTCATACTGTTGTGGTCAGAAAAGATACTTGAAATAACTTGTATCCTCTTAAATTTGTTAAGGCTTGTTTTGTGCCCTAGTATGTGGTCAATCCTAGGGAATGTTCCATGTACACTTGAAAAGAATGTGTATTCTGATATTTATGGATGTAATGTCCTGAAAATATCAATTAAGTCTAACTGTTCTATTGCATTGTTTTGTATTTCTTTTGCTTTATTGATTCTTTAACTGGAAGATCTGTCCATTGATGTGAGTGGGGTGTTAAAGTCTCCTACTATTATTGTATCCCTGTAAATTTCTCCATTTATGTCTGTTAGTATTTGTTTTATGTATTTGGGTGCTCCTATATTAGGTGCATGTATGTTGATGAGTGTAAAATCCTCTTCTTGTTTTGATCCTTTTATCATTATATAGTGTCCTTCTTTATCTTTCTTTATAACCTTTGTTTTAAGGTCTATTTTGTCTGATATGAGTATCATCACCCCTGCTTTCTTGTCATTTCCGTTTGCATGAAATATCTATTTCCGTGCCCTCACTTTCAATCTGTGTGTGTCCTTTGCCCTAAAGTGTGTCTTTTGTAGACAGTATATTGTAGGCTCTTGTTTTTTAAATCCAATCTGCCACTCTGTCTTTTGATTGGAGCATTTACTCCATTGACATTTAGGGTAATTATTCATAGATATGTATTTATTGCCATTTTCAACCTTGTTTTCCTATTGATTTTATATTTCTTCTTTGTCCCTTTCCTTTTCTTTTTGTTTTTCCTTTTGTGGCTTGATGATTTTCTTTTGTATTATACTTATGTTCTCTTCTTTTTGGTTTCTGTGACTCTATTGTCTGTTTTTGATTTGTGGTTACTCTGTTTTTCAAGTTGTTAACCCCCTCCTATATCTATTTACCTTAGACTGGTAGTCGTATAGGCTCAAACACTTTCTAGGAAAAACAAAAACAAAAAACTACATTTTTTTACTCTCCTCTCCCACATTTTATGATTTTGATGTCATCTTTTACATCTTCAGGTTCATCTTTCTGCTGTTCATTGTGGCTATCATCACTTTCACAGAAAAGTTTTTGATTTAAAAAATCTGGGGCTTCCCTGGTGGTGCAGTGGTTGAGAGTCCGCCTGTTGATGCAGGGGACACGGGTTCGTGTCCCGGTCCGGGAAGATCCCACAGGCCGTGGAGTGGCTAGGCCTGTGAGCCATGGCCACTGAGCCTGTGCGTCCGGAGACTGTGCTCCGCAATGGGAGAGGCCACTACAGTGAGAGGCCCACGTACCGCCAAAAAAAAAAAAAAAAGAAATCTGTGTACTGGCTTATTTAAGTGATTTCCAACTGTAATTTTCTCTTTCCTATAGAATCTTACTTCTTTTCTCTTTGGAGAAGAGTTTTTAATATTTCCTTTAGGATAGGTTTAGTATTACTGTATTAATTTAGTTTTTGCTTGTCTGAGAAATTTTTTTTATCTCTCCTTCTATCCTAAGTGATAATCTTGCTGGGTAGAGTATCCTAGGTTGCAGATTTTTGCCTTTCAGGACTTTGAATATATCTTGCCACTCCCTTCTGGCCTGCAGTGTTTCTGTAGAGAAATCAGCTGATAGCTTTATGGGGGTTCCCTTGTAATTAACTGTGTTTTTCTCTTGCTACCTTTAAAATCCTCTCTTTATCTTAACTTTTGCCATTTTTATTATAATATGTTTTGTTGTAGGTCTGTTTGGGGTTTATCTTGTTTGAGACCCTCTATGCTTCCTGTACCTGGATATCTGTTTCCTTTTTTAGGTTTGGGAAATTTTCAGCTATAATTTCTTAGGATACATTTTGGATCCCTTTTTCTCTTTCTTCCCTTCTGGAATTGCTATTATGTGTAGGTTGGCATGCTTTATATTATCCCATAGGTGTCTTATATTGCTTTCATTTTTTTTTTTAATTTGGCTTTCTGTCTGCTGTCCTGATTCGGTGATTTCCATTATTCTATATTCCAGGTCACTTATTTGTTCTTCAGCATTATTCATTCTGCTATTTATTGCCTTTAGCTCAGCTTTTGTCTCTGCAAATGAGTTTTCTAATTTTTCTTGGTTCCTCTTTATAGTTTCTAGTTCCTTTTTACAGTACTCTGCATTTCTGTTGATAGCCTTTCTTAATTCCTTCAGTATTCTCATTATCTCCTTTTTTGAAATTGGTTTCTATTAGACTGAAGAGGTCTGCTTCATTGTCAGTTCTTTCAGGGGAGTGCTCTTGGTCTTTTAACTGGGAGTCGGTCCTCTGTTTCTTCATTTTACTTATATTTCTCTTACTCTGTGAATTTAGGAGAAACATTTATCTACTGTGGTCTTGGAGGGCTATTTATATGTGGGATCATCCCTGTGTAGCTTGTGTGAGTTCAATATATTTGATGTGAGGGCTGTTTTTAGTATGGATGCCTGTCACCTCTTTCCTCAGTGTGTGCTGGTCATTATCCCCTTGATAGGGGGTGTGCAGATGCGGTGGCTGGTGCCCAGTCTTGGGGCTCTTGGCAGTGGCAGGCAGCTCAGGCATGCCCCTGGGACACGCTAAGCATGTGAACATGGCTTGCAACCACTCCTGGAGTCTGGGAGGGAGGTGGCAGGGGCCCGTGACCACTCCTGGCATCCAGGGGGGCAGTGTCAGTGGCCTGAGACTGCTCCCGGGGTTTCGGAGGGAGGTGGCAGGGGTCTGCCATTGCCCCTGGAGC
Organism: Physeter macrocephalus; assembly: GCF_002837175.3. Taxonomy (NCBI): domain Eukaryota; kingdom Metazoa; phylum Chordata; class Mammalia; order Artiodactyla; family Physeteridae; genus Physeter; species Physeter macrocephalus. The sequence continues at coordinate 65,676,891 of NC_041214.2, read as the reverse complement.
CTGTGAAGCCAGTGTCCTCCTCTCTGTGAGTGCACACACAGGGAAAAAGGCTACAATCCAGGTCCTGCCACTCCCCTCGGGCACCCCCCCCCAAAACAGTGGCACCTGGCCTCTAAGGTGGCCCAGGCTTCCTCTATGTACACCCCCTCCTGAAGTCGCACTGAATTCCAGCCCCCTGCGTCTGTCTCCACACAGCCACCCACAGTCCTCTCCTTGGTTCTGATCTCCGAAGCCTGAGTTCCAGCACCCAGCCCCTGCCAGCACTGGCGGACACACGCATCAGCCTGGGGAGTGCAGGGTGGCGGCACTGACTGTGCAGTTCTCCCTCTGCTCCGGCTGCCACAACTGGCTTCTGTGCTTTCTTTTGAGGCTCTGAAGCTACCCCTCTGTCCTGGCTGATCTCCCTGCCAGGGAGAGGGGGCTTCCCAGGGTGCATGAACCTTTCCTCTTTCACAGCTTCCTCCCCGGGCTGCAGGTCCCATCCCGATTTCTCTCTCGCCTTTTTTTTTTTTCTTGTTTCCTACTCAGTTATGTGGAGATTTTCTTGCCCTTTCAGTAGTCTGAGGTCTTCTGCCAGAGTTCAGTAGGTATTCTGTGAGAAATGTTCCACATGTAGGTGTATTTTTGTTGTGTTTGTGAGAGGGTGTGAGCTTCACGTCCTACTATTCTGCCGTCTTGATCACTCCTGTATATAATAATTTAAACAAACCCGTTTTGCAATACGAGATAGGTCTTACATGTTTTATATCCTAGTTGGGAACCTTCCAGTCTCTGGTGTCAGAAACCCAAGTCCAAGTAGCTTAAACAAAAAGGGGCATAAGGAAAGCGGGGTAGAAGTCTCAGAGAACTTAAGGACAGAATAAATGAGGCCTTAACTAGGGATCTCCTATCACATCTTTGTCCCTCTTTTTTGCTTCTCTTTTCCTGCCAGCATGTTTTCTCTTACCGACCACTGGTTTACTCTACACCAAGAAAACCAGTTGCTCAAAATTTTCAAGGTTTTCATCTTGCAGTTCTGGCATTAGAGCAAGGCTAACTTGATTCTTAATCCCAAATGTTTAGGGATCCATTCCTAGAATAATGTCCTTAAGTCTGGGCAAGGGATTTTTTGAAAAACACAGCAACTTGTGGAGAACCAAGTGGACGGAGTTGGAGGTGGGACAGGATGCCCCTAGCTCACTGCCCAGAGGAGGCAGTGGCAGACAAATCAATAGAGACCCATTATTTTTTCCTTCTCTCCCACATGACTATTGCAAAACCAGAATCTATTATATCTTATCTCAGGCTGTGCAAAAATAACATTATTGAACCTTCAGGGTTCCGGCAAAAGCACCGTAACTTTAGAAAAGCTAATTCTTACTGTGAACATGGCGCTGCCAGTGGCGCGGAGCATGCAGGCTGTGGTCTGTAGGCTGCGGGCCATCTCTGTGCCCAGTGCGCCCCTGACCGCTGCGGCCCTGGGGACAGTGGGCGTGCGCCCTCTGGACTCGGCGCACCGGCCCCGCTCTGGTGTTGGTGCATAAATTCACAGACAAACATGAATGGGTACCAACAGAAAACAGTGTTGGAACAGTGGGAATCAGCAATTTTGCAGAGGAAGCTTTAGGAGTTGTTGTTTACTGTAGTCTGCCTGAAGTTGAGACAAAATTGAACAAACAAGAGAAATTTGGCACTTTGGAAAGTGTGAAAGCTAGTAGTGAACTCTATTCTCCTCTATCAGAAGTAACTGAAATTAATGAAGCTCTAGCAGAAAATCCAGGACTTGTCAACAAATCTTGTTATGAAGATGGTTGGCTGATAAAGATGACACTCAGTAACCCTTCAGAACTAGATGAACTAATGAGTGAAGGAGTGTATGAGAAATACATGCAATCTATTGAGGAGTGAAAATGGAACCCCTAAATAAACTAGTCTGAAACAACTTAATCTAGCATAGTTGTCTTAAATTAGTGGTGGATAGATTTTTAAAAAGCAATTTTTAGCAAAAGAAACTACTTGCAACAATGTTTCCTGAAGAAAATACCCCTTAACCTCCTAATGACTTCAGATAAACACTATGCATCTTTTCGACAACACCCTATGATTTTTAGGCTAGTCTCCAGTTATAATATTCAGAATTCCTGAAATTATCTGTGGTAAAACTAGTTATAAAAATTATGTAATTCAAGGATAAGATTGCTATCTTAAGCCTTCTATGATTTTGTAACTTGCTTACAGCCATCCCTGGATTTGGGTCAAAATACTCAACGATCTTCCCACTGGAAATAACTGGCAGTGGAGAAAAGTTTGTTAGTTGTGTAGTGTCCAATACAGAACATTACTATCTTAATTTTGCAGTATACTGTGTTTGCGGGTGCTATTTTCATACAGTGAAGCAACAGCCTTGCAGGAAAATAAGAAAGAGTTTAATAATAAAATATTCAACTTCTTAATTAAAACTTAATTTAGACTGAAAGTGAGGGAATGGAAAAAGATATTCCATGCAAATGTAAATCAGAAGAAAGCTGGAGTAGCAATTCTCATATCAGAAAAAATAGACTTTAAAATAAAAACTATTACAAGAGACAAAGAAGGACACCACATAATGATCAAGGGATCGATCCATGAAGAAGATATA
>NC_041214.2:65668539-65671915 GCF_002837175.3 Physeter macrocephalus | reverse complement strand
AGTTTTACTCACTCTTTTTCAAAAAAAGGAAAATGGATAAAAGCTAAACATCAGGAATTATTAGACTCATCTAACCTACAATGAGATATCATCTCACACCGGTCAGATTGGCCATCATCAAAAACTCTAGAAATAATAAATGCTGGGGAGGGTGTGGAGAAAAGGGGACCCTCTTGCACTGCTGGTGGGAATGTAAATTGATACAGCCACTATGGAGAACAGTATGGAGGTTCCTTAAAAAACTACAAATAGAACTACCATACGACCCTGTAATCCCACTACTGGGCATATACCCTGAGAAAACCATAATTCAAAAAGAGTCATGTACCAAAATGTTCATTGCAGCTCTATTTACAATAGCCAGGACATGGAAGCAACCTAAGTGTCCATCAACAGATGAATGGATAAAGGAGATGTGGCACATATATACAATGGAATATTACTCAGCCATAAAGAGAAATGAAACTGAGTTATTTGTAGTGAGGTGGATGGACCTGGAGTCTGTCATACAGAGTGAAGTAAGTCAGAAGGAGAAAAACAAATACCGTATGCTAACACATATATATGGAATCTAAGAAAAAAAAATGTCATGAAGAGACTAGGGGTAGGATGGGAATAAAACACAGATCTACTAGAGCATGGACTTGAGGATATGGGGAGGGGGAAGGGTAAGCTGTGACGAAGTGAGAGAGTGGCAGGGACATATATACACTACCAAATGTAAAATAGCTAGCTAGTGGGAAGCAGCCGCATAGCACAGGGAGATCACCTCTGTGCTTTTTGACCACCTAGAGGTGTGATAGGGAGGGTGGGAGGGAGGGAGACGCAAGAGGGAAGAGATATGGGAACATATGTTTATGTATAACTGATTCACTTTGTTGTAAAGCAGAAACTAACACACCAGTGTGAAACAATTATACTCCAATAAAGATGTTAAAAAAAAACTAACATAAAAAAGAATAATATGGAAACATAATCATGAATTACTTAATCTTTGGAGATTGGCCTTTAAAATTTTTCCCTTGGCATCATTCCCTTGAAGTTCATTTCAATTTTTGCATATATTAATAATTTGTTCCTTTTTGTTGCTCGGTAGTATTCTATCATAAGATTTTATCACAATTTGTTTCAACATTCATCCATTGAAAGACATTTGGGTAGTTGCCAGTTTTTGGCTATTACAAATAAAACTGCTATGAACATTCAAAAAAAATAAAAAAATAAAAAAAAAAGGAAAGCTAATTCTTAATCTTGTGAATATTGCTAAGTATCAAATGTGAAGATATGCACAGTAAGACAGAAAGGTAATAGGTTATTGAGGCTGGTAGGGATCAGCTATTTGAACTTTCTAGTTCAGTTCAATTTCCAACTCCATGTGGATTGTGATTTTTATTCCCACTCCTTTTTCCCTAAAATAACTCTTTTCACCTGAGGAAAAAAAGAATATATTTGCAGCCACTAACATAAAACGTGTTGTGTTGCATAGATCCATTTGCATTTTTAGGAGGCAGGGCTCCACAGTGCATTGTTCTCAAACTTTAGTCATTTGCTTATCAGCCCTATGATTCCTGCCATATCTGAGTAGCACCTGCACTATTTACTTGTTCCGTTTCTTTTGTAAAATTAAATATCCACTTTACTCTTATGTTTCTCTTTCATATGCTAGTTACAATTTTCCCTAGCCCAGATGACAAAAACTACATAATTTAAAAGGTGTTGACAATAACCACTTAGCTATCTTCTATGCCTCCTCACTTTGGGAAACAGTGCTATAGTGGAAAATCATAAGCATTTAATGGCTCATGACTGCAAGAAATTGTGTTTATCCAAATTGAACACATTTCTCTTATAACTTGTTCAGATAGAAAACAAAATCTGTACCTTTGTCCTAGGGGAAAAAATTAAGGAGCATCTTTATTTATCCTTTGGCTCAGAAAAGGGGGAGGAATTTTATTTCTTCTGTATGGTTTTGTTTACCATAAAACTAATTTTGATTACACAATACATAAATTCATCTTTCATCTAAAAGGCAAACATATTGCAGTTAAGACTAAAAGTCTCTTTGATCATCATCTCCCCACTCCTCACTAGGGTTAATCCAAGTTATGAATTCAGATTGTATCCTTGCAGACTTCTTTCTTTGCGTCTGGCCACTAGAATATCTGTTGTGTTTAATGGTCAGTTAAAGAATGCTCACAGATTTCCTTAAATGCCTTGAGCCAGTCAGTCTCCCTTGACAAAGTCAAGGGGCTCTGTATGCTGGAGCACACCTTCAATGCACAGGGAATTTACAATTCTGCCTTAACCTTCGCTCCCTGACTGCACAAGGCCTGAAGATCAGTCAGAAGTGAAACCGGGGCCTTCTCAGGTCTTTGCTGAGCCTGCACACAGCCCTGCACAGGCACATGGCCTTCTAGACCCCAAGAACTATGTTGCAAGCTTTTAAAAGCCCCCAAGGACATCTCATTCCCCAGATCTTGCAGTTTGGGGCCAGCTCTTGTTTACCCCCGCTGGTATTGCAGCCTCAAGTAGCTGCAGGGTTAAACAATTGCACTGACTATCTTTCCACAAATGCCCTGGGTATAAGGCTTTCCCACAGAGCGAGCTCTGAGGCAGGTTACATACAACCACCCTGCCAGTGGGGCTTTACCAGAGAGCCTGTGAGACAGGTTAGATGGTGACAATGCGCTGGGATGAGCCATTTTGAGGTGCTCCAAACCCAGTGTGCTCCCTCTAGTGGTTGCAGGGCTGCTGTTTTTCAAGACTATTGTGGAGCTGGGGTGGGGTAGGGTGTGGGGTGTAGACTGAGTTAAAATACCACAAAACCTGCAGTTCTTACCAAGGTTCAGATTGTTATAAGCATTTGGTTAATTTCTGGAGCTCTGAAAAAGTTTTCAGAACTTTCGGGACAATTTTTTTTTTGCCAGTGTTTTTGTTGCTTCTATGGAGAAGCAGATTTACAGACACCCGCACTCCATCATTCTTGGAAGTCCCGCCCCCCGTTTTCTCACTGTTGATGGCAACAAGGCCAAGAATTTTTCTTCTGTTAGACGAGACATCATCATCCATATCCATATCCGGGATTTGGTGGGAAATGTGGTCAGGTGCAGAGCAAATGCCAACCAACAAGGACAGCTACTATTCACCCCTGTCCATAAGCACCATTCCAGAACAAGACCTAGAGTTGCCGGGTCTCTCAAACTTCAGTGGAATCTGGAATCCCAGTATTTTGTGGGAAATTGCCACATTTATTGATTGCGGTACGTGGGCCTCTCACCGTTGTGGCCTCTCCCGTTGCGGAGCACAGGCTCCGGACGCGCAGGCTCAGCGGCCATGGCTCACGGGCCCAGCCGCTCCGCGGCATGTGGGATCTTCC
>NC_041214.2:65624391-65668510 GCF_002837175.3 Physeter macrocephalus | reverse complement strand
CGAACCCGTGTCCCCTGCATCGGCAGGCGGACTCTCAACCACTGCGCCACCAGGGAAGCCCATTTTTAATTTATTGACTATAATTTTTAAAAAATCAAAATACTGCACCCAAAATAACACACCGTGGCAAAACACTAGTTTGGAGCAGCGAGTATCTTACGGCTCTCATCACTGCTATGTGAACTTTCCCGACCAAATCAGTCAACTGAATTCAACAAACCTTTTTTTAGCTTCTATTTAGCTTCATATTCCGGAGAATATGCTGTGTGCTGCAGAGCTGAGACTTGCTGCCCGGGTACATGTTCCCTTCCCCCAGCTTTTAAGGCACTTAGAGTCTAGCAGTGGAGGTGGGAACTTTTTTTAAGTTACCACCCTGAATAAAGGGTCACAGTGCCGGTACACAGATTCAATTGTTGGTTTAATTAGCCCAAAGTAAAGTGTTTAAAAGGGTCATTTTGTCTTTCCTCTGTAGAGGGATGTGTATGTGTGTGTGTGTGTGTGTGTGTGTGCATGTGTGCGTGTGTGTGTGTGCTCGCCCACCATGACTGGTGGGTAGGGAAGGGATAAAATGAAAGCTGCATAAATCCTTCTGAGGCAAAGGGCCAGAGAGCCAACTTCTGACCTGCGTGAACAGCACTGAAGGCGGAATCCCGTGGATGCTTCTTTCTTGGTTTATCCACTCATATAGGAGAGCATACCCTCTAGCAGCTTCCTGAGGAAGGGTGCATGGGAGGCAAAGTTGTGAGGGCTCCAGTTTCTAAAAATGGCTTCACGATACTTTACCCTTGACTGAGAGTAAGCAGGTGGGAAACCTCTCTTTCAAAATCTTGACATACCTGCCTGACGGATTCCTCGCTTCCAGTGTTGCTACTGAGAAGTACACATCTACTCTGACTTCCAGCGCTTCCATGTGACTGGTTTTTCAGCGTGTTGGGGAGCTTCTGTTGGTCCCACTGTTTGGAAATTTCAAGATGGTGTGCCTTGACAGGGGCTCTAGTCCCATCCGCTGCGGTGAGCTCCCTCGTGCCCTCTCACTCTGGAAACTCAGATGTTTGATGAGTTCCTCCCCTACACTTTCTATTCTTTCTGAAGTCCCTATTATTTAGATATTGAATGTCCTGGTCTGATCCTGATCTTATCTTTGCATTTTTTGCTCTATTTTTAGGTTAGTCTCAATGCCACCTTCCAACCCTTTGGCTGAGTTTCTGATTTCCAAGAACGTTTCCATGTTCTTCACGTGTCCCTCTTCCATAGCATCCTATCCTTAGTCTACAGATGACTTGTTTTCTCCTCTCTCTGGGGATAGGATCATTTTCTGAAGGTTCTTCTCCCTTAGCCTCTGATTCTTCCAAGTTGTTGGCGTTGGACTTTTCATTCATGTTAGCAGCTTTCATCAGATGTCAGGTTACCTTTGGCTAAGCTGGAGGACTAAAAATCTGATAGAGGATTGTTGACCAAGAGTTTCACCTTAGGACAGTGGTTCTCAATCTTGGCTGTACAATGGAATCACCTGGGGAGCTTTAAGATACGCTGATACTCCAGAAATACTCATTTTATTGGTGTAGGGTCTGAACACAGGGATTCTGAAAAGCTTCCCGGGAGGTGTCATTGTGTAGCCAAGGCTGAGAAATGTCACCAAAGGGTGCTCTGGCTGAACCACTTCATCTTCTGGTAAGACTTACATTCTCTAAGTCCAGGGCCTATTTTACCTTCTCCTGTGGATAAACTTTTGGTTTCTGCAAGGGTGGAGGAGCAGTTGTCCAGCTGAAAGAAAGTAGGGAGGGATTTTTTATAGATGTCATGGCACTTTTAGCAGCTTTCTACCAATACTATTTGAGGTTCCTCTCCCTCTTCACCCCCACTTTAAAGTGACATGCTTCTGTCAGTTTTTGAGCCTTCCGTGTATTCTGCATGTAAATTGAGTTGGCGTTCATTTTCTTCCCCCGCTAAATGAGAATTCAGCTTTCTTCAGTCAGGTTTCCAAAATTCTGGTGCTAACAATTCCCATTCTTCTGTGTTGAAAGCAGTTATGACTTAAAAAAAAAATCCTTTACTGTGTTTTCAGGAGTGGAGTGTCAGGAGCATGCAAAATTTGATGTGTTCAGCTTGTCACTTTTACCCAAAAGAATGATTATCACCATGCTTTATGCGAAAGAAAGCTTTTAGTTATAAACAATCGGTTCCCCCATTCATTTTTCCCTCAGGGGAAAAAAAAGATAGTAGGGACTCCTGGCAAAACAATCTAAACATCAGGGTGAAACCATGACTGTAGTAGGAACACTACACTTTATTGCTATTGTTGTTGTTGAATGAGACCCGGAGGAGGGAAGGAGGTCAAAACTGTGCGTGTCCGTCATGGAGAAGGTGCACCCCAGGTGCTAAGTGAAAAGAGCTAGACCTGGGCTCCTGAGCCTGGCATATAGACAAAATGTTAAAGACACACTCTTTATCCCCACAGACTCTGACAAAGGACTGACAGCCCATGGGCCTTTACGGTTCGCAATCCCATGTTCGTTGGCCCATTTAGGGAGATCTGGATTTGTAGCTGCTGCTGCTTTTTTTTTTTTTTAATTGGGGTGTAGTTGCTTTACTTCTGAAGCATCAGCCTACGTGATTGTGGGTGGCAATCCTGCAGGACCTCAACCAGGAGCAGGGTGGCAGCCGCCCCTTTAGATGGTACAGCAAGCACCCTGCGCTATGCCACTTGCCTGGCCTATAAACACATTTGAATTTACAACTTCTGGGATGTGGTTTAAGTTTTTAAAAAGTAACAACAACAAAAGCAATCCTATTCATGGCAGAAGAACCCTACTTATGTCAGAAAGAATTAATTAAAACATTTATTGGGCATAAATATATTACATATACACTACAGATACAGTTAGGTATTACATATAGCATAGTATTTGCAAAATCTATACATTAAAAATTGATATGGCAGTTTTAATACAATGTATATGAAATAGTCTAAAATTTACAGGAAAACATGATTATTTTTTTTTTCTCCTAAAGTTGAAAAGCTTGGAATGTATGTCCAACAGTGAGGTAAAACATTTTGTCTTTCAATTTAAAGAATTGTGCAAGGATAACATTCAAACACATTCAGTTAGGGCACTTTTCAATTTTGACAGGAATACTGAATTACTGTAGCCAACAAAACACGGTTAGAAAATGCCAACGTTTCAAGTTGATAAGAACAAGGCAGGTAATATGCAAAAAATCTTTTAAAAAAGTTCTTTTCTTTTTAAACAATTTCTTTGAGGACAAAGGGCATTTTGCTTCACATGACTGGAATTTCTTGTGCCAGGGAGGAGTTTGACATATAGAGCATCAGAAAGCCACTCACTCGTTCCTACATATTGAAAAAGGGCAAAGAGAGAAGGTTAACATAACACTTTATTTTATTGTTCATGTGTAATGGCAATATATATATAGTTATATATCAATATCACATATACATATTTGTGATAGAAAACAGTGCCAGATAGTGTAATAACTTTTTGACTGAAGGGATTATAATGATACCGAATAATGGAGAGCAATAAAATAAAGTGCCGTCAGCTAGTGTTCCACACACAACAGCTTTCTGGTGGTTAAACAGATAGATAGTATGAAAATCTCAAAGATCAAATATTCATAGCAATTTTGGCTTAAAGTATTATTTCATTTAAAAAAATCCAACCAATTCAGAGAATTTCTTTATAGCAGCAGTTCTGAAGTGTTTCCAAAAAAGGGACTTTTTTTTTTCTCCTGCAGACAGGGTTCTCGTACTCAGTTGAATCTTCGTTGCTTAAAAAATGCCTTCTCCCCAAAACACCTGCATGAGATTGTTTCAGAAAATGCAGATGCAGTGTTACAGTGGATCATAATACACATTTAAATAGAGGGATGAGTTTTGGAAGGCCAGAACTTTGGCAAAAAAATTTCACCTTGATGCCATCAGTTTGCAAGGCTAATTAAACTAATTATTCTAGTCAATAACAAAATACAGAACTTTCTAGTAGTACTTATTACATCAACGTAGGCACACAGAATAATTCATTGATCTTAGCACTTTCTTTCAAGAGATGATTATGTTTTTCTTGGGTACATGTAAACGTTTCAATCGCTGACAATGGATTTTTTTTTTTGGCATTTAATGCACTAGATGCTCTTTATCTTTAAAAACACAAGAAAATGTCAGAAGAATGACAATACTACAGATGTTGCCAAGGAACGAGACTGACCTAAAATTACAAAAGTATAAAACACACAAAAAATAACATGCTACAAGGGAAAATTAGTACATAAGTACATTTTAAAAATTTTACAATAAATAAAGATTGCACTGTAATTGGCATTTAAAGTACTGTATGCAGAATATAGTATAAATAAACCAAAAACAAAATAATGTTGGTTTCCCCATGACTTTGGTATGGGAATATTATAAGCTAGTACAGGATACTGCATTTTAAGACAACACAGACCAAGCACAAAATAGCTATGATCAAGAAAAACCAAGTAGCAAAAATATACAAAAACAGAAGCAGGGGGATACACTGTGTCTGTTGCACCCTTTTGGAATATATTTGCACCTCCAACTCTTAAATGTCCCTGAGGTACGCGAACATTATGGACTTCATATAAATAATCCAATGACTTTGGGTTAAAATTGATTATCTCATGACTCAGAATAAACATGCAAGAGTAACACTTTGCACTCCAATAGCACCTATAGATCAAGGATCTCAAAGCACTTGCGAACATTAGAATCCCCATTTTATTTTTTATTTTTAATGCATGGGAAAACTGAGGCACAGAGAGGTAAAGTGACGTGTTCAGATCACGCAGCAAGTTAGTGACAGATCCAGGGAGATAATCTAGGCTCCTTGACCCCCAAACACCCTGTGCTTATTACCACCAAATACCATTCCCTCTCCACACATGGCCAGGTCAACCCCACAAAAATAGGAACTACAAATTGAGATGACTCTTTTGGGCTTTATCAATTTTCACCTGCTGTTAGATTAGTATTATGTGCACTGAATTAAGCTATTGAAATTCAATCACTTCATTGATACTTCATTGAATAGCCTAAGGGCAAATCTTTCAAAAATAATGAGCTGATGTGTAAGAAGATTGATCACAATTAGTGTAAGTCATGGACAATGGGCAGAGGCACGAAACTGTCACCAGTTCTCGTCATATAATTCTGGTCAAACATAACAGAATATAATAACTCTAGTGATTAGATCAGAAGTAATTATATACAAAGACAGACAAACAAGTTAAAGCAGCTTTTAAAATAGCTGAACAAGGAAACAACTAACTATTGCACAATGCCCTCGAAAAGTTACTGCTATGAATTGATGTGGTAAAATCTACAATGCTCCATAATTTATAGATGCATTTTGGTTACTTGATTTCTTAGACAGGCAGCTCATAGTGTTAAAATCACAAGAAATACAGATTATTAAAACATTTTAAAGTACACATTTTGATCTCAATGAGCTAAACACAGTTAAATAACTGAGTGACAAATTGGTTGTTTAGGGCAGCCTTATCTGAGTGAACACATCTCCTGTGTGTGGTTGTTGTGTGGTGATACTCTGACAACACTGAAATCCTAGCCCTGTAACTACACACACTGTGATTCATGTTCACAGGTACAGATGATCAAGACATAAGAAGTGACAGGTGAATATAAATTACTAAATGGTGACATGGAAAAAAAAAATCAAAGGCTTGCAAAAGACATCAGTGAAAACAGAATAAAGGCAAATCTGAAAATTTTAAAAGAAAACGTAAGCTAGCTTTTGGTATCTGGTTTGCTTTTTTTTTTTTTTTTTTTAAATCCAGTTTAACCTCTTCCTAGTTTTGCATTTCAAAAAGGTGCACCAAAACACTGATATTTTTTTCCTAGCTAAATCTGTAAAACAAGTATATAAATCAAAGAACAAAAGGGCTTAAAAAGGGGAGTATCTGAATAAATGTGTGTATTAAAATGTGTAGCATTAATTAAATTCATACCTCTAGTTTTGTTGGGTTTGTTTACTTCATTAAGAAGTACTGTAATATAAAGGCAAACAAAATGGACAAAGTTGCAAAGCCAACCACAATGAGGGCTGCAAACTGTTCATCAGTAGGCATCATGCTCTTCATTTTGGGATCATCTAAGCTCCCCATGTCCCCTGTAAGCATGACCTCACTTCGTTGTAGTACAAAAGCCGCCGAGGGGCTGAAAGCTCCGCTTAGCTCCTGAGAGGTGTCTAAACAGCGACGACAGGCACACACGCGGAACCTATAGTCTGTGTTGGTCTGGAGGCCTGAGATTTGGAATGTGGCTTCTTCTCCCTTGTACACCTTCAAGAAAAAGAAAAGTCCTGGTCAATAAATTTATAACAACATTGTGGTCTCTAAAGTAATAACTGTATAACATTGGGGGCCTTGTAGACCTGGCTTGGTTTATGTGAACTCTGCAACAACAAAACGTACATGGAGAGGCATTTGTCCCAGTCTATATTTCATCTGTAAAGTATTCTGACCTACTCTGAATAAAATAAAATAAATTCAGTGACTCCGCTATTGACAGGAGATAAGGCACTGACCAGAAATACAGATGATACAAGTAATGATGATGCATCTAGCTAAATTTTAATAATTTAGGCTATAAATCAGCAGATGACTTAATTCATACAAAGGGCTCTCTGATCTTGCTGCAAAGAATTAATATTTTTTAATGCAGACAATTAAAAACAAATTATAGAAATAAAGTGCAAAGTCTCAGTTGAATGATTCTTTGACTACTGACTACACCATCTAACACTACTCCATGAAGATAGCCCACCTCCACCCCTAAGAGGTAAACACTATTCTGACTTCTCATTCTGTAATTTGTTTTGCCTACTCTAGAAGTTCATGCAAATGCAATCAAACACAACGCACTCTCTTGTGCCTACGAGATTCATCCATGTAATCGATTCAGTAGTTGTTCCTTTTACTGAAGAATAAGTACTCTATCATATGCCTATACTTTGATGCATCCATTTGCTTTTTGACAAATATTTGCATTGTTTTCAGTTTGGAGTTTTTATACAGTAAGAGTACTATGAACATTTTTGTACAGATCTTGAGGACTTAAGTTTCTCTTTTTCTTGGGTGAATACCTAGGAGTAGAAGGGCTGGGTATAAGTCTACATCTAACTGCATGAGAAAGCAGTCCCAAGCACATCCCTTTGCACTCCTGCCAGCTAAGCATGAGAGTTCCAGTTGTTCCACACCCTCACCAACATTTGTTACTGTCAGTCATTTATATTTTAGATTTTAGTCATTCAAATGGGTGAGAATGGTACCTCAGTTGCATTTCCCTGATGCCTAAGAGTGTTTCCCACCTTTTCATATGCTCATTTGGTCATTCACATACCTTCTTTTGTGAGGAGTGTGTTCAACTGTTTTGCCTATTTTTAATTTGTTTGCTTTTATTTGTAGTGGCTCTTTAATCTGGATGTAAGTTCTTTGTCAGGTATGTGTTGTGAATATTCTCTCCCCGTTTTGTGTCTTGCCTAATCATTTCTTAAGAAATTTTTTGATGCAGTCCTATTTATCACAAATTAATATTTAATTAATTTAATGGTCTGTCTTAAGTGTTTCCTGTTTACCAACCTGTCCTTTTTCCATTAAGAATCTAGGATATTTTCTTCCCCTTTGTTAACATCATGGGGCTTACTACTATGAGGACTTGAAATCTACCAGTTTACTTAGAGATTATCAACCTTTGAGTTGACTGAAGAAAATAGGTATCTTGGAGGGAGGGTGGTAGAGGGAGATCTCACGTGGTTCTTCAGTCAAAGTGGTACTGATCCTCAAAGCACTCAGAGGAAATGATAACCACCTTAAAATTACATAAAAATCCATGCCTTATATGAAATAGAGATAGAAAAAACTAGCTGGAACTCAACCAAATCAGTAAAGAGATTTGGCTGATGAAATAATTAAACAGAAAGTAAAATTAACTGAACACTTTGTAGCTGAGTGGCACTGAGTTAGCCTCTGTAAAGTGCTTAAAACATGCCTGGTACATGGGTAACTGCAGAGAAAAAGTTAGCTATTATTACTACTACTACTATTTAGAACTTAAAAACAACTCCAAATATATATTTTAAATACAGTGATTAAAAGCGACAGGGGCATTTTCAACCTAGTGACAGGCCACCTTAAGTAAAGCTGTGAATTTTGCCCATTAATACAAATTCCCTAGAAAATAGAGTATTTCCAACAATTTCAACTTTGTCTGAAATACTCTCCAGCTATAGAGAGTTAGTGGGAATCTACATTCAGTGTTTCTAAAGCCTGGCACATAAACTTCTACAAGAAGCAGGACATGGTACCAGAGAACCTAAGTGCACTGGCCACTCACTTAGCGTTGAGCAAACTGAAAGACAGCAAGAGGATCACAGTTTAGAAAAGGGATCGGACTTCCAGTGTTCACCTGATATTCGGCCTTTTTAAGATTTTTCCTCCCCCATTTTCAAACTTTAGAAGTAGACGTTAAGAGTCTTACTGTACTTTCGTTTAGTGATTAAGCCCCAGAAAACCAATTCCGTTTCTCATATTTTCCTTTATAAGATTGGAAGCACGTTCCTCCTGGTGAGTTACTCTGTTTCTTTAAAGATTGTGGCATGTGTCTTAGCAACTGGGGTTACAGACAGAACTGGGCTGGAGCAACCAAGAACAAAAGAGCTGTAAGAAAACCCCCAGCGATCCTGAGAGACCACTCCTTTCTCATAGGTCACTGTTCCAATGATGAGTTAGTTAAATGGATATTTTAAGATGAGCTCGTTGTCATGGTGACTGCCCCAAGCTAGTCAGGAGTTCAGACTACACCATGAGAGCACTGTCTATGAATCATCTCCCAACATGTGGGTGGTCTCAGGAAAACAATGGTGTACACTTTTTTTCTTTCTTTAAAGAGAACTTTTCATTGTGAATGTTCTTAATTTCTCAAATTTAGATGCTCAAGTTGGTATTTTCCAAGACAAGTCTTTTCTTCGAAACTGTTGGGACCATTCACGAAGGGAATGATTTGCAACCTTTGGAACCAGCATACTACCAATCCCTTTGCCACCTGAGGTTTGGGCTCCTATCTGCAGTGGCCCAGGTATACAATCTGTCCTGTCTCTATGGTGGTGATAAGTTAATGTCAGGCTGTTTATGGAGTTGGAGAAAAGCTGCCATCTAAGCCTTAGCTGCAAGGTTTCTTGATACACCTCTTTCATCAATTCTTTTGGAGGCCTCACCTCTTGAATGTTTACCCTTATCAAAGGGTGAAATATTGTAGCTGCTGGAGCTCTTCTGTGCAACCCCGGGGAACTGGGTCTAGTCTGACTTGGCCACTGGGAGGCACTGGGCAGATTCTTCTCAACGGCAGGACCAGGAACTGGCATCAGGATTCCAGGTCTACGTCCTTGCTCTGACCCTTTCTAGGTCTGTCACCTCGGGCAAGTAACAGCTTTGAGCCTTATTTTTTTCCATCTTTAACATGGGGACAGTTACAGTACCTAACTTAACCCCAAGGGGGATTGAGTATTAAATGAGAAACTATGTGAAAAATGCTTTGTGAAAGGAATATACTGGAGATAAGTCATCTTTATCAAATTTAATCCTCCTGATTACTCTGGCAGGTTGAGTATTACTCCCATTTTAGAGATGATAAAACTGAGGATCAGAAAGCTGTTAATTTCTCAAGGTCTCAGGTGAATAAGGGTAGTGGTAGACCCCAGATGAGATCCCACATCTAACTCAGACACCCCTGCTCACCACTGGAACTGCTCCAGCTCCACTGGTTCCACGTCTTTGGTGGAACCCGTCCTCCCCACTTCAGTCCACACCGAATGACTACGATGTGATACCAGGTACACTTCTCTTTGACCTTCTGACTTTGTCTTCCCAGGGATTCCCACAGCCTCCCTGGTGTTTCCATGAAACACTTCCAGATCACCCCACCCTGGGTCCACTGCCCCAGAAGGAAAGCACTGCCTTTCCTATATGATGTATGGAAAGCAGCTCCCCAACCCAGTCTGTGCCAAGGAAAGGCTTGGGCAGCATTTCTGTGATGTGGCCTTTTAATTTATGCCAAACAATGACCTCATGGCTGAAAATCACTTAATAACCTATCCCTACAGATGTCTGAGAGACTTTTGGCAAGTAGATATAAATGTTCATTTATATCTAGTATTAAATGATTTCTATGGTTTCCAGAATTTGCATGGCTAGCTCCTTCTAAGAAAGTTGGCTCAGAAGTATATTTAATTTCCCAGAAACCCAATTCATGGAATCTTGAACATAGACTTTATATATTAATTTTGATGGTACTTCCCAACTCTAACTAACTCCTTGAAGATCCTTAAAAATGTATTGATATTTTGAAAGCAAAGGAGTGCTACTTTTCTCATAACCATTAAGCAAAAAGCTTAGTGAAGGAAAAATGAATATCTAATGGAAGGGAACTTCCTCAATGACAAGTCCAATCTAAAGTTGGGCTTTAATTTGTAAATATGTTTTTCTTTTAGCTATTCTTATTGTTTTAATTAGAAGAGCTCCCCCTTTTCACAAGCACTGTCAACACAATGTTAATATTATCTTTAAAAGTATATATATGATAAATATATTGAGTGTGGGACTGTTCTATTATCTCCAGAGCAACCAGCACAATGGCTATTAACAAAGCAGATGCTCAGTGAATGTTCTCTAATTAGAACCCTTAAATACTTGAGAGTAGATATGCTTATACCACACTGTTTGAAAAGAGAGGAAAATTACCAGAAGCAAGTACATGTAAACATTAAGTATCGGAACCCGCACACAAACCAGAGTTTAGAACAGGTACAGCCATGATTATACAAAATGGAATCGTTAACAAGGATTGAGTTGTTTTCAGTGTATTGATAGTAGTCAACAAAGCTTATTAAGCCTTTTGGATCTTAGTTAAGGAAAAATTAAAACAATCCCAATACTCCATTTCCTGAGGATTCTGGTTCCTGAGGTTTGAGATAACTGATTAGTTTTTGTGTAAATAATCACAGCCATGAGATCGAAAAATCAGTAAGGTCATCAGGCCTGCAGCACAGCTGAGGTGACTTTTCATGGGACTGTGCCTCTCGCCATGGCAGGGCAGCAGGCCATGCCTCTTATCCCTTTGTTTTCATTCATTTTGACAGGGGCACCATTACGGGCTCTTCCTCCTGCCTCAACCCAATTTAAAAGGCATAGTTCCATTTAAGATTATCTTTATTGAAGTAACCAATCATAATATCACAGTAAGTATACAAGCAATATTATTTTTACAAAGACTATTTCTGTCCTTGATTTGATGTGCAATATATTTTAAAGTAATTTTGACATGTTTGTTCCAAATGAGAGGACTTAAAGTAATACCCAGATAACCGAAATGAAGAATCAGTGACCCTTAATTCAGAGTAACATGCTGTGTAGTTGAAATCTTTGAAACAGAGAGCCTTTGGGGGAGGCTGCTGGAAGCTGGGATCTGGGCCAATGCCTGCATCTCTTTACTAATGCCATCCTTCTCCCAGGAACTGGACAGGGAGACATAACTGCCCAGCACTGCCATCTACACAGCGCCCTCTCATGACTGAACAGATCTGACGCTCACAGTAACCCTAAGGTAGAGAATTAGTATCTCCACTTTGACAAGACAGCTGAGGCTCAGAGAGGTGAATTAATTCCTCCAATATCACATGACTACAGTAGGCAGATTTCACCTCCCTTGCCCCCCAGCTACAGTGGGAATTCACTAACCTGCAGACTTCCTCTGTAGAGGGTGCAGTGCTGGGCAGGAATTATTGCTCCCGAGCCAAAGAGGACAGGCAAAGGTACTGTTACTGAACTGCTTCTTGGGGTCACGCTGTTTCCACCCCAATGGGCCCAGAAGCTCTGAGAGCACAGACTATGCTGTTCTGTTATACGCCAGGCAGCCCTCACAGTGCACAGCACCTAACAGTTTCTCAATGAACCAGGGGCCCTACACCTGAACGCCATGAAACTGAATATAAATTTGTTTCATATGCAATTTAAAATGGATGTGTGCATGAATATTTTTCTGATAGAACGGGTCATATCCTTGATCAGATACTTAAACGGACCTATAAACCTAAAATTTTAAGAATCAGCAAGACAAATGACAGCTTTTAAATATGCCCACCTTGATCTTTTCTTACTTTGCTTTGGATTTGACCCTTTATTTACACAAAGATGAAGAAAATGTGCAATAGGATGGTCACAGCCTATTTAACTTGTGTTTGTTAGGGAATTAAATCACAAACTATTAAAAAAAATATGTAGGCTCCAAGTCTTTAAAATAGTTCTCTCAAGGTCAAGAGAAGATCTTTCGTCACAGTAACTTGTGTGATACCACAAAGAATCAATACACATCCCAATACTATATTCTAAAAATGATACAAAATAAATTTATACAGAGATGCCATCCAGTTGAATGTGGAGCTCTATAAATTTTCAGATGCTTCAAAGGTTTTCATAATGCAACAAATCTGAGCACCAACAATATTAATAATTTTTGACTTCCAATAGGTAATAATTTCTTGCAGTTTGTTGCCCTGTTCTCATCTTCAGTGTTTATATTTAAATACTTTATGTAAAAATCATTGCTGTCTGAACAGGGATATGAATGTGAATCATTTCGTTTTACATTCTTACGTATATATTAAACTGTTTATGTTCTGTCTTGTGAGGCAAAAAATATCAGCCACCTGCATATATGTAAAATTTTTATTCTTTTTAAGAATGCTTTACAATTAATACTGTTTGAGAAGAAGTTTTAAGCTTCTTGAAAAAAGCTTGTGCTTGAAAGGTTTTTTAAATGGCAGAAAAGCCAAATCAATATATGCATGCATTCTAATACAGAGTAAAACTTTAGGTGAGGACTTAATACTTTAAGTTAATAGACTGTCTCATAATTAGAACCAGATGCTCGCCCCACATCATGATAGCGCAACGAAAGAAAGCTAATTACAGAGTTAAAGTCAATGTTTCCAGCAAAATATCAGAAAAAGACTTGGCCCTTGCCATATGTCGCCTGTAAAAATGAGCTAGGGAAACAGAAGGACACTGTTCTATTATGGGTGATTTTTTTCACCTCAGTTACAAACATCACTTCTAAATCCCCCCTATGGTGAAGTTTACTGATTCTCACCACTGCAAGTATAAATCACCCTGTTCCTGTGAAACTGCCTCTTTCATGCACGCAAGAAACATTTACTGAGTGCCTAGCTATGTGCCAGTCCTGGGAAAATAAAAATGAATAACACAAGCTCACACATTAGTGGATCCTGCCTGATTAGTGCTGTAATTGAAGTATACACAGTGCTTCCTATAAGCCCATAGCTCTGCCGTGGTGTATGCTCTGCACTGATGACCTCTCATTTTCTTTTGCTTTGCCTCTATGAATTCAAAGCCTGTTATCTCTGGACTATAATTATTTTAACCATTACTCTGCACACATAAGATAAATAGATTTCATTCCCTATCTTGTGTCCAGAACAACTGAATGAAGTACTCAAAACATCATGTTTAAGTTAATGTTTATTGAATAGGGAGAAGCAAAAAACTCAGTACAAATTGTCCCTGACCCAACGGTGGCTTTTCAAGTACCACTACCTGCCTTAATCATTTCTTGGTAAATGCAGGAAATACATGGTTACGAGAAGAATGCTAATGTCCCAGCTACTGAGCCCGCCCTGGTGTACTGTGTTTTCACCTACTTTCAACAAGAAACTCTTATTTATAGCTGTTTACAATAAGAAATATATTTTGAAGCATATATGTAATTGTGTATTAGTATTTGTATGTTCATGAGACAAAATATATAACATTAAACAAATAGCAAGATTCAAAATAGCCAATCTGCCAGTGAAATCTAATTTATGAATGGATTAACCTATATTCTGGCAATGCCTAATGTATAGATATTGAGTAAACAATGCTTTTTCAATGTAAATCAACAATCAGTGTGCTTTGAGAAGCAGAACATTTTTTCCAAGAACAGGTTGGAAAAGCATGGTGATGCAATAAAAGGGTTTATAAAATACTATGAACATGTAATGAATGTACTGCTGGGAAGTGAATATTGTTAAGTATCAAGTGATATGTTGTAAAATTTGGTAACATTTCGTCTTTAGCCATTTGTTACATTGCTATGCGACAGGACAATGCTACTGGTGTTAAAGATGACTAAATCTAGCAGGGAAAATCCTCTGCTCTTCATGTGCGTTGAGACTCTGAAACCAGTAATATATTTGTGGTAAGGTGAAACAACTGCACACATAAAATTACTGACTGTGAAGTGAAATATACCGTATAAAATGAGATTGTAAGGTGAAAGGAAACAAGAGTGGTTTTGCTCTTATTTCAGAGGAATGATGGAAACTGGTGAAATCATCCACTGATGTTAATCAATACTGGTGGTGCCTGTCATGTTTAAAACAAGTTTTTGCAAAATGTGCTTAAAGCAATTCATTCTTTTATCTGGCACTTCATATTAACAAAGTACAGTAAAATTTACTAAAATTTTCTTCGATTCTTTTTACACATTTTTATTTACAAGTATTCTTTATTATTATATGAGGAATATTAACCAGCAAATTAACAAAAACTCTGAATCAGATTATTTTCTACTTGTTTTGTGTATCTGGAGCCTCAATAGTTGAATACAAAGAAGTGTTTGCAAATTATGTTAAGATTCGGAAGGCAGTGGCATTTATCTTCAACTTCTTGAGTTTGACATAAATGCACTCCTCTATTAAAAGTGCTGGTAAGGAATGGGTCCTCAGCTTTTCTAATGGAGTAACAATGTTATATTCTGATTTCACATAATTATTGAGTTCCTGGGAACATTATGGAAAGCCACAGAGTCTCTGAATCTTTCACATCCAGTGACAAGATAATGTGTGGCTTTGGAAGAATCAGGATCAAAAAGGGTGTCAAGAATGATAAACCCAAATTCTTTATCTGGTTATATTCCAAGCACATTCTTTCTTGTATGGGTTTATCATGTGAACTGTATAGCTTTGCTACTCAAACCACGATCCATGGACCAGCAACATCAATGTCACCTGGGAGCTTGAACCTCGACCCCAGACCTACTGAATCAGAATCTGAATTTTTAACAGATACTCAGGTGATCCTATGCACATTAAAGGGTGACAGGTAGTGACCCAGAGCTTCTGAATCACAGGCCTCAAGGGCTGATAGGTCATTTTCCTTATCCTTCAATTATAACTTCCATAAAAAAGGCAAACAGACATGGGCTTTAGTAATTAGGTTGACACTACTTCCCTATAAAGTAAAACCACTGGCACTTTAGTTTTCAATACATATGAATATCAAATACAAATACAGAACTTAAAGCCCTTCACAAGATTATGCTTGTGGAACTGAAAATTTAAGAATACCACCACGTACAAAATAAAATGTAAGCTAGAGCTACTATACCCTAAAGAATTAGGTAATGGGTACATGTGAGGCAGTTTCTATGACCAATTTTGAGAAAAATGTAGTTCACTGGCTACTAAATTATTCACCGCAAAGGCAGAGGCAAGGAGTCAGCCTGACCCTGATAGGCCACGCACGTGCCACGCACGCTGGTTCTTACCTGTTTGTACTCAGATTCTCTTCCAACCAATACCTGCAGAATGTAGTTGACAGGATCGCCTTTCATGGGTGGTACCGTCTCCCATAAAATTTCACATGAATTTCCTTCTAACTGTGTTACTCGAGGTGCTGAAATACAAATCCACACATCCAAGCTCAAAATTCAAAGTATCATATGAATAGTCAATATTTTAGTAATATTAGTGAGAACCCAGAGAGAGAGAATGCTTGTGCCCACCCTGAGAGGGGAGTTTATTTGCCCAGCCTCCTAGAAAACTAGCAGGGTACCCTTTACACAGAGAAGACATTCCGTGCCTAGCAAGCCATTGGCGAAGAACCCTTTGCTCACTGTCCTATTAATAACTGTTTGGCCTGGGTTGCATTTTTGTTATTTTTTTGATGGCTAATGGGCACCTTCTATGATTAAGCCCTGTGTTAGGTTCTTTGGGGGATGCAAAAATAGGTACCATAAATACTGCTTTCAAGGAAATGAAGGTCTAGTTGAGGGAAGGGGAGAGAAAGGTATGAAACAAGTACAAACAAACATAAATGTAAGGCAGATTAAAATGAGAGGTACAAACAAAATGTTGGGGAGTCCCAGGGGAAGGAAGTCACATCCGTGTGAGAGTCTAAGGAAGGTTTGAGGAGCAGGTGGCATTTGAGGTAAGCCTTTAAAAGTTATCTTACGTTTATATTTTTTAGTTTATTTTTTACCTACTGGACTCATCAATCCAGATTAAAGTGAAATTATGTTAGTTTGCAGCAAAGCACTTACATGTTGTAGAATTTAAAAATATTTTCTTACAGCTTATACTGTATCTCTACAGCTTAATTCAATAGCTGATATTTTTCCATTTTGTAACTAGCATGTGTAACTGCTCTTGCTGAATGCCCTTATTTTTAATTTCTAATTACATGAATTCTTTAGAGGCAGTTGTTTCTACTTTTAATTCTGTACAATGCTGTTTCAGAAAAATAAAAGTTGTCTTCAAAAAAAGTTTGTATTAGTTGGCCAAAACTGCAATTTATGCAAAACTACATAATCTCATCAGACTAAACAGTCCTCCAGCTAAGACAATTTCCTAATCTAAGAGTGAGAGGAAGAACACCTGATCATGTGGCAGTGTGAGGACACTGTCCTGAAGAAAATGTACCACAACCTGCAAGGGCTATCAATTTGCTGTTGTATTTTCCACAAAATGAATCTCCCCCAATAATCACCTTCAGAGGCAAAGGTAGTGCTGGGAAGGCCCCTGAAGTTATTTAGCTAATTGGTAAATGTGGCAAACCTTCCTGTTACAACAACAAACCTATCAGCCACAGCGTGCTCAGGAATCTCCTCTGTTAGAGCCGAAAGGCGAAGCTACACCAAAGGGCCAGGGCATTTACTGGCTAAGTGACCCAGCAAGTATATATCCATTTATACCAGTTATCTTTGTCACATGAAGAAGCCAAAGAGCTTCTGGACCACTGAGGGGCGGGGAAGGAGGGGGAAGGTATTTACCATAAAGTGCCCTGAAAGGAACTATGGGAAACCTTCACAGAATGCAACCAGACAGTGGTCAGACCCTGACCCAGGCTCTGGAGGCTCCGCACCCTCCTGTAACGCACTCCGTGCCCTGGTGTAGCTGATACAGCGCCTCTGTGTGGAAGCAGTGAGTCAAATGGCCTTGCTCCTGGGGCCAGACACAGACAGAACCTTCTTAACAAATTGTGCTCACTGCCTAGCCACCCATATAATACAGCCAACCCTCACTTTACCCCATGTAAAACCTGGTTCAGGTGGGCTGCTTATCCGTCAGCCTCAGAGTCATTTCGGGCAGCAGCTGGATAAAGCAAAGACAGGCAGCAGGGACCTTCACAAGAAATCACACCACCGGGGAGGGGAGGGCGCAAGCTCAGGAGTCCATGAGGGGCTGGGACTGGGCCCAACGCTAGGTGGGCAGGGCTGAGCCAGCTTTGCCTTGTTGCTGTCTGCCCGGCTTGGCCAGTCGGCTGTGCAGTGGTTGAAAATGGGAGATGAGGGCTCAGCAGACCCGGTGGAGGGAGAGCCTTGGGGGTGTGGCTTTCTCTCACTCCCTGATCCCATGAAGGGGGAAGAGGGTAAACCAGTCATTCACAAACCTCAAGACAAATACTCCAGGAGGTGAGAACAGGCCACTGCTACAGCTTTCCAGTGAGAGCTGAGGGCTGGAGGAAAGGCTATGGATGTTGCCTACACCAGCCTCTCATCTACTGATGTACCACAGTCATCCAAAGATGCATGAGAGCCGCTGAAGAGAGACACTCAAACCTCTCCTGGTAAACTGCCATAAGTGCTACATCACCAGGAATACACCCTCATTCCTAACCCAACATCTGTCACTCAGGTCGGCCTCTTTTCTTTGTCCATCTATCCCCCGTGGGGAAGAGACTGTCTCACCATTAAATTATTTGTGATAATAATTTACACATACTTGAGAAAAGTCATTACCGGTAAGCCCTCTCCCTTAAGGCCTCTCATTTCCCCTAGAGAACCCATTTCTCAACCTTCTCTTTTAGAAAGTTCTTTTGAGTCTATCTTGCTGATATGAGAAATATTAGGCGAGCATATTCAAGGTCAGAATCAAGCCTCCTCCTCTTAAATCCCAACATTTCCTCACTCTCACAGAAAAGCATGACTGAATACACGGTCCACAAACCTTTGATGCTGGGGGGGACACTCTTGGTTGTGCTGAAGGTGTAGGTTTCCGAGAAAGGCCCTTCCCCAGCCTCGCTGGCTGCCTGGATTCTGAAGGAGTAGCATGTGAATTCTGTCAGCCTCTGGACCTTATAGGTGTGGCTGGGTCCTCTGTAGATTGAAATAAACCTAGAGAAAGGAGCAGAATCCATTAGCCACCAGAACTTTTATTAGTGACAAGAAATTATGATACAAATGTGGAACAGATTAGACCAACTTGGTAAATGCTTTTCATACCATCTGAATTAATAATCAACCAGTTGCTATGTTACCGTTAAGTTTAATGTCTAATATATGCTTACATAAAAGAAAAACACAAATTTAAGAACATATAAAGCTTAGAATGAGATTCCTTTAATTATGTTATAGATTCTAGAGACACCAGTTGTTCACGCTTTTGTTTACTAATAAAGAACAGAAATTTCAAATTTTTCATAATGGCAATATCTATATAATCTGATATGTTACCTTACCTTCTACTATGTACTAGGCAATGAAGTTAATGATAATTGGGCACCAGAGAAATACAATGTCCTCTTTACCAGAATTTTCTAAATAACTGAGGTTTAGCTAGAAAATTCTTTAAATTTTAACCTTTATCTTTCCAAGAGCTTTCAAGGCCCCGTTCTCAAACTAGTAAGATGACATTTACGATTATAAATCTTTGAGAAAATATGTAAAAAGAAAAAATATATTTTGCTCAGAATCATCCATCAGCTTAATCACAGTAACAGAAAAACAGCACAGGTGGGCTGGACAGTTTAGACTGGCAGCTTCTGGATCCTTCTTCCTCCCATCAGGACTATTTTGTACTTCTCTGCTAAATAATATTTCCATGAGACACAGGCATAAGAGGCACGAGGATAAAAAAAACAGGCCTTACATTTTGAGTGTTTCCCCTCAGGTCTTGGAAAATTAATATTTTCACAGTGAAACGGGATTACTTGGAACTGCAATATAATGTTACCGTTTGTCTTTTTATAGTTAACTGTAAAATTCTGGAAATAATCTAACTTCCCATAAGTTATCCAGGATCTTTAGTAGATTCAGAATCTGACTCTGCTGGCCTGGGGACATTTTGAGAACTTCTATATGCGTTAATCCAACCACACTGCCTTGTTCCTACACAGGCTAACTGTTTCTCCCAGTTTCCAGTGCTTCGTCCCAGCATCTGAGGACAATCCGCTGTCTTCATATACTGCTCGAAGTCAGGCAGTGATAGAATCACACACAATTCAAAATGTCTCTTAGGCTGATTTGGCCTAAGGGGAAGCAGAATTTATGCACTCATTTAGCAAACATTTTTTGAACATCTGTGTGCTAGACTCTGTGTATTCAGAGATGAGTTAGACCTAATGCTGTGGGTTAGTTGGTCCTGTGTGTGGGCAGGGTTTTCTGAAGGAGAGCAGCAGCTTTTCCACATGCTAGAGAACATTCCCTCCAGATGGATGGATGGATACAGAGATTAAACAGCTTTTTTACAAAACCTGTCAGAGTCAATACTTATCTTAAAGTATCCATGCATTAATCAGCCTTTGCAGTTGAGTTCCTGAGCCTCAGTCATTTCACCTATTTAATGTTCCTCTGCTTTGCTGTGTAAGGAAGCACCTTTTACTGAAGAATGAACATTTTTAATTTCAGGAAAAGACAGAGTCCAGGCTGAAACCCAAATACCATGGTAACCTACCTAGCACTCCTGACACATTACCGCCTTAATGAAGATACCCCTTGCTAATGCTAGAGGCTATTTATTAACTCAGACTCACCCAGGCTAGAATCTCTAACCAGAGTAATTGCCCTTACTTATACCACAAAATGGAAGTCATGGTTTAAGAAGTAAAAGTGTTACATCTTCATTACAAACTTGCAGTAAAGCCGGGTTTTTAAAGGAGTTTGGAGAGGACCACTAGCAGTAGTACTGCTTCCTTGTCCGTGCCCCACTCTGAGAAGAGTATTTCCTTTTGAAATAAGTTCAACATATCTGTGTAGGCAGCAGCACTCACATTCACAAAGAAATTTACTGAAGCAGATTCAGTACTCTTAATTTTGTAGTATAATCTAACTGAGCAAATAGCATATTTTCAAATATTTCAGTTTTCAAGTTCATCAAAACCTGCTGTTTTTGGAACAGCTACTTTGTTCCTTTTTCTTGTTTTCCTCTTGTACCACAGCATTTTATTAATCGTTTAAAATTGCATTCCTATTTAGAAAAAGCACTGTGGAACAGGTGATTGAAAAACTTTACAATGTTGCCATTAGTGCCTTTGTTTGCCTTGAGGGACAGTGCAAAAAAGCTAGTGACAGAGCCCACCCCAGGTTTAAATGGGTTAATACAAGACAAGTGCTTAGAATAGTCTTGACATGTAATAATCACTCAATATGTGTTAGTTATAATCATTTCATAATGCTGAGAAGACAGCTAACACTGAGGTTATTTTCTTTCCTCCCGGGTGGAGGGTCAGCCGCGTGGTGAGAGGCTGCCCTGCACACACTGGCTGTTTACCCTCTCCCACCCGACCTGTCCGTGGAGTGCAGGCAAGAGCACCTCCCTCGCAAGACTGGTGGGATTCAATGTGAAAACTCATGTAAATGCCCCAGTTCCTACACAGAGTAGGCCTCAAATAAATATCTGTTGATCCTAAACTTCTTTCTGTACATGCTGACAGTAACTTCTCTTTCAAACAATAAAGACCAACCAAAACGAAGTAAAAGCACACAAGCCAACACAAAAAATATAATCCCTCTTTCACCCCAATTCTGTAATTATTTTCCATCACTCCAAGAGGCAGGAGAAGAAAGAACCTTCTTTCTTCAGAGCCAGTGATTTACAGCCAGTTGCACGATGGCCTCTCTGGGAGGCTCCATAGGTTAACACCCTGTGGCGAGAACCACTCGGGGAGGGAATAAAAATATTCATCAAATATTTGTTTTAAAAAGACCAACTTAATTTTAAAATTCATTAATAAGTAAGCCAGACGCCTTTGGTGATAGAATTAAACATGCTACACATCCCAAGACACAATGATTAAAGACTCCACATTTCAAAACAACCAAGGACTCAGAGCTTGGAGGAAGGCTTTGCCGTGAAGAGGAGGAGAACAGTGGCCATCCAGCCGTCCCGGCGGCTAGACCTCCCCCTTAGCCATTCCCTCAACTGCTCAATCCCATGGGGGTGGCCCAGGTGACAAGGGACACACTATGTGGGGAGTCTGCGCTCCCCTGGGCCACCCCTTGGTCTATGCTGCCTGGTAAACACTGGGCCACCCTTCACTTCTCCCCCTGCCTCCTCCACACTGTTGGTGTCAAGGGGTGAGGCACGGGGACTTGGACCCAGGGAGACTGGCCATGAATCTCAGCTCCGCCCGTAAGGCTGCCAAATCGCTCGCACCTGCTAATCATTTCTCCATCTGCAAAAGAGAGACAGTAACCACCTCATAGATCGTTTTGATGAGCCAAATGCAGAAATGTGGGGATAAAGCTTAGCACTGAGCCCGACACGTAGTAAGAGTTCAATACAGGGCACCCAATGGCTCCAGACCCTGCACCATGAGCGCCACCAACCATCCTGATCAGGCTAAGGTGCCCTGAGGCTCACTGTGGCTCTCAACTCCCACCACGCAGGCCTTTCTCCAGGTTGCTGGGGCCACAACCAGTTCATGCTCCAGCAGGAAGACGTCCATCTGAGTTTGTCCTGCCACATGTGTTATGGCCTGTGCTAGACATACAGCTCTCCCCCAAATAAGTTAATCTAATCTGGTGACCAAGGAGTGTACATGAAATGCTCACTGTTATTTTTATTACATGAATGCTCCTATGCTATAGAAACATAATGAAATTATATCAATATATAGGTATGGTTCCTAGAATGTAGTTCATGCTCAATAAAGCCACTGAGTAATTTCAGTATCAGTTCAGGCTGAGGCATGTGTAGCCCAGGGACCCTCTGTGGTATCACAGCCCCTTATAGGTCTCCCTGGAGCCCTGGGCCCACACTGGCAGTGCCTCTGAGAGGTCTTGTACTCCATCCTCAACCCCTGCTGCCCATAGCCACATACATTTGGAGGCATCAGCCCCATGACCTAGGGCTCTTGTGAAGGCCAAGTAAGAGGACAGGTGTGGAAACACCTAGGGGCTCTGCTGTGGTGCTGCCCCACTGGTGCAGGGGCTGAAGGTACAGCGGGTAATAACAATCATTGCAGACAGCAGACTTGAGTTTGAGTTCAGCTTCAACAGCCTGGTGGTCTTCACCTCTATAGCCAAGTAAGCTGTTTCCTCCTGTGTAAAATGGGCACGATAACAGTGCTGACACCCTCAGAGAGTTGTTGTGAGAATTAAATGGGATAATGCAGAGAGAACCCATTACAAAATGCCTAGCACTTGGGAGTGCTAGATAAATATTAGTGGTTACTGTTTATAATAACAAAGCACCAAGGTTCATGAATGATTTACCTCGTTTCTCAACACTGGAGAAACCTGAGGATGTCCCCGGACGGCATCCCTCTCACTTACATTCCCTTAGACTCTCCGGAGCTGGAGGGAAAGCTGTGCATGTGAATACCATCCACCCTGTCCTGGAAAACCCAGGCGGAGAACCGCTGTGGAAAACAGATGAAGATGGAGCAGCAGGTCCTATAGAAATGCTGGCCATTTATGGAAATTTGGGCATTTTTACTTAGGGAGAGGAAAAATGGAGAGAAATGCTCTCATGTACTAAAACAAAGGTTTACTTGGAAGGGGAAGCATAAACAAGGCGAAACATTCGGTGGGTCACTGAAAGTTTACGGTCTAAATGAATTCTTTATGGCTCTGCCCCCAACTGGCTTCAGCTTTGACTATAATGTCTTCTTGAAACTAAACACTTTGAAGGTAACAAAAACACGTGGGCTTTAATTTGGTAGTGGTTAAAAAAAATATTTTACATATCTATTAATACAAAATGAATATGCTTATTCTGCTTGCCTGTCAGAGTGCTCCATGGTGGGTACAAAGAGGTACAAAGACCTTGGCCACAATGCAGAGTCTGTTACCTTCATGATGAACAAGTCGATAACTCTCCAGGCTGTTTCTGCACACTTGGGATAATAACTGTCTTATTCACTTGGCAGGAATTTTTCTGAGATCCAAATGAAAGGACCAAGTAAATTCTATGATTTGTTATTAAATATACACTAGGAAGGCAAAACAACAGATTTTTGACATTTTCAAGAAATTCTTTCAACCTCAGTATTTTAGGCTTTAATATTGTGAAAGATGACTTTTTTGCACTGAAGTGCAACTGAAGGAAGAAATTCAGACACGTTACATCTTTAAATATTTTTTAAAATCATTTTAGGGGAAAATGATGATATACAAAGAATTAATTTTAAAATGTTTCCTTAAAACAGTTTTGTTTCAAAAGAAACGTCCAAGAATTCTCTGGATGGAGTATAATAAATTCACAGTAGAAAATAAGAGATAATGCTGAGGTTTGTATGTTTATTTCCTTGTTGCCATCTACCCACTGCAGGCTAACAGAAGCCCATTAATATTTACTCCTCAAAGTGATCTAACCTGCTGACCTAAAATGGCCTGTGGTCCACAAATGGCTGCAAATGGCACATTTCAAAACATCACAAATTAACACTCTTAGTAAGCTCAATGTGGCTATATTCCTTAGCAATGACATGTCATTGCCTTTATTTTTTCTTAATTTCCCTGGGCTCCATGGATTGTGTGTGTGTGAATTTCCTACATTACTGAAGAGATGTTTGGGAATGGAGGATGTTCAAAACAGGAATGAATAGTATGTGCCCTCACTCCACAAAGAACACTGAGTCCCACCATGTCTATGCAGAAGCAGATGGCAGCAGATGGCATCACGTGAGGACACCTGAGGCAAAGAAGATGCTTTTAAAACTGGTTCTGATGTTGCTGAGAGTCCCAGTTTGGAGACTGAATGCTCAAGTGTCAAGAGTGATTTCCAAAAGACCAATGAGAAAAGGAGTTAATTTCCTAACCCCCATGTCCCCAGCTCCACATGGACCTTTGGCTTGTGAGTAATCAGGCTGCAATATGTTTTGGTTATGATCCTTTTTTATGCTCCTTTTCTAAGAAATAAAATGTCACTATAGCTACTGATGAAAATCTGTACATAGAATAAAATTCCTATTTTTGATTCTTTTTGTCTGCACTGCACTTATTGATATATATCAAAAAAGAAATTTATTTATATTCAAAGAAAGGATGACTAGACTCTCTAAAGACCACCTGAGAACCTTGAAACTTTCCATTCTACTTTGCTTTCAAATACGTGCAGTGAATCTCATCTTCAGGCATATTCTTCGCAGAGTCTTCCAAATTTCTGTTAGCCTACTTTTATTTTAGTGGCCTTACCTCAATCTTACCTCATTTAGGAAAAATGGAGAGGAAAATGCTATCCAATTCCATTCTGTTACTTATTTATTTTTAAATAGAAGAAAAAACTGTAGTCTGAATTCTAATTCTGGTCTAATTAAGATCTCAAATAGTTCATTTACCACTCCTCACCTTGGGCTGTCCTTAGAACATTTTAGCCTGAAACTGAAGAAGCCAGCGATACTCTTTATTTTGCAGGATGACTCTTTATGCTCCTTTTTAAAAAAATAAAAATGCTTTTTTCCCATCAATCAGGGACTGAAGACAGGTATCACTAGCTTCATTTTGTAAAGGGAGAAACTAAGGCAAAAAGAAGTTAAGGGACATGCCTCTAGTCATCTAGAAACTCAGTAACAGATCTGGGATTACAACAGAGAATTAACACCCCTGTCGAGAACCATAACTGCCTTCTGGTGACTGAAAGCAATATAAAAATGCCATTTATCCAACAACAGTGGTCATGCGAATTGGGGACTGCTCCGGAGAAGCAAAGGAAGCTAATACCGAGGGTCTTTTGTGGGCCCTGAGTTAGTCGTGTTACACCTGTTTCATTTAATTCAGCAGTATGCTCTGAGAAATATAAGCAGGAGTTTGTTCTAAAACAGGCATACATTAAGAAAGTTCACTCCTGCTGTGCTCATATACCCCGGCCACTTTTGTTAGTTGCCTGGTGTATAACTTTTTAGGATTTCTTTATGCAGATTATTTTCCATCCCTCTCTAATAGCAAACAGGCAGTCATACTGTACACATTACATAGCCCCTCCAATTTTGCTGGCTAAAGGTAAAAGTGTCACGGGCACAAGGGCTGAGTTAAAAGGAGAGCAAGTGGCAATTATCCATTCTATTAGAGCCCTCTACCCCACCCCCATTTTGCTGGAGCCTTGCTTTAAAATACATTGGCTATCTGGGTAACCTGAACAACAGATTAACCATAAATGTATTCCTGGAACTTAAGTTCCTCTTGCCTCAGTGCTGTGTACAATTATCAGGAACAGGGACCCACAGGGTCAGGACGAGAATCAGCATCAATTCAAATTCTGTTAGGGCAGCATAACATTTCATTTCAATAACACAGACAAATGCGTTTTCAAAATCATCATTACACATTATAATCTTAAAATGCATGAGCTGATCTTGTTATTCTAATCCCTGTATTCGGTTAGCACAGCATTATGAAAATGTTTACTTTGGGGTATATATTTTTCTTGCATACATAGGAACCAAAGACGTTTGGATCTATACTAGATCTGTTAAGAATAATAGACTTAATCACTCTATAGCCAAATGAACATAATTTTTGTTTTTCTGTTGAAATTAAATAAAAACTCTTGTACTGTCTGCTCATTTTTTCACATTAATTTCTCAGCAAGATAAGCTCCTTATAGACAGGCTACATACTTCACAAGACCTAGCCCACTGTGGTAATTAAAAAAAAAATTGAGCAATCATAATATAACTGCTATGAATAAACTTAGTCCTACTTTGAGGTTGCTATGTAAATATGTAGTCAGTGACCTTGGACTGGGAATCTTGTGGGTCAAAATATTGAATACATGGAAAACAAGTGTCCTGATCAAGGGGGAAAACTTTCTACACAGCAATTCCAGGTGATCGAGATGAATTCTAGGTTGACTTACCTTGGGGCAAGGATTTGGGCAAGGTGCCCTTCTGGTATCCCTTTTATTTACATGAAGTAGCCCCAAACTTAAGGAAAAAAAAAAATCCAAGTGTAAAAGTACCAGAATAGAAAGGCATTTACATGGAGAAAGACCCAGGGCATGTTCCTGTTCTCTGGAGATTGTATCCTCGGTTTCCACCCAATCCTGAGTCCTTATCACTGGTCTCCATCCTAAGGCTCTCCAGCATGAGGTTATAAGATTGATTCCCTTTTAAGACTCACCCAACTTGTTACCTTTTCTAATAAGCCTTCTCTGTTCAATTTTAAGCCTAAAGTACATGCCATTCTTCTACCTTCCCTCAACACTCTGTGCATGTGTCAATCGTTAAGCTCCCCACACCATGATTTGCTGTCTCTTCTACCTATCCCCGACCAGACTGTGATCTATTCAAGAACTAAATAATGTAGATAAAGTTCTCAATGCCTGGCACTTTGTTGGTGCTCAATAAATAGTAGTGTTCTTTAGAAAGTCTGAAAATATATTTTTGGCCAAACGGTATACTTAGAAATATCTGGGTCATTTCAGATTTTTTTGATTATGAGGTATATAAATTAAACATAATAAACCAGCAGATCACAGGTGCAAAACCTTAGCGGTTTTGCCCATTAAGTGGTCACTCTTAAGGAAAGTTAGTATCTTTCTTCTTATTTGTCAAAAGCAGAAATTAAACATGAAGAAAAAAAGAGATAACATTCTCTAATCATTTACAAAAAACATCTTTTTATATAGGATTTAGCTCACAAATAATCTACAGAGATTCACTGCTTTAATGTGAAAAGGTGGCAAGGATCTCAGAGTTCAGCTTCTAGTTCAATCCCTTTGTATTTCATGGATGAGGAAAACGCAGGAGCAATAGTTTAGCAGCTGAAATCAACTCAACTCTTTAATCTGACAATTACCAAGCAGGGATTTATTCATTTTCACTGTGCTTCTGTTGCAAAACATGTTTAAAGACTCAGATTTCTTGCATTGGCTGGCTAGGACAGCGACAAGACTCAGACACCGCAGCCCTCCTTCCAAATGCCCACAGTGACTGGTGAGACAAGAGTACATGGCAAAGAAATATTTTGAGAGCTGACAGCTAAGAAAGTACATTAAAACCACAATCAGACCTAACTCTGATTCTCACCTTGGCCACAGCAGGATTATAATATTTTTGCCACATCCATAATAGGAACTTGTTAGTGCTTAATGAAATCAATACACACACTAAAGAATGTGTACACTTTTCCCCAAAGCCACAACTAGAAACCACTCTAGCAACCACAGGTTCAATGAAAACGACAGCTGTCACTTTGGAAGAAAACACTGGACAGGCCAGATCCAAGTCCTAAAGAACCTCAAGGGGACGAGAATTGACAAAGAGCTGGCTAAGAACAAGTATTATGATCTATCCAACTCAAAGTGTTTCTCCCTGATCTTCACTACTCAAGAGCCAAAGTTAAAGGCTTGGATTCATGGGGCCATTCACTACAAGAGCTCAGTTTCAAGACACTAAGGAAGGTCATCTTCAAACTCAAATTAGGTCAATTTCATCCTTTTAACTCCCAGGAATATAATTCCACAAATGGAATGAGAATTTATTATGCTCTATATTCCTGTTACTTTAATAACTTCTGGGAGCATTGACAAATCTAATTTAGAAAAAGATAAATTTGGACTCTAGCCCATAAAATTAAGAAAAACACTGTTCCTAATGGTAAGTTTTCTTAAAATGCCATTTAAATTTAGGCAAGTCATTTATTTAACAAGCCAGCCCCCCCTCTTTTTTTTTCTTCTTCTTCTTCTTTTTTTTTTTTTTAATGAGGAAGGAGCCTGTATTGATTACTAGACTCTGCACTATTTTCTGTCTGGCATATTTAAATGTCTCACAACAGCATTCTTATTTGGACCAGCATTCTTATTTGCTCATGGAGAAATTGTTCTAAGCATCTGTTCAGTTCTCTGTACAAGGCACCTCAGGCGGCTGCACTGCAGAGGGCAGGACTGCAGCACATTGGGGATGGCAGGTTTGGTGCAGAGCTGTCATTCTTCCCATATTCTTGGAAGTAATAGTAGAGGCAGCTGCATGGGGAAGTCAGGAGGTGCTGGCTCTGATCCCAATTCTGCAACCAGCTTCAAAAATGCTCCTGGGATTCACTTCTTCTAAACAGTACAACTAGAAGGTATTTTCTAAGGAAGGTTCTCCCTGCCAACAATGTAAGCCAAAAGCCCAGGAAAAAAGAGACTCATGTACAAATTTCCCCAAATGCTAGCTTTATATATTTATCATGATTTCTGTTAGTCCATAATTCCTGTTCTTGCCAGTAAGGTCAAGGAGTCTCCTACCAGTAAAATAATGAGCCCGTGAAAAATGCATCCAAAAGCACACAGCACAGTAAGATAAATGGTCTTGTCTGTGAATGAATATGAATTTAATCTCTAATGAACCTCCCCAAAAGAAGCCTTACCTTCTCTGCCCTTTCTACACTGGGACTCATTTCCAAAAGGACGATCCCTTTTTTTCTTCTAAGTCAAACTACTGTGTTTTCCAGGTCCTCCAATGTCAAGTTCAAATGATATGTTTCAAAAAGCTGTTCCTGATCTTTGCAACCAACCAGTCTCTGCACTTTATTCCCTATGTCTGCCCCCTTCAAACTCCCAGAGTGCTTTTCTCCAATGGCACTAGTGTTCTATGACTATTTGTAGGTTGATATTATGCTTCTGGAGGGGGAAGCAGGGACTTGCTTTCGTTCTTGAGCTTGGTGTTCCCGAGGGCCCACCTCAAACAGTGCCTTCCACACAGCAGGACTCCACTGAGCTCACATGAATCTGAGTACTCGGGTACAGAGCAGAGGTAGAGGTTGAACAGGGGTCTCTGTGCTAATTCGAACCAGGTCCCCATATAAAAGAGCAGGATACTATGATGCATTAAGGGGAAATAACAGAAATACTTCTACATACACTGGTTTGTGCTTTGGCAGGTATGCACAGGAAGGGGCAGCATGTCTACCCCATCAGGCTGTCTTGGTTTTATGTTCATCTCCTACCTCCTTCAGCTGATTCTCTCATTTGAACTTTTGGTAACAGAACTTTCTGTCATTAACTTTTGCTACGCATCTGAATTATTCCTAAGTACAGTTCAGCTGCCCATCTTCTGATCGGCCATTTTCAGAGGAAATAAAGTTAAATAAATACTATGTGAAAGGCTGTATTTGATTTCTGTAGCCAAGAGTGTTCCTGAGCATGGAGTTTTATAACGAATCTCCTATTTGCTCTAGTTAATTTGATATTATATTGCATTGCCCATAGTTACAGAGCACAATCCCCATCTGTACATCACCACAGCTATTTCAGACTGGTAAACATGTTTGTCCGGATGGTTACTGAATATTTAAAGAGGTTAAAATCTTTTCCTGAGTCTTATTTCCCTCTGCACGCGTGACTAATATAACACTATTAAACAGCATGGACTTGAATTCGACCATTTTCTTTTTGGATAATTTCTCTCCATTTTCTGGCTTTATGAAAGAAAAAAACACATATATTATCACATGTAGGGAAATCAGGATCACGAGAATGTTAATTTAGAAAATTCCAAATGGAGAATGGAGGGTGCAACTTTGGGTATAAAATGTAGGACCCAAATACCTAGGGAGTCTTTCAACAAGGAGGAAGAGTGCTTCAGAGGACAAATGAACAGGAAGATTCCATCCCACAACCCAAAGCCATCGAATTTTCGGATGAAGCCTCAGGCCCTCACCTCTTGTTTCTGTCCTCCAGCTGCAGTGTGTACACCGTGCCATCAGCCGCGTGCGTCCTGGCATTACCGTCTCCCCATTTCAGCTTCAGGCTCTGGGGCCCAGCAGCGGCACATTCGAGCCTAGGAGGCAACGGTGGTAACGGCCGAGTTTTTGCTTTAATGAACTGACTAAATGGTCCAGCTCCAATTTCATTTATGGCCTGAATTCTGATCCTGGAAAAAGGAAAAAAAAAAATCACAAAGATTGTTGGTTTAAGAAGCAGTGATTCCTCATTTGAAATAAACATTGTGTGGTGTATTTCTTCCTTGCCCCTAGAAGCAGTGTCATGGAATAAAGGAAAACAAGTTAAAAATAATTCAAGACAGATAGAGAAATGGGCAGCTCGGAAGACAGATTATCCTCTCCATTCCAAAAAATAGCCCAAAAAAACCACATTAGCAAGATATCCCTTAGTTCTTTAATAGAAAGAAAGAAAGAAAGAAGGAAAGAAGGAAAGAAAGGAAAGAAAGAAAGGAAGGAAGGAAGGAAGAAAGGAAAGAAAGAAAGAAAGAAAGAAAGAAAGAAAGAAAAAGAAAAAAAAGAAAGAAAGAAAGAAAGAAAGAAAGAAAGAAAGAAAGAAAGAAAGAAAGAAAGAAAGAAAGAAAAAGAAAGAAAGAATGGCAGAAAAGGGAAGACATACTAAAGACTTTCATATTTTGTTCTAGCCACCCTTCAGCTGCCTCAAAGTCAGTTTTGGAAGTAAGTGAGCTATAAAGAATAAATGAAATAGGAGAACAAGAAAGTCTCCTTCAAAGTTCAAAACAAAGGATAACAGCTCTTTAACAGCACATTTTCCTCCCCTTTCTCCAGCCTCACCCAACAACCTCTGCTAGTCCTTAACCAGTGCTATGTGTGCAGGCACTGCTGGTAACAGAGTGTCATTCAGATGTGCAATTATCTTAACTGGATGTTTACTATGTGCAGTGTTATGGGTAATAAAGATATACTAACACTGCTCTCATGGTCTAGGAACTGAAAATCAAACAGTTAAAATGTATATAGAAAATATTTCCTATTATCATTCCTGTTTTTCTTGTTCCTCTACTTCCTTACTAGTTGATTGAAAAAGTTCTCCAAGGTCATCACACAACACTTTGATGGCACTGCTCCACCTTCATCCTCAACACTCCGTCCCTCAGTGACTGCATGTTATTGAAGCTTGTTTCCTCCTGGCACTGAGAGGCCTGCAGACCCCTGCAGAGGTCTTTCTCCTCTGCTTCTTGGACCAAAGGTGTCACACTAGCTCCCACCCCACCCTCTGCTCTTCCTCTCTTCTTCTGTACAATATGGACAGTCCTCTCAATAACCTCAGCATTCCACAGCTTCATCCACTTAAGATCTTCCCTAGGTCTGCCTCTCCTCCATCTCTTCATGCCTCATTACTAGGCCTCTAGTAGAAACTTTCACCCAGATCCCTTGCTAGGTACATAGGCATCTTATTGGGCTGAATGAGCAGTGTGGTGTCACTAGTTCTAAAAGTTTCAACATTTAAACTTGATTTGAGTTTGAAACAGTGTTTCAAAACACATGATAATAAAAAATACAAAGAGAAATTCTCAGGAAACAGATCAGCTTAAAATATTGTTATAATTTCGCTTTATGTACTTCTCACTTACAGCAATTATTGCTTATATCTAAATAGAAAATATCATTTAGGTATTACAATACCTTAATCCATCATATGACCTCAAATTAACCTTAATTCTTCAAATTTAAAATTACATAGTTCAGCAAGTCAATCTAATGACACATCTGTAAGTTGTTAAGAAGAAAAAAACAATAGATTAATTCCAGGTGAGATGGAGTAAGCACACTCCACCCTGTCTCTCCCACTGAATGCAGCTATTAAACCTGGACAAGAGAAACAGAGCAGCTATTTAAGAAGTCCAAAAAGGAAATCGTAGCTGAAGGATTGGGGGAAGAATTTGAACTATCACCAAACCAGCAGTGAATTTATCATTTTTCCCCTCCATTACTCATTGGATTAGACTCAACGCAGCTTGAAATCCAGGAACAGACATTTGCACGGGCAGAGAGCTGCCTGGCTCAAAAGAAAGCAAAGAGTCTCAGAATGGTCAGAATGAATGGGGGAAAATTCCCCCATTCCTCTTTTTTTTTTTCTTTTCTACACTGTCTCATTCTCTAACCCTAAGCCAGTTCCATCAAATTAACAGCCTAAAGAAGAAAAACCACATGATCATACTCATTGATACAGAAGAAGCATCTAATCAAATCCAACATATATTCATAATAAAAATTCCCAGCCAACTAGGGATAGAAGGGAAATTTCTCAACCCAAAAGGGGCATCTATAGAAATACCTGCAGCTAACATGACACTTAACTGTGAAAGACTAAATGAAATATCAGAACAAAGCAAGGATGTCTACTCTCACCACTCCTACTCA
Organism: Physeter macrocephalus; assembly: GCF_002837175.3. NCBI lineage: Eukaryota > Metazoa > Chordata > Mammalia > Artiodactyla > Physeteridae > Physeter > Physeter macrocephalus. The sequence continues at coordinate 65,635,869 of NC_041214.2, read as the reverse complement.
CCTACTTAACATCAGGTACCAGTCCCAGCCAGTGTGGGTGGGGAAAGGCACAGAGATAGGAAATAAAGAAATATACTGCAAGACACTGCTGAGACTATTGAAGACCACCTAACTAGAGAGAGATATACTATGATCATGAATTGGAAGACTCTACACAGAAAAAATTTCAATTCTTCCAAAACTGGATCTATAGATACAATGCAATTCTAATAAAATTCCAGCAGGATTCTTCTTAGTAGATATAGATAAGTTGATTCTAAAAGTTACGTGGCAAGACAAAGGAACTAAAATTGCTAACACAAATCTGAAAAATAAGAATAAAGTTGGAAGAATCACACTATCTGATTTAGAACTTACTATAAAGCTTACTATAAAGTAATCAATATAGTGTGGTATCAGACAGACACGTAGACGAACAGAACCAACACATATATGGCCAACTAATTTTCAAAAATGTGCAGAATTAATTCAACGAAGAAAGAATAGTCTTCTTAACAAGTGGTATTGGAACAACTGGATATCAAAAGGAAAAATAAATAAATCTCAATCTAAACCTCAGATCTTATTCAAAAGTTAACTCATGGGGCTTCCCTGGTGGCGCAGTGGTTCAGAGTCCGCCTGCCCACGCGGGGGACACGGGTTCGTGCCCCGGTCCGGGAGGATCCCACATGCAGCGGGGTGGCTGGGCCCGTGGGCCATGGCCGCTGGGCCTGCGTGTCCAGAGCCTGTGCTCCGCGACGGGAGAGGCCACAGCAGTGAGAGGCCTGCATACCGCAAAAAAAAAAAAAAAAAAAGTTTAACTCATGGATCACAGATCTAAGTGTAGAATGTAAAATATAAAACTCTTAAGAAGAAAACAGGAGGAAATATTTGTTACCTAGAATTAAAGAATTTTTAGATATGATGTGAAAAGAATGTATCCAGAATGCATCTAAGACCTTTCAAAACTCAGCAGCAAAACAACCCAACTAATAAAAAAAATGGGCAAAAGACTGGAACAAACATTCCACCAAAGAGGATATACACATGGCAAATATGCACACAAAAAGATGTTTAACATCATTAGCCACTAGGAAAATGCAAATTAAAACTACAATGGGGTAATACTATATCCCTATTAAAATGGCCAAAATAAAAAATGCTTATTAATACCATTCTAGCAAGTATAAGGAACAACTGAAACTCTATTTTGCTGGTGAGAATGCAAAATGGTATAGTTACATTGGAAAACAATTTGCTTACAAAGTTTCTGATAAACTTTAACATACATTTATCATATGACCCAGCAATCACACTTCTTGGACTTTAGAGGAATTAAAGTTTACGTTCACACAAAAGCCTGCACATACACGTTTATACCAGCTCTATTCATAACCACCCAAAACTGGATGAATATCTGCCTCACAGTTTGGAATGTAGCAAACACTTATTGCTGATAAAGTATAGCAAAAGTTCCATTACAAAGAGCCTTACTTTTCCCAGATTCTATTAAATTAGGGCTACATCAGGTCTCTTGTAGATAATGCAATGTCAGTCTCTCAACATAGCATTGAAAGACTACAATAAACTCTTCTTTGCTTCCCAGCATGAGTCTTGTAAAATAGCTGCATGGTATTAAGATAAGAGTTTTTTTCCCTATGATTTGAAAAGTAAGAAATTTTTCTGCAACTGGAGAGGAAAAATCTTTTTAAAAAGGTGGTCATCATTATGGTAGAAATTACTACCTTTTTTCTCTACTCAGGAAAAGGTAATTAAGCCAGACTTTAAGTCTCAGTCTTTTTTCAATGGTGTACAAATTTCCTCACCTACAAGGTTTATATCAATGTCTTTCCACTGTCCAGACTGCCATTCCTTCCCTTTATTCTGGGCAGAGGTATTCCTAGAGCCCAGAGGCCAAGATGCTTCCTTTCAACTGCTTGCCCATATTCCTCCAGAGCCAAGCTCACCTGTATTCAAGGTGATCCTACTGTTTTGCTCCATGCAGCCTCAACAGCCCTTAGCTACATTAATAAGTAAAAGGAAGGGAGGTAATGGGTTGCTTCAGATTGTTGTTCTGCTCAAGACAAAAAATTATACGGGATCTGAATCATTTATAAGAATTAAAAAATAGTTTATAATACACAAGTATCAAGATGCAGAAAGAAATGTAGATTTAATATTTACTTTCTTTTGTAAATTCATTTTCTTCACAAGGCCTCCCCAGTATTTTGATAGGTACTAGGTTCCTAATATCTGTAGCTCTAGGGTTCTCTGACCTTTTAACTGGGAAGTATTTGGTAGGCATATCGAATGTTAGCCATACATACATACACATACACACACACATACACACACCAAGAACAAGAATATTATGGTAGCATTTTAACTCTCTTTAGCAGTGAAGCCTTTCTGGCTACTCTGCTCATCACTTTGGTGACCTTGGGGAAAGCATCTAACACCTTTAAGTAACAGTTTCCTCCTCTATGAAATCGGGTAGTTAATATCTTCGCTGCACTTACAAATAGGACTACTTAATTAAGATAAGGAATATGAGAAGTTCTTTTTTTAAAAATAAATTTATTTATTTAATTTATTTATTCTTGGCTGCGTTGGGTCTTCGTTGCTGCGCACGGGCTTTCTCTAGCTGCGGCGAGTGGGCGCTCCTCTGTTGCGGCGCGCGGGCTTCTCTCGTTGTGGGGCATGGGCTCTAGGCGCGCGGGCTTCAGTAGTGTGGCTCACGGGCTCTAGAGCGCAGGCTCAGTAGCTGTGGCGCACTGGCTTAGTTGCTCCGTGCCATGTGGGATCTTCCCGGACCAGGGCTCGAACCAGGGTCCCCCGCATTGGCAGGCAGATTCTCAACCACTGCGCCACCAGGGAAGCCCAGTACTTTCTATTTTTAATATTTTATACTTTGTCATACAATCAGAAAAGGATTCAAGGTGGCTAAAAGCACTTTGGTGAACTTTAAAGTGCTACTTTATAGAGTTACTATTTTTATGACTTCTTTTAAGACCGTATTCCTCCCTCGAGCAGTGAAGAAAACGTGTTGGGCATCTATAGGAGTGGCACTGTACTGGGCACACAAACGTATATCTTCGTTTTAGTTGTATTACTACCACCCCTTCACTTTATTACTTGAGGAATTTGCTGATACGATCTATGTTTCTCCTTCCTCTAAATTATGGCCAAGGACCCAGCAATAGCTAAAAGGACTGCCTTCTCAGAAGGTGAGATAACAGCTTAGAAACAGATGAAAATGTTAATAACCACTGCAGCAAACAGCACTGAGAACTTGCTCTGTTCAAGGGACTATGCTATGGAGTAGGAACTAGTACAGCTGTCCCTCAGTACCTGCAGAGGATTGTTCCCAGGACTCCTGTGGATACTAAAATCCACAGATGCTCAAGTCCCATATATAAAATGGCACAGTTCAGTAGGCCCTCTGTACCCGTGGATGCGGTGAGATGAGTGTTTTCTCTTCTTTCTTTCTATCTATCTATCTATCTATCTATCTATCTATCTATCTATCTATCTATCTATCTTATCTTATCTATCTAGGCCACACCACGAGCCTCTCCGGATCTTAGTTCCCCGACCAGGGATTGATTCCACACCCCCTACAGTGGAAGCGTGGAGCCCTAACCACTGGACCGCCAGGGAAGTCCCTTCTCTTGCTTTCAGAGATGAGGAAACTGCAGTTAAACTCAGGTTAAATAACTCCATCTAATTGATACAGTGGCTACTAGATGCTGAAGTCTAGATTTGATACTGTCTCTAATTTCTACCCCAACCCCATGAGGAAGGAATTACTCTATTTCACAAGTGCAGGAACTGAGGCCGGCTAGGTTCAGTCATTTGCACTAATCTTCACAGCAGATATAGGTCAGATCTGGATGTGAACCTGGTCTTTCTAGGCTCAAAGTCTTCGTGCATTCTGACACACCACTCCCTCCAAGCATAACTTGAACCAAACGCAGCTTCTAATCCAACCAAAAGATAATTTTAATTCAAACCACACTTTCAGTTCAACAACTGTCTTTTGCCAATCAAACAGACATTTAGAACAGTCAAATGTATTTTCACATTAGTAAAACAACTTTTGGCCTTGGAATGAACTGACTAGGTTTTAAAATACTTGCTTCAATTTATTCAAATAACAAAATGTGTTTCAGTAAAAATGCATGGAAAACATTTTTCCATGTAGCTGATGTACTGAACTAATGTTAATCAGTTTTAATAATAAAGTAGCACTCAAAACTGAAATAGAACTGAGGAACTGATCAAATGAGGCCATGTCTTCTAAAAATATTAAGAAGTCTTAATCTAGGAGGCTGAGAAAACTGAAGAAGGACTAAGGTAGTTAATATTTCTTTTGTCTTGGGATGAAAAATGTAGTGTGTGAAAATAATTTCCTAATCCCAGTGAGAGCTCACCCAGGACTGATAAAAAAAAAAAAACACCAAACACTAACCTGAGGAACAGTTCTAAAAATTCGTCTCAGAAAAAAATGATTTTAAAGTTTTATTAAATTAGTCTATCCCAAACCCAAACTTGAGGCATTTTCTCTTTAACTGAAGTAACATGTTAATCTTGACATTTAGATAGGATCTGCATTTTTTTTTAACATGCAATGTGTATCATTTTCTGAAATCTTAAGCTCTGCAAAGTAAGTACAAGGGAAATGGAATTTTGCTTTCCAATTCAGGGAAGTGACTTAACTCTGAGAAGCTCTATCTTGGCAGGACTAATGTGAAAAATCTAAGTATCTAGAAGTCTGCAATATCCATCAATACACTGATAATTCTGATTAAATAAATTAAGAAGTATATTCTTTATAAATTTTGATTGAAAATCCACTATTAAAATATCTTCTAATTTTAGATGCCAAATACATTACTGCTTCAGAAGATCATAGCCTAACATAATGCACTTTACACATTCTCTCTCAAATGACACTACGTATGCTAAAAGAAGAACGACTGTGAAAACTGGGGAAGGTGACTTCTCAATCACAATTAGCCATCCCAGTACTCAGGATGCTTCGAGTGAGGGGACAGTGAAGACAGCCCCCACCTTCCTCCATGAAGAGCTGGGGTAAGACAGGCCTAAGAAGCAAAAGATGGGCTTTTTAGCCCCCCAATCTACCTAATCATCCAATTAAGAAGAGAAAAATATGAAGGAGTATCATCTTCAGATAACTTCTGAGGAAATAATAAATAGTAGCTTAAATACAGAAAATCTCTTTAGCGGAAAAGATGTGTTCAGAGTAAGGTTACTTGGAGAAGGCTCCCTGGAAGGGTAACCTTAGCTAGCTCAGTCATCCCTCCCTTCAGCCAAGCTACTTCTGACAGCTCCTCAGAGACCAGTGCCACATTCCGTCTCCAGGCACTTAGACTTGCTTTTCTTCGTGCCCTGTCTTGACAGGAAAGAAACTTTAAATGTCTCCTGTGGCTTAAAGGATAATGCCAGATTCCCACACACATTTCTACCTGTAATCTGGTCATAACCCACCTGCCAGCTCCTTTCTTCCCTACCCTACCAGGCATCAGCAACAGATAATTTATTGAGTGCTTACTTACCAGGTGTCAGGTCCCACACAAGGTGCCTGAAGTCTAAAACATGACAACCCTATTATGTAAAGTAATTATCCCCATTTTACAGATCAGAAAACTGAGGCACAGAGAGCCTAAATAGCTTGCCAGAGGTCACAGAGGCACCAAGTGAGAGACTCAGGATTGATGTCAAGGCTGTCTGACTCCAGTCCACTACTTTTGAACTACTTAGAACTTGTCCCCTTATAAAGCCCACTTCATCTTGTTAGAATGAAATGATTTATGATTCACTTCTTGACAGGTTTATGTAGTGCTTGACATATACCTAAGGACTCAACAAATGTTATTTTCATCCACATTTTACCTAGCAAAACAGCACAGCAAACAAATCTACCTTAAGTTTTAGTTATTTGACAGCTCAACATGAGTCAGACATATAATGAGGTTGCCAAAAAAAGTAATCTTAGGCAACCTTACTAACTGCTCAGTACGGAGAACAAGGAAGGTGACAGTCTTGCTCTGCCCTGAGCCAGCCAGACCATTCCTGGAGGTCAGGGCACTACTCATTAAAGAGGCCATCAAGAAACAGAAATCACCCGATGAAGAGGATTGAGGGGGTTATAGAAAACCCATGCCAGTGAAGACAGATCTGAATGAAGTGAAGATGGTTAAGTATGAGACAGCTGAAATAAAAAGATAATGATGCCTAGGCCCTAGGAGTGGGGCTCAGACTTCTGTATTTTGCAAAACCTCTCCAGGTGATTCCTAAATACATTAGCATTGCAGAATCAATGCTCTAGGGCAGAGTTCTCAAACTTTTAACATGCATCAGAATTTCCTGCAGGGCTAATTAAAGCACAGAGTGCTGGGCCCCATCCCCAGGGTTTCTGATTGGTAGGCCTCCAGTAGGGCCTGATACATTGCATTTTAATAAGTTTCTAGGTGATGCTGATGCTGCTGGTCCAGGAACCATGCTCTGGGGGAGAGCCCAGGATCAACTGAGTGTATTTTAGCTATAGAGAGGTTTTGACAAAATATAAGGGAACCTCTATAGAAATAGAGTTATCCACGACTGGAATGCACTGCCTGGCGAGTAGAAGCTGAAAACACTGCTCCATCACTGGAGATGCTCACGCCAGGGTGCTGGGAGGGGGTGACACCAGGCAATCTTGTCTCAGCTCACAAAGCCTATGGCTCTCTGTGGCAGGAAGCATGCAAAGGAAAGCTACGTCTCTGTTTTCAGTAACGTTTTTTTCTCTGCAAACCGAAACACAAACTCAGTTCTAAGCTTAAAAGTAATGTCTTGGGCTTCCCTGGTGGCGCAGTGGTTGAGAGTCCGCCTGCCGATGCAGGGGACGCGGGTTCGTGCCCTGGTCCGGGAGGATCCCACGTGCCGCGGAGCGGCTGGGCCCGTGAGCCATGGCAGCTGAGCCTGCGCGTCCGGAGCCTGTGCTCTGCAACGGGAGAGGCCGCAGCGGTGAGAGGCCCGCGTACCGGGGAAAAAAAAAAAAAAAAAAAAAAAAAAAGTAATGTCTTTAAAAATATTGTAATTCCAACCAAATTCTATACAGGGTGTCAGCAAGCCAGTGGATAGTTTGGCAAGCACCAGTGGAGAAGGGATGGATCCATTTTTGTGTCAGTAGGTTTGCTGGAGAGGTGCACATTTCTGTCCCAGCAAGACAGAGAAAGAATAAATTTCGTGTGAGAACAATGTGTAACTGCTAAAGGTTAAAAACAACAACAACAAAAACCCAAAAGAAACAAGCCCCATTGCTGCTTAAAATGTTTCATTCCACATTTTTATCTAGAACATCATGATCTGTTCACTTATATTTTAACCAATTTATGGACAAAAAAAGGTGAGGTAAAAGTTGATTGGACTAAAATTATACCCTTAGTTCCCTGAAATACTCATTTTGTATTTCACCACAATTTCTGCAATTGTGTTTTTGAGACATAAAAGAACACGACTATGGGTTGACTGGAGTTCTACTATAGAGAATCCAATTAGGTACTATAGAAATAAAATTCCTTAAGTTGGACAAAGATGACCTTAAATGTGAAACATCCAATTTATTTATTGATTAGCCAGCAAATACTCTGGCTAAATCTTTTTTTTTTTTTTTTTGCCAATAACACTATATGACTTAGGGCCAAAGATCTGTCTTTTCTAAAGCTGTACATTTTTCATGCAATCTGTCTAAAATGGTGTCTTCCAAGCTACCCTGTAAGTTTAAGAGGTGACATCCTCCCAATGTGACTTTCCATGTTCAGCTCAATATAGCTAGCCTTGCATATTAATACTGAAATGAATTATTTATGCTGCATCCATTAAATACCTTTTAAATAGATTCTTGAGGTTTCACTATCCAAATCTAAACTCTGTACATCACTAAACCATTTCATCTTCTCCAAAACAGAATTAATCTCTGAGGTACTTTTTAACATGTCTTTCATCAACCACTTATGTGGAAGATATTCTTGATAATTTCCACTGTAACTGGCATTTCATCAATAAGCAAAGATCCCCTACGTCAGTTCCTTCATTTGAGCTTCTGATCTCTAGATTTCTTTCTTGAAGTCATTCAACTATATGCTGACTAATAAACATCAGCGTTCCTCCAATATCAACCTTCTAAAAACCGTAAAGTTTTATAATCATTTAAGCCACCTTTAAGGTATGCATAATGGCAGGAAGAAGCAAAATTCTCAGGCTGACACCTTGTCCTAAAAGCCCTTTTATGATTTCTGACCCGAATGTTCAGAGGACTGACCTGAGGATCCGAGTCCAGTCTGCGTAGACATGGGGTGGATCACACTGGACAAAAGACCTTTCAGTGAGCCCTGAGCCAGTGGTTTCTTCATAGGTTTTCTGGCCTGAGGAATCCAAGTCAGGCAATGTTCTGGACAGGAAGTCTCTTAGAAACAGCTAGGGGATGACATTCACTTGGTCATTTCCCCCCAGAGATACACCTCATGGTCAGGTCTCCTTAGAGCATCATCACTGGGGAATGTCCCTGAGGTCAAGTTCTGGGTTTAATTCACCTCTGGATTTCCTCAGCACCTGATTAGAGTGCTCTGGACACAATGGTCAGTCAGTAGTTGGTTAGAAAACAAAGGTGGTGGCTGGTTTTCTGAGATTGGCTACAATGCTAAAAATGAAAAAATGCCCTTGGCCTGCCTCTTCATCTATATTAAGTCACACCGCCTTTATTCAGTTTCTAACTTGATTCCCACTTCAAACCATCCTGATCATTCTGAACCCTGGGTCTTCCTCTTTGAAACGCCAACAGGACTCTGTACAGTGTTATTTTCAGCCTGTGAGGTCACAAGCATCTGCTATCTTAGGTTGCTGTTAAGGGTCCCCCAACTCCCTGAGTGCTCTGAGGGCAAGGATAGTGTTTATCACTATTTCATAGACCCACAGTACATAAGTACTGTGCCCCAGAGGTTTCTTAAAAGAAGGAAAGACTAAATAAAAAACTGTCACTGTTTTGAAAAGCAAAATGAATACACTTATATGCATCATTCACAAAAGACTTGGTAAGAGAGGGAAAGCAGAGATAACATTTAGGCAGGATGGAACTTTTGTATCTTACAGCTGTTAAGCTGGTTTCTTTCTTTAGTTTCTGGGGATAAAAAAAGGTTTATAACATTAGAAAACACTGCAGAAAAAAAATAAGTGAAATGATAAACCCTTTTCTAGCAGCAAGTTTACCTGCCTGCCCTATCCCAAGAAGAACTGGTTTTCCAGGGTGAAGATCTTGGTGATGATGAAAATTACAATACATGTTTACTGTGCGCTTGCAATGTACTGCTGGGCTCTATACAAGCATTTAATACTTGTCTGCTTACTCCTTACAACATGCTTTTGAGGTAAGTAATCTTGTTCTCCTCACCCTGTGGAAGCAGCTGGGACACTGAGAGGTTAAGTGACTTGCCCAAAGACACAGCTAAGGACCTGTATCTGAATCTGTGCTCTACTTCACCTCCTTGAGAAGCCGCTTAATCTGACAAAGGGCACTGGACTAACCAGATGGTTCCTGCACTCCTCTAACACTAATCCTGAACTTCTGTTTTGGTCCCCCAGCTATGGCACCCTGGGGACAGAGTTAAATGACTTGAAATCTTAAGAGGCTATGTTGAGAAAATGGTGTGTGAGAAGAGGAAGGTAAGGTGCTGGCTCCCTGACAGGAACTCTGGGGAAAAGAAAGAATGCAAGTGGTAACTGAGTTTTGCTGGGTGGAGTGTGATGTAACGTCTTTTCACTGGCCCCTCGTGAAATCCTGAGTAAAAGCTCCATCACAAATGCTCTGTAACAGTGTGTCTGCTTTGGAGGATCAGAAGAACGGCAGAGCCCTGCTTCAGAGGTGGACCAAGTACATGCTGGGGACGGAGGGTGTCCATAGAGTGATGAGGCACAGTAAAAGCACGAAGAAAAGTAGTTTATCAAAAAACCAGCAAGGAGGAACTGATTTGAAATGGTAGGTGAAATTCCCCCTCAAGGGTTAGGATGTGTATCAATTTATAACCAACTCATAAAGGAAAATGTAGTACAAGTTTTTAAGCTCTATTAGCATTTAGTACTCAAATACATTAAGAGTGACTAGAATTCACCCATTTGGCCTTTAGGACCTGAAGGGTCTGTAGCCCGAAGTGCTGACGTGTCCATGCAGCTTTATTTCAACTTTCCTGCACTCACCGGTAGGTGGTTTCCGGAAGGAGATCTTTCATAACGTGGGTGGTGGTATTGCCCACGGTGATGCTAGTGTCTCCAAGATCGATATTATAAGCAAGGATTTCAGATCCATTATTGCACGGTTCTTCCCAGTTCAGTACAAGGCACACAGAAGGCGGATCAGGATAGACATTGAGGGTCTCCTCCTCCAGGACACACAGAGTGGAGACAGGGTCAGGGGCAGATGCTGGTGTCTGGCAAAGGACAAGCTCACTGTACGGTCCTGCTCCAGCTTGATTAACGGCCTAAAAAACAGAATAGCGAGACAAAGTCCACGTTACCCCATGAGCACATTCTAATGCCTCCACATTAGGCGTTAAATAAATCTAAAGTAACATATGATTACTGCTAGAAATGTAGGTAGAAATAAATCCTCCACAATGTTCATGTTAATACCACTTTCTAAAAAATACCAATCACACCTTCTCTGCTAATAAGAGACAATATCGCCATCACCGTTTCTTATGAAAAATAGTTTTAAAATAACACTTTATATTTGCACAGCCCACTTCAGTTTATGTATTGTCTTATGCAATCTTCACAATAACCATCTGAGGAAGATAATATATGGCAGGTATTCTTATCTGCCTTTCACAGAGGAGGGAACTCAAAGTCAAATTAAGTACTCAGGCCCCAGATTTAGATGCCAAGCTGGGACCAAAATTCAGTAATCTGACTTTTAACTCAAGTGCTGCTCTGGAAGAGCTATAGGAATCTTAGAAAAGATACCTACTGTTTTCCATGTGAATGCTAAATGCATATCTGAAGTCAATGCTCAGCCCTCATCTGACTTTACCTGAGCCTCACCACTGACACCTGACCACTCACCGCTTTCAAATCCTCACTCACTCGGTCTCTGGGACCATCTTCTTGTTTCTATTTTGCTGCTGCTTCTCAATCACCTCTCCTGGCCGCTACTCATTACCGGGATCTTTCAGCACTGGAGGGCACCAGGCCTTGGGCCTTGCACACCTCTTTGTCATCTCTGCTTAAACTCTTGGACATCTCATCTTGTCTCAGGGAAATATAATGCCATTTATATCCTACTCCCAAATGTATTTTATTTATTTATTTATTTATTTATTTATTTTTTTAAATTTTTTTTTTGCGGTACGCCGGCCTCTCACTATTGTGGCCTCTCCCGTTGCGGAGCACAGGCTCCGGACCAGCAGGCTCAGCGGCCATGGCTCACGGGCCCGGCCGCTCCGC
>NC_041214.2:65584139-65624355 GCF_002837175.3 Physeter macrocephalus | reverse complement strand
GCGGCCATGGCTCAGGGGCGCGGCCACTCCGCGGCATGTGGGATCTTCCCGGACCGGGGCACGAACCCTTGTCCCCTGCATCGGCAGGCGGACTCTCAACCACTGCGCCACCAGGGAAGCCCTCCCAAATGTATTTGTGTAGCTCAGACCTCTGCCCTGAATGCGAGGCTAGTGTATTCAACTGCCTACTGAATAGTTCCACTTAAATGTCAAATAGGCATCTCAAACCTAAGTGTCTGTACGGCTCTAAGACTCCACCCCATCCCTGCTCATCAAACATCCCACTGTCCCTCCTGTGGTTTTCCCCATCCTTCAGGTTGTTCACATCATATCTCTGAGTCACTGCTGGACATCTTCCTTCCTCTCATACCCCTGCCCAAAGCATCAGCACATCCTTTCCCAACCTAGTCCAACTACACTCTTTCATATCTGATTGCTGTAATGACCTCCTAACTGGTACCTGTGTCAGCCCTTGCCCCACAGTCTGTATTCTTTCAATGGCCTCTCACCAGATACAGAATAACCTCTGAAGTCCTCACAACTGCCTATAAGACCCTATCTAATCTGCTCACCACCACCACCTTCCCAAAGAACCCAGGCCCACTCTGTCTTCATTGTCTACTACCCTCCCTCTGCTCCAGCCACACTGGCCTCCTTGCTGTTCCACAGGGACACTAAATTTGCTCTCATCTCAGGGCCTTTGCAACTTGCTGCCCCTTCTGTCCACAGAGCTTTTCCCCAGACATCTATACAGCCCATTCAATCGTATTCTCAGGCTTCTCTCGAGTGTTGCCTTTTCAGGGAGACCTCTTTGAACACCATATTAAAACTTATAGTCACCCCTACCCCAACTCCTGTGACCCTCCTCATTTCTTATTTCCCTTCTCTGCTTTTATTTTCATCATAGCATCTGTCACCAGAATAGTATATATTTCATTTAATTACTCCCTTGATTAGAATGTAAGTTCCACAAGGGCAAGGTTCTCGGGTTCACTGCTGTAGCCCTGGCAACTAGAACAGTACCTAGACAGAGTGTGTGCTCAATAAATGTTATTAACAATATTTTTTTCCTTATAAGAACATTTGGGGACTTCCCTGGTGCCGCAGTGGTTAAGAACCCGCCTGCCAATGCAGGGGACATGGGTTTGATCCCTGGTCTGGGAAGATCCCACATGCCATGGAGCAACTAAGTCCGTGAGCCACAACTACTGAGCCTGCGCTCTAAAGCCCGCGAGCCACAACTACTGAGCCCATGTGCCACAACTACTGAAGCCCGTGCGCCTAGAGCCCGAGCTCCGCAACAAGAGACGCCACCGCACTGCAATGAAGAGTAGCCCCCTCTCGCCCCACGTGCAACAAAGACCCAATGCAGCCAAAAAATAAAAAAATTGGCAACCTCCTTACAAAAAAATGAAGGTGAAGTACTCTAAAATCTCATTTACTTCATGGGAGAGCTGATGAGGACAAATTATAACACAAAAGGAAAGTAGTCTGATCTCTCAAATCAAAGGTTCACTATAATGTCTGTGTATCAGTTAATTTCAAAGAAGCAAGCTAAGAGCATTCATTTGCTATCAAATCACTTTTGAAACCCTTCTGTAATATTTTTTTACATCAAGTCCTATTTCATGACAACACCAACTTTCTTTCTGGTGAAATTTTTATGTCACAAATTAAGAGTACAGTAAGTCCCCTACATATGAATGAGTTCTCTTCCGAGAGTGCGTTCATAAGTCCAATTTGTTCGTAAGTCCAACAAAGTTAGCCTAGGTACCCAACTAACACAAATGGCTATATAGTACTGTACTGTAATAGGTTTATAATACTTTTCACACAAATAATACATAGAAAACAAACAAAAACTAAAGAAAACATTTTTAATCTTACAGTACAGTACCTTGAAAAGTACAGTAGTACAGTACAACAGCTGGCATACAGGGGCTGGCATCGAGTGAACAGGCAAGAGGAGTTACTGACTGGAGGAGGAAGAGGAGGTGGGAGATGGTAGAGCTGAAGGATCGTCAGCAACAGGAGACGGAGGGCAAGCTGCAATTTCACGTGAACTAACTTACGTGCGAACACACGTTCGCAACTTTGAAAGTTAGCAACTTGAAGTTTCGTATGTAGGGGACTTACTGTATATATTTAGAGATTTTATTTTTGGATACAAATTCATCACAGGGGCAGAAAAATACGATACTGTGGACCCCAACTGTCATATCAACTAAGGCTTTAATCACCATGTAACAGAAGGAAAAGAACATGGCTTTTAGAGTTGGAGCTTTGTTCACATCGGGATTCCTTTATTTACTAACTGTGTGATCTTAGGCAAATTAACATCTCTGTTTCCTCAGATGTAGAATGGGGATAGTAACACATAATTCATAGAGTTACTGTAAAGATTAAATTTGTTAACATGTCAAATCCTGGCAGAGTATATCAGGCCAGCTGTCAGTGCTTCACTTCCCTCCTTCTCCCTGGGAAAACCAAGAACAAAACAGCAATAGCAATTTTCCTAAATTTTCCTAAACCAATTTTCTTAAAACAAAACAACAACGAAATACTTTATTTTGAACTAATTTTAGACTTACAGAAAAGTTGCAAAAATAGTGCAGAGAAATTTCCATATAATCTCTCACCTTGCTTTCCCTAATATTAATACCTTACATAAGTGTAAAACAATGATCAAAACCAGGAGATTAACACTGACAATGGTATTAATGACGTACAGACCTTATGTAGTTAGATTCAAATCTTACCAATTTCCGATAATGTTCTTTATTCCAGGATCCTGCCTACCTTTGTTCTATGGAAAATGCTTTCTCGAGTTATACCACTTATTATTGCCAGTTTACAAAGGAAACAATTCAAAAGAATCTTACTAAAATATAAGAGTATGTCTATAATATACAATATGCTTCATGTGAATAGAATTACTTGGGTACATGGTAATTAAAATATTCAAACAAGAAATGTTCCACTCAATTTTTATAAAACACAGTATAGGTATCACAGTGATTTAATTTTTAAGGCACCAAACAGTCAAAAGAATATTCATCTTTAACCTGACTTTGTAGCAATGTCAAATGAAAACAATTCAGATTTGGTCTATAGGTATCAAGAAATCAATACAGGTTGGGGAGACCCCTTTCCTGGCAATACTTCTTTAGCATAGCAATGGCCTTGAAAGTGCTATCCCCTTCATAGGGTCTGACTCATTTTATGACAATTAAGTATAGACACTTGAAAATATTTACTATTGTTGACAGGGAGGCAAGATTATTATGCAGGCTCTATTCTTACCAATGTATCTTTTAAAATGCAGTTTTGGGAAGTTTATGCTAAGTGACAACATATACCCCGAAAGGAAGAAAACGAAGTAGAACATTTTAAAGAGACACAAAAACTCAAAAGCAGATTGAAGTTGTTTCCTGTGATGGCAGACAGTTTTTATTTATATGCTGCCTTGTTCCAAAAACAGGAGTGTAGCACATAATTTAACCTCTTCCCAATGACTCAGCATGGTGGTTATAAAGCTCAGATAACGTGCTATGACCCTGACTCACTGATGAATGGTTAATTACATCCCAGGCCCTCCATTCTAGAAGGAAGGTGTGTATAACGGAAGAGTTTAGCCAGAAATGTTTATGACAAAACAGCCTTCAGAATTCAATGGAACAGCTTCAGTTGATCTGGAAAGTTAACTTAAGAACAGAATATTTTCTCCAAAGAGGCCCAATGCCCAGAGACACTGAGAGTAGATGGGCTTGTAATAAGCAATATGATCCATGACTTAAATCAGGTGGAAACCTAAATCGGCATCTTTGCTTCTTTATCTATTTAAATCTAAACATGTAGGAAGAAAGAATTCTTCAAGGTCAAGAACCACAACTGATTAATCTTTGTCTCTCTCCTTTTGATCATCGGGATCATCCTTTGATTCTGGCACAAAGTGGTGCTCAAGAAATGTTACTGAACAAATGGAAAGAAATGAACAAAGAACCCTGTTTTCTCAGGACAATATGGTTTTTCAAAGGGAAAAAAAAAATTTACCCAAGTCAATAAAATGAAAGTAAACCCATGACTATTGTCACTCTTAGCGGTTAGGCTAGGAGCCAATTATTCTTCATGTTAATCTATTTGGACATCCAAGCGGAAGCTTACAGATAACCAGCCTTGTTAATGGTCACTGAGAAGTGGGAGGTGGGTCTTAATGATTGAATGCAGACTGGTTCTAACTAGTCTAGTGTTTGTTTTTGGCTCCATTTAACATCTGGAATGGGAAGTTTTAAATGTTTTTTGCCTTTTGTCTAAGTGGCTTTCCCAACGAAATGTGCATCTCAGAAAATTCAGACAGAAGGTATCTTCCCTAAGGAGCTATGCCACCTTGGCCTTGGACTCGGTCCTTTATTCAGTGAATTAACCAGCAAGCAAGATGCAAGCGTGGTGAGAAGTACAGTGGAGATGATTCTGGTTTTGTTCCTACTTTTTAGGACCTCTTAGAGAAGCAAAAATTAACTGTAAAATACCAAAACAATTACATTTATTTTTATTTAAAAGAACTCTTTTTTTCCATATCGCCCCTCCTGATGGCCTCCGTCACGAGCCTTTGAGTAAGTTTCCCAAAGACTCTATCATGGAACACCAGTATTTGTGAGAGATGTCCGAATAGTGTCAGCCTACCTGTAACCTACAGCAATACTGTGCAGCAGGCAACAGATCCCTCATTTCAAAGCCAGTGTCTGTCCCATGATAAATGAGTTCTAAGGAGTCTTCATCTTCTCCCCACTCCAACCTGTACTCTGAGATATCAGCACCAGAGCTTTCAGGACTCTGGAAAACAGAAAATTAAGTGCTTAATTTCATTGAGAAGAAAATCCTATGACGTTTGTGTTCAATTAACTAAACCGAGAAAGAGAGCAACATGCCTTAGTATATTTCAAATACATGAAAAGAAAAGCATGAAAAAGATACTCAATTTCCTCTCAATTCTGACCAGTGGTGAAATTTCCATAACTCTTGGCAAGCGCCAAGGCAGATGACTGTGTAAAACCTATAAGTGAACTTAAGCTTTGTGGGTCCCTCATAACTTGCACTGGGGGGCAGATAAAGTAGAGGAAACAAACTGATGCAGAACATGTGCCTGACTTACCTCCCAACTCACTAGGACACATCCATCAGGCGTAAAAGAGATACAAGGTGCTTTGCACTGTCCAGGAGGCCCTGCAGCAGTGGTAATTTCTGAGACATCAGAATAGGGACCATACTGAAAGAGAAAAACACATGCGTGCTTGTAGGTGTGTGTGTGTGTGTGCTGTGTGTGTGTGTGTGTTTGTGTACAGCACAAGCTTATAACCAAACACATCATCAATACAATTGATTAAAAGTATTACCTAATGGTGTTCACCTTCAGTTGAATATGTAGGTTTTCTTCTAACATACATTCCCTAAGTAGTAAATGTCTATTTTATATATATATATATTTTTTTTTAATTCAAAAGGATTAGAAAGTTGGTTTACTAAACATTTTCGCTGTGACCTAAGAAACAAAAAATGCTGACTTTTGCTACATCACAGCATTCTGATTTAATTTCTCAGAAGGCTTCAAAGAAAACTAAGTCAGATGCACACTGCAGTTTAATTTTTAATGCATAAAAATCTTTGTGGAATTGTTGGTTATCAAATTTTGAGTACTTCTTCTAGTTACTGGTATTTTCCATTTTGAAAACCAATGGTCCTGTTAATGTTTTCTCAGTATGTCTCCCACCATCTCAACTATTTGAAGGTTTACACTGCACTCCTCTCCTCCACCACCATCAGTGACCACACTGCTCAGAGCCAACCACCGCTACAGATTTAAAACACGTCGAGAGAACCATCACCACCATGTTAACAGTGGAATATGTGATACTTCAATGAGTTGGGGCAAAGAGTAAAGTAATTTTCAGGTTAATGAAGTATGTGACTATGTTTTTCAAAATGGAAAAAAAAGATTAAAAAAAAAAACCCCCAAACCTCTCACATTTTCTAACAATATAACCTGCAAATATACTGGGGGTGAGGGAGAAGCTCTCTGAAGTGGACCACAGAAGATGATTATGAGTCAAATATATGGTTAACTTCCAATACAACAGAATTTAAAAACAAGGCTGAAGATACTTTCTTTATATGATAAATTAGTGAAAGGAGAGAGAAAGTAAAACTCAAGTCAGCCCAGTTGCACATTTATCTTTATCGTGGCAGAAATCCTCTGAAAAACTGATGGGGAGAAGCACCAGATCAACAGTAAAATAGGATTTCTTCTGCAGCATCAGTGATCATCACCATCCATCCTCTTTTTACTTATAAAAGTTTGGGTGCATAGGCTTTCTTATCTTCTCACCAATGCATTTTTATTGTCTAGTTTTGTGTGTGTGTGTGTGTGTGTGTTTTAATTTAAATAACTGTATCTGAAATTCTTTCCTAATGGGCAATTAGAAGAAATCCAGCTCCTGTTAACGGTTTGTGATCATACTTCAGACCAAATGTTTTCATAGTCAGTATGGCTAACACGAAATGGACTAAAGACAAACACACTTTGCTTCTGAAAGGCGTGAACGGGACCACTGAGAACTAGAAGAGTCATTGTCAACTCCTTGTCACTGTCAGTGGGCTTTCTTACTTGTAAAATTCTCATCAATTAATTACATCTATTTGTCTGCATGGCGTGCATCTATACACACCACTGGCACTCTGTGGGGCTTTAGCAGCGGTTTGCTCTACCCACACCCTTCTACCTTCTTTTATGTTTCTGC
The DNA here is from genome assembly GCF_002837175.3 of Physeter macrocephalus. Classification (NCBI taxonomy): domain Eukaryota; kingdom Metazoa; phylum Chordata; class Mammalia; order Artiodactyla; family Physeteridae; genus Physeter; species Physeter macrocephalus. The sequence continues at coordinate 65,617,561 of NC_041214.2, read as the reverse complement.
CCATCTTTGACACACCAAAAAGCCCTGTAGTTTCTGGGTCACTTCACTCTCATTAGGAATTGCCCCCCAATCCATATCACTCTGCAATTTAACAAGACAAAAACCAATCACCTTTGTGGATATAATATAGACATACTCTTCCAATCTCTAACAGCCCACCTCGACAACTTCAGATGGAGTAGTAAGAAGGACCAGAGAGTTCTACAGTTTTCACTCAAAATAAATGAAAAAAATATATATACTGGCCTCCCTAGCCTCTACCCCAGTCCAGTTTTAAAAACTGACCTAAGACATGGCTGGGTAATTTAGACAATACGATAAAGAAATATTATGTAGTCCTAGTTTCCCACAACTGATTTATACAGTCGATGAGAAAATAGGAAATTATTTTAAAAACTACCAAAAGCATCTAAAGGGTGATGTTGTTATTAACCTTGAACTCTATCTTAATAGAATGATATGAGGACAAAAGAAACAAAATTTCCAATGTTGGGTCTACATGAAATCAAAACAGTGTATCTTCAGAAATTAGATTTTTACATACACTTCTTTAATGGTTGTCAAGGTTGGACAGATACTGCTAAGGATTTTAGGAGGGTAGAAACGAAGTGCTGGGACCTTATATTTCAGTTACGGTGTATAAGCGTGTACTCACCCCTCCATCATTCAGAGCTCTCACCCTGAAGTGATACATGGTTCCGGGAAGCAGGTTGCCAACGGTGCACTCAAGCTCGGGCCCGTGGTACACCTCCGAAGCTACATCCTCAGGTTCCGTCATCTCCACGCTGTACTCCGAGACCTCACAGCCACTTTCAGAGGCAGGAACATCTGGGAAAGGAGAATGTTTTTCATATCAGAACACTTCTGTGTTTCCAGTTGACCCTATCACACCTCACTTTCCACAAGGTTTGCAAAATATCATGTAGGTGGCCTGTCCTCGATATTTACCAAAGAAACCCCACTCCAAAAAAAAGATATACAGAAGAAAGTTTCTGAATGATGTCATCCATACTTTCCAAAGCAAGTACGTTTAATGATATTAACAAAATTCCCAAACCGTAAAACTTTTAGGCAATTCCTTTATATTCTAATGCCAGGTAAACGCAAGAAATAGAGGGGAGAAAATCTTCTCCTTAACTTGAAACCGAAGGACACATTAAATCAAGTTAGAGGACCCAAAACTGGCACAATATCTTATTTTAGGCATAAGTGATGGGGAACAATAGTCTGACAGCGCTTTGCAGGTTTATATTTGCAGTTTTACAAGCTTGTAAATTGCTGACCCGACAGGAAATGCTAATACAGTTTGAGCCGATACAGTAAAACACCAGGACCCACACATAACAAGGCAGCAAAGATGAGGAGGAATTAGATGTTACCTGATGAACTATTTCTTGGTTTAACCTCTAAATTGAGCATAACTTTTATTTTATGTATAAAGCTGAAAAATTCCTGAAAAGACTGGGCTGCTCTGAAACATTTTCTACAAAAGTGCCCTCTGAGGATAGAGGATGAACAGCACGTGTGGCACCATCAGGAATAGGAGGGTGAGTGAAGCGGGGAGAATACAAACCCAAGCCCATGTACACTGAACAGAATATGGGCATTTTCAATAGAAACAAATATGGTTTTCAGAAGGAAGACCTGGAACTTGATTACAAAGCATTAAGTCTTAAACTCAGTCTCCACTTGTCCAAATTGGCAACGTGAAGATGTGTTCACTCACCCCACTCTAAGTGGACTTCTTTGTGCTTTGGTCTACCCAAAACCCTCGGTGGGCGACACTGACCTGGTGCAATGCTTAGTGTGCGAACAGGGAGACTTTCAGAACACTGCAGGAGAAATACAGGAGAGAATCATCTCTTAGTTACTTTGAATTTATTAGAGCTCTATATACCAAGCAAATTCCACCCCACACCTGCAAATGCTACCAAAGAGGGTTACACGTTGAATGTTTACACTTTTTATGCAATAAGATCTTCGTCTCTGTGTGTGTGGTGTGTGTGTGTGTGTGTGTGTATGTGTTTGTTTTAAGTATGGACATATACCGCATACAGCACTGGTAAAAATAATTATTTCTGATGTCAGATTTATAGGCTGACTTTCTGAGTGTTGTGTATCCTAAGCACACGGTTATTTTCCTTTAACCAAAAATTAGAGATCCTTCACGAGGACAGAAGAGAACACAAAACAACAGCTGGATGAAGTTTTTAAACGGTGCCATAAATGGCCGACCATCCACATACAGAGCAGAAAAGCAAATAAAGTCAATATTAATCAACTGAGTCTGACATTAACCAGCAGGTTCTGTTAATACTAAAATCAGCAGGCCTTCTTTTTTGCAGGATCTGGTTGCGTAAGGCTGGTGGTATGGAAGCTGACCCCTTTTTGAGACAGGAGGAGCACTGTAGACCTATGCAGCTCAACCAAATTCAGCATCCATCCTGAGGAGATGAGGTGCAGAGGAGATGTACTTAAGAATTCAAAGAGCGCTGCCGCTTCTGTGTTGCCTTGTGCAGCACCTCGCATGTAAGAGGAACTCGCTGATCATTTGTAGCTTTGATGTGGACATCCCCACCCTGGGAGGCAATGCATAAACGCCGTCTAGGTGGACCTTTTTTTTACCTCAGAAGTCTGTCTATATGGACAGTCTAGACATCACAATACCACTATCCTTGGGGGAAAAAGAAAATAAACATAAAACAACGTCAGAGGTGGGCTGAGTGGTAAAATTCGGCACCTAATGGCAGGTGTTCTCTTGAAAAGTCAACCCAGTACAGGGTAACAGGGTTATAAGCCACCACTGCGTGTGCGCTCTCTCTCAATACGAATGGTTTCAAAACCACAATGTTAAATATCTCTACAATGAAAACATCTTTTACCATATTGCCTCTCACTCACTTTCTGAATGTTAACACCATTTAGATAATAACTAGTGATATCTCATTTCTAGAGCACTTCATATGTACTTGTTACGTTGTTTTGAGCCTATGAGAACACTGTGAGGTTGAAACCAAGTTTCCTGACGTGTTGAATGGTTGGTCTAAGGTCATATAAATTGTAGACAATGGTGGTGATCCTTTTGTGATGTATAAAAATATTGTCACTATGTTGTGGACCTGAAACTTATGTAATACTGTAAGTCAATTATACTTCAATTTTTTTAAAAAAAAGGAGACAGCAAGAGAACTGCTGCTGCCTACAGATGTGTAGGTTGGGCACTGCGTAATCACAGGAGCTGCCTTTCAGCTCAGTCATCATAGATTTATGTGGCTTTTACAATAATTTTCCAGCAGATGGCAGTAAAGTATCTCAAGGAAGGTGTGTCTCTCATTTTCACAAAACTGCCAGATGTGGTAAAAGAAAAGCTGTGCTGGAGGCCATATCTTTTTTTTGCTCTAAATTCTACGCTTTTCTATCATTGCAATAACTGAGGTTCATCCCCTTATTTATTAGCTAATGCAAATTGCAGACCACCCTCAATTTTCAACTGTCAGGTGATCATGCCAAAGTCTTCTGAGAAATTAAGTGAGGCATGTACTTGGAAAGCAGCACAATTCAGTTGAGAATCATTTGGGTCTATCTTTTTATACCCACTAAAGCACAATTCGGAAAACTCTGAATTCATGATGTGACACCATGGCAGGCTGCATTACCAAGATATATTTTTAAACAGCAATTTATTCTGATGTTATAGATAGGTTGTCTGAGTTGGACCAAAGATGTTTACTTTTATACTGAAACAAAACCAACCTGACTGTGTCCACCAGTACTTATGCAGCATGCTCGGAGTTTGTACAAAGTGCCTGGTTTCAAGTGGGTGAAAGTGTACTCTGTAGCCGACCCACTGTAGGCCACTTCCCACTGACTCGCTGCAAAACAAGACCCGTGTATGAGATTATGCCTTTTGTAAAAACGTAACAGTACCAACCATTCCTGATAAGAAAAAGCTCTAAGTGGTTTCCATGAAAACCAGCATCTCCTATTCTTTTTTTTTTTTCCCTAAACAGCCACAGTGCTCTCTTTCCATCTCCTTTACAAAGTTAAATACTAAAATAACATGGAGTCATTTTTAATACTTAGTACTGCTGGCTAGACTACTTAATATCATGATTACACGATTACATTTGCTGACTGTGAGGTTGGGATGCTGGAAAGCACACGAAATCTGTAGTTTGTCCCGCAGCAGGAGACAGCGGATGGTGTTGAGCAAGCTAGGAAGTGGTAATGGTGTGAGAAGCCCCTGAGGCTAGCTGGGAAGGGGGAAGGCTGCTCGGCCACAAGGTTCCTGGTCAGGACAGGGCACCACTGAAGAGTTTCTCCTGGCTCTTATCTGCCTGGAGGTCACAGTGAGTGAAACCTCCCCCTCCCCATATAGACCGAGTCCTTTGGGTAAAGGCCTGCTGTCTCCATGGAGCCCCACTTGAAAGACAAAAACACCTGAGGGAGTGACATTAAAAATGAAACACTCAGTGTGACCCAGGTTATCTGACCACTTCTCGGGAATAAAGCAAGCAAGCAGAGCCACAAGAGGGGCCTGGGTGAAGCTGATGCCACCAGGTGAAGAGCACTGGGGATGCTTCGACTGCCTGCCCGCCCCACAAATCTGGGATGTTTATCCTCCTCTGTTTTGCTCCCACTAACACAATGTTTCCAGCAGACTACTTTAAAGGAGGCTTTTACTCCATGCAGTTGTTTTAGGGAAAATACTTTTACCCTGTTCCATGATAGTTACTAACTTCCACAAATGCCCTCAGCTGCTTATTAGGTCAGATTTACAATGAAGCCACATGCACTAGGGCCACATGACAAGGGGGAATATTAAAGACAGTCATCCTGACATTACCGATCAAACAACCTGCACTGAAAAGGCAACTGGGAACAAGGACTACCGAGGAGATTCAATTAATCATTGATGTCACGCACTGGCAAAGTTGTTAACTTTTAAGTACAGATGGCATCTACTTTTGATCTGTCACCAGTGGTCAAGAGAGCCACAAAAATTCAAAATATATTTAGGTTTTCACGATGAGCCACTGCATATCCGTGACTTCTCTTCTAGGTCAGATTTTTAGCATAGAATGTGATTTTATGTTAAGAACAGCTGTGCCCATCTCAAAGCATTTTCATGTTTTTCAGCTTAAAATAGGGCCCAACTGACATGAAAAACAAAACGCTGCAGGTGGCTATCGTGGCACAGAATAAAAAGCAAGCCACACACCTGCATTGCTTGTTTGTAAAAGTTGCTGTTAACTCTTTCCTTTTTTCCCACATGCATCACTTTTTAAAAAAAAATTTAAGTTACAATGATTTATTAGAGTGGTGAGATGGGTGTCATTTTTAAAGTTCGATGACTATACTTTTTTCTATTAAAGCCTAATAAATTTTATCAGAAAGAAGATCTAAGAATTTTTTAAAAGACACTATAAAGGGAATCTGATCTCTAACGCTGTCCCACTTTAATTCACCTCGTGTGACTAGTAATGAAGAAATAATATGACTCAGAAATCACAACAAAAATGAAGACATTTTCTGAACTTGTTACAAAGTGTGACACTTGTCAGTAGCCCACAGCAATACTATATTTTGTCATCCTTTGTGCACCAAACTCATTTGCTGTCTCCAATTTATCCTTCCTGCTGATTGCTTCTGACACTTTCTCTGCTTATAAGAATTTCTAGAGAAAGCGTGCCAAGAGAGATGAAAAACATATTTATTCTATTAATTGGGACCTCTGGTTTAAAGAAATGACAGAAAATTTTAAAAACGACAAAAACGTACATTTCAAGCAGACTCTGATCCTCGATGCTGTGTTTGAAAGAAAAAACTGTCAATATGTGATTAAGGCTTGTTTATTGTAGTACCTCTAGCAACAGAATTAATGATTGCCCGCTATTATTATACAAATGTTTATCTTATTAGAAAACAGGTCTTTAACAAAACAATTTCTACAAACTTCACCTTCAGAATTTCCATCAGTAATCTCCAGCAAGTACTTGAGTATTTCTGAACCACCGTTGTCCTTTGGAGGATCTGGAAAGTAAGCAAATGCCTTATTAGTTATAAAGTGTATTGATTTTTGTTAGTAAATATTATTAGAACACATAGAATCATATAATATACTGTCTAAATTCTGGATTCAACCAAAAGGCACAATAATTAATATATTATTTCACCCAACTCCTTTCTCAAAAAACAAAAGAAACAAAAACACCACAAAACCTTCTGATTATCAAAGTTCGTACAGCTAGAAATGTCAAAAGGTTAGCATTTATTTAGTGAAACATGAACAAAACTCAAAATATGGATTTATTTTTCTAAGAGTTATGCTCATTTATTTATTTTGAGATTCTGAAGCCTGCTCTTCAATATTTGATGGTTTTTACATAAGACAAAATATACATATATTTCTTCTTAAAAATTATTTTATTCTTTTTTATTTCACTTATATCATCAGTGAGAGACAGAGAGGGAAGAAAAGGGAGGTGCAAAACTTACTGACAAAATAAATAAAAGATCAGAATATAACAAATCTGTTCCATCACAGTTTGCTACTAAGCAAACTTTGTATCCCACATGAACCTAATATAAAACCAGAGCTGTGGATCAATAAGAACCTGTACCAAAGAGCCGGTTTGAGGAGGAGGTTCCAGCTTGTTACTAGAGCCCTGGGCATCTTAGGTATCATATCTGTCTACTGCTAACTCGGTGCCTGCAAGAGTTTTCTTTTCTGAGCAGGAAAACACCTTTTTGCAAGACTACACAGAATTTGCTTCTACTATCAGTTGGCCACCTCTGTATTTTAGATATACCCTCAGGTTACTCATATAGATTTAGAAACTTTAATTCCCGTCTCCTTTCACCTGTTATTTCCATTAATGTATGCAAACTTCGGTTAATAGATATTTACAGCAATAATTAAAAAGTTCAATATAGCATATGGCTAATGAAAGTAAATACTCAGTGTTGACAGAACTTTCTAGGATATTCTGAGAAAAAAAGCTTTAGATCTGGCAAAAAGCACACCTAGATTTTTTGTTTCTCTTAATCGTATCCATCTTCTAGGGAATAATTCTGCCTCAAAATTACCACATAACTTGAAGCAGTTATATGTCTCAGTGGTTAGTCTCCAATAACAATTTAATAATGTTTTAAATTCCCTTTATATTACTTGACTGCCAGGTAAAATCTTATTTTAGATTTCTTTTTTGCCTGTTTGGTAGTTACTATTATTATATGACATTAGTGATAATCATATATATCGTGTTTCACATACAGCTGCAAATGTTTATCAACATTCTAATGGCATTCATTTCGCTGAAATAATCCATGCAGCAGGTGAGCCACAAAATCCTCTACCAGATCCCCACAAATACCATGATGAACTTCAATATGAAAACTTCCTGAAGTCTAAGACTTCCGAAGACATACAAACAACAAAAACTAGTCTTCCTAATTCACTGTAACTTAAACATTCTGTAAAATTTAATATGACTTACCTAAATTTTGAAATTTATTTTTAATACTAAGCTTATAAATCAATTTTTATATTAAATATTGCTACATTTTTAAGGGCAAGCTATTGAAGAATGAAATATATTCAGAGATTACCACATTCAAATCAATAATACATTAAAACTATAGGTGAAAAAAATGTGTCTTACAGGAAAATCATAAAGTAAATGAATGCTCTTACAATTGACAATTTTACCAGTTTGTAGAATTCTCAGGATGTTTCTCATACATATATTCCAAACGTGTAAAACTCCCTCAAATAATATGATTTGTTTGTTTATTGGTTTGTCACTATTGAAATTAATCAAGTTTTAAAAAACCTGTCAAAAAAGCAGCAGGAGCAACAGCAACAAAACATACCCCATTTAACACTAAAACCATGAGATGTAACTGGTCCTTTAATGAGGGGTCTTGTAGGAGGTCCAGGCCTGTCAGGACTCGTCGTACAAACCAAAACTTCACTTGGGCAGCTTTTCCCTTCCATATTAGAAGCAGTCAGCTAAAACACAACCGAGAAAACATTAATATGCTTTAGATATCAGATCTTAAACCAGTAGTGACTTTCAATATGGCAAGATCAAGGTATCCAAAACTCACACAGACAGAAACACTCACATATTCTCTTTCTCTCTCTCTCTCTCTCTCTCTCACAGTCTCAAACTACTAATCTGTAAGCGTTTCTTTAATGGAGTACTTATTTTCTATATAGTTTAGCTATTAACAAAAATAAAACAAGGTAGGTTTTAGCCAAAGACATTTTCACCCTTTCAAGAAGACAAAACAAAACTAGTATGTCACCACCCAGTTCACAGTGTTTTGTGGAAGGAAAATATGGGGGAAAAGCAGATAAAAATAACCTTGCTTATTTAGGAGTAGGGCAATGCCACCTTGTGGAGAAATGCTAGCAGTATACCTATGATCTCATAGCCAGCATCGAGTAACAAGGATTTTTAAAAATACAAAAGCTATCATTTTCCTTCAATAGTCACACATGCCACTGGACAATCAGACAACTATTTACTGAGTGACTACTACGTGTTAAATAACATGATTTGGCTCACATATTAAGAGAAGGAAAGGGGGAATCAGAAGACAACCACATCTCTCCAGAAGGCACACTGTCACACTGGAAAACACCGTGCTGTGCTAGAATCAACAAACAGTGGGCAGCACAGAAGGCAGCCTGCTGTTCCCTTCTCTCCTAACGAGGTCGCAAAGAGTTCGCAAAGCTGTCTTCCGATTCAACATTCAACGCAATGTCGCCCAACGTGGAGCCCAAGTGGGGAGGGGGTGGGTAATAGAAGAGCAAAAGGAAAACGGCTGAGAAAAAGAAAATGGGCAAAAGAGCAAAGGGCAATGGAGAAAAGGGAAATCTGATTAAAAGAAGGAACTCTGAATAGAAAGGTGTGACGTGCAGGTGAGAGACAGGTGCGCTGGGCACCTGGTTTGGGTCTTCCCAGGCAAGGGCATCTGGCCACGCTGTGATGCAATTTATTACAGCACATTACGGCAACAGGTTTCTTTCTCAAAAATGGGTTTTAAAATTAAAGTTGGGTGTGTATTTTATAGATGTTACCTTAAAAGTGTAAAGTGCAGCGAACTTAAAAATCTTTTAACCTGTACAGATTTAAAATGGTAAAGGGGTGAAACATAAAACAGCTTCATTTTTAAGCAGTTCAGGTACCAAAATGACTGACTTACCCTGAACTTATACTGTGTGCTTCTTTTGAGATTTTTCACAGTACAGGTTAAATCCTCTCCAGTGTATTTTGGGTGGAAAAGGTTATCCTGAAAAGGCAAAGCCAGAAAGAAACATCAGTATCATAAAATCTGGGCATTAAATACCTTGTCTGTAGGATTTTTATACTGCCTCCTTCCATCATCACCAGTGGGCCAGAAGTCTGGCAGCTACACCAAAAAGAGGGCCAGAATCCCACGGTGCTTTAAGAAAAATTTAACTCTATCACATCATAATTTGTCCTGGATCTGGGTACTTTTATTGTGAGACTAACACTAATTTGGATGAGAACAATGTTCTCTCTTTGAGAGAGTGTAAATTTGCTTTGGAACAGATGTCACCATATACTTTTCTCACGGAGCAAATTTTTCTGGTTACTCAATAAGCATTTTAGACAATGAATTTAACCACCAAATTAACGAAACTTATGTAGTTAAAAAAAATTATCTAACAATGTTGTCATGAAAAAAGGCTCTTGTACGGAGATCTTTACTGTCAAGCTGCAATGTGCTATGCAGTCCACTGGCTGGGGTTCCAGACACAGTGTCCTCTTCTGGCCAAGGGGGAAAGCAGAGCTTGGATGGGGAAGACATAACCCTTCAACGGGATAAATATCCTGCTGAAAGCTGACTGTACAGAATTCTTTCAATAATATTCTCAGTCATGCACACATCCATCCATCCACCCACCCATTCATCTTGGAGCACCTTCTATGCATCAGGCTCTCTTCCACGCTCTAGGGGTTTAGCACTGCCCAAGAACAGACTAAGTCTTGCCCATCAGAAACTGATATAATAACCAGAGAAAGCAATTAACAAAAAAACCTACAGACAAATATGGAGCACGCTGTGTGGTGCTAAGTGTTATGAGATGAAAAATAAAGCTGGGTAAGAGGACAGAGTGGTGGAGCTAGGAAGCACTGGTTCCTACAGCTCTGCAGGCTCCTTAAGGCAGCCACATAGGGCTCCTCCAATTTAAATAAAATACAATTAAAAATTCAGTTCCGGGCTTCCCTGGTGGCGCAGTGATTGAGAGTCCGCCTGCCGATGCAGGGGACGTGGGTTCGTGCCCCGGTCCGGGAAGATCCCACATGCCACGGAGCGGCTGGGCCTGTGAGCCACGGCCGCTGCGCCTGCGCGTCCGGAGCCTGTGCTCCGCAACGGGAGTGGCCACAACAGTGAGAGGCCCGCGTACCGCAAAAAAAAAAGATCCCACATGCCACGGAGCGGCTGGGCCTGTGAGCCACGGCCGCTGAGCCTGCGCGTCCGGAGCCTGTGCTCCGCAACGGGAGAGGCCACAGCAGTGAGAGGCCCGCGTACCTCAAAAAAAAAAAATTCAGTTCCTTGGGCTTACAGCCACATTTCAAGGGCTCAGCAGTCACGTGTGGCTAGGCACTATCTTATTGGACAGCACACAATACAGAACATTTCCATCATCACAGAAACTTCTGGACAGTGCTGTTTTACAGGGTGGTCAGGAAAGGGTCGTCCAAAGAGGTGACATGTGAGAAGAGACCTGAAGGAAATGAGGGAAGTGACTAAAAGATATCGGAAGGGGCATGAGAGCCAGAGGGCACCGGAACTGCAAAGGTGGGGCGGGACGGTGCAGCTGGTATGCTCAGTGAGACTACGTTGGCAGGAACAAGGGCAGGAACAAAGGCCCTGAATGTGGAGGACCTGAAAAGCACTGTAAGAGCACTGGCTATTCCTCTGGAAGAGAAGGGAAGGCACTGAGATGGGAAGGCTTTTGAGTAGAGCACTGACATGACCGCATTTGTATTTAACAGGATCACTCTGGCTTCGTGTGGAGAACAGACTGTAGTGTAGTAAGGATGAAAGTAGGGAAAATACTAAGAGGCCATTCCAATAACCCAGGGGCGAGATGATGGTGGTTCAAATAGTGTAGTAGCTGTGCAGATGCTGAGAAACGGTCAGACTTCTGGATAACTTTTGAAGGGAGATTTAAAAGGATTTGCTGACTGACTATATATGAAGTCAAGGAAGAGCCCACGGGTTTCTGGCTTCCCCAAATGAAAGCATGGGGATGCCATCTACTTGGATAGGGAAGACTGTGGGAAGGCCAGGTTTCTGCTAGTGGTTACAGTGGTAGAAATTAAGAGCTTGGTTTCAAATTTAGGCAGCGAATCTAATTTCACCAGTGCCTCCTGTAGTTATGATAAAGCTGACTTTACCGAACACACACAAGGGTATAAAATGTGCCAGACTTACATTTTCGTCCTCCTGGATTTCCAAGGTGTAGGTGACTACTTCCTCAGGTGAACAGCCTTCTGGTTTATTCCACTGCAATGTGACCCATGTGACCCCAGCTCGAACAAGTCTTGGTGCAGAGGGCATCTGAGGAATGTTTCCTAATGTGTAGCACACCACCTCTTGGCTATACCCACTGGAGAGAAACAGACCCGGTGAGACACGTTTAGGAGCACGGGAGGAGTCTCGGCATTTCAAAAGAGCAGGGATAAGCCTACCTGCTGCGCAACTTGCTTGGGTGGGAAAGTCTGGGGCCTGACAGGTTCAGTGAGCAAAGGAAGGCAAGGATCATTTATGTGATATTCCCTACCACAACTTCAATTTGCCCCAATCCACCCCACTGCCCCCTGCACTGCTCTGCTTAGGTCTGCTACTAGAAAAGCATGCCATGTTACAGGACAATAGATTTAAAAATTTATTTCCCCCCAAAAGCACCCGTCAGAAAGCACAGCACAGTGTGATGGTGACAAGCTATGAGCCACAGCTACCAAGGAGCCTTCAAATCAATGTGAGAGCAAATAACTGTCTATCGATACAATAAATGTTTTACAAATATACATGGTGCGATTTTCCAAAAGTTTGTAGATGCTTCTAATTCATTCTTGAACTGTAGAAGCCTTTATCATTATGACTGTTCAACCAGTGCACTCTAAAAATACAATGGCTATCATGGGTAGGGAAGGAGGGCTGTAAACCTTGTGGTCTTAAGAAGTTCTTTAGGCTGGAAAAAAGGTTGGGACCAATGGTGTGCTGAACCTTTAAGAAGATTTTCAACAAGCAGTGATGAAAGAAAAAGATTTTTCCCTTATTCAACAGTTACCCAAGAAGTGCAACTGAAATACGGTCTTTTCAAAGCACCTTTAATCCATTGATGCTTCACCATAAACCTGTTCTTGCCTTTCCCTAGCAGCTTGGAGGCAAGCCGTGTGTCCTACACCCAGTCCAGATTTTCTCCAGTCCTGTGAGTATCTGCCCGGGCTTGACAACAATGGATGGCCCAGCAACTCTTTCTTTGTATCAGGAAACACTCAGACATAATTGAAAAAAGGCAACTGAATGAGTAGCTTGCTAAAGTGATGAAAGAAAAAGGCACACAATCTGAAAAAAATAAAGTCCCCAGAGGATTCCTTTCAAAATCTGTAGTTACCTTCCTCCTGATTCTCAGAGACCCCTAGTGGGCCTTTGCATTACAGCCTGCAAGGCTGCAAAGAGGCCACACACTGGCATTTATCACCTCAGAAGGGGCTTTCTAGACTCTGATTAGGATTCCCTTTCAGAAAATCTCTAACTGGTTCAGTGTGGAGGCAGCAGGCGACCTTGCGCCTTTTGGCAACGTGACAGAAGACTCAGAAACACCACACAGATGCTTAAAGGCATGAGGACCAGGAAACGCCATACCTGGTGCCAATGTCATTCCGAGCAGCCAGCCTGAATGTGTACCCCATCGCCGGACACAGCTTTGTCAATTTGCAGTGTTTCTGGCTCCCAAAGAAGCACTGTCTGAAACCACTGTTTCTTTTTCCCTAAAACAGTGAAACAATACAAAGAAGTTTAAAAAAATGTAATAAGAGAATGAAGGAGTATTTTGAACAACTGTTTAATTTCCTAGTTTGGATGAACAAAACCAAGAGAAGGAAAGTGCTCTACAATGAAATGCCATCCCTAACACAAAGGCACTACAGAAAGTTGTGTTACTGAGAGGGATAACGCACGGTCCTTGTGGTATTTCGTCAACAAAATAAAAAAGGCCCTTTCAGGAACAAGGCAGTGCTCAAGTTAAGGATCACAATTTCTCAGATCTTCTTCCTTACTTGGTCAAACTGCCTGATCTGACTCATAGGACTGAGTCTGCAGCCTCACAGGATTGCTAACTCTGGAGCTGCACAGCCACCCCCAGATGGCCCAGCACCTGAGGACCAGTCTACGCAGCTCTGCAAGCCACAGGAAGTCCTCCCTGGAGGGGGAAGGGTAAGCTGTGATGAAGTGAGAGAGTGGCATGGACATATATACACTACCAAATGTAAAATAGATAGCTAGTGGGAAGCAGCTGCATAGTACAGGGAGATCAGCTCAGTGCTTTGTGATCACCTAGAGGGGTGGGATAGGGAGGGTGGGAGGGAGACGCAAGAGGGAAGAGATATGGGGACATATGTATATGTATAACTGATCCACTTTGTTGTATAGCAGAAACTAACACACCATTGTAAAGCAATTATACTCCCATAAAGATGTTAAAAATATATATAAAAAAAAAGAAAAAAAAAAGAAAGTCCTCCCTGGACTTCTCTCTCCTCTCCCGCCTCGTGGCAGCCCCCAAGCCCACACATGTACATTCTGGCCTGGTGAGCTGTTTGTCTACTCATCCCTAAATACTGGGCACATGCCTTTGACTCATCTTGTCCACATCTGGTCTCCTCAAGGCAGTGCTTTGGACAATCCGGGAGTTCTATCAAGGCTTGCAGAGTTGAACTGAATGTCTGACAAGCACTTCATCTATAAGTATTACAGCCATTCTTAAGTTTCTTATGAGGCTGGAAAAATATTTTTAATGCATTCCTAGCCTTACATGATGCTTCAAATTCCTCGAAGGAAAAAGAAAACACTCCAGTGGGTTCTCTTAATAGAAGTAAGAAAACAAAAACATAACTATGCTGTGCCATGCTCAGAGGCATGGAATACTCACATCGGCAGTTTTCTAGAATATTTCATACCCATAATCCATAGTATTTTATCTATGTTTATGCAAAAGAAAACCACATGCTAACACTGGATGAATTAGCATTTTAATCAGACAGCCGGGGCGGGGCCAGGACTTTCAGGAATGTTTGAAATTCTCAATTTATTACATAAAAAACAAAGGAAGCACATTTTTCTCCTAAGCAAATTTAAGCATTTCCTTCCTTAAAGCAGGCCTCCAAATGCTTACTACTGAAAGAAACATTCCTGGTGAAGTTTAGTTAAAAATAAATATACAACTAGCTTGAAGTATCACTAGGTTGAACAGATTAAAAACTACCATGCCACATTCATCCTCAAACTCTTCCCAACTCTCTCCTCACAAGCAAGGTGGTACCCTTTCCAAGGAAGGGAGTAGAAGCCCTAACAGTCCTTAAGATCCAAAGTTCATTTTATCAAGGGTTCAAAGTACATTCAGGTGCAACTATGGAAAATGGGGAGTGGGGTGGGCAGGCAGTCAAACATAATGTCTTTCAGCGGCTACTTTAGCAAAGTCACCCTGTGACTCGCAAATCACGCCCTTATGCTTACTTTAACCTTGAGTGTTAAGGTTGCTGCAGACAATTTATTCATAGAAAACCCGTTTATGCATGCATTTGCATAATTACATCCAGTGTCTGATTACACTCTATGCGCTGCAGTCCCTGGTATGTTCTGTATCCATTTCAGGCAGTAGCATGATCTACCTTCTTTCCTCCTCTATTCCTGAGCTCAGAGTAAACAGTGCAAGAAAGGCACATCCTGCTGCCACGGAAGGCTCATCCCTTCCAAACCCAATGTTGGCTCCCCTTCAATGCCTCATTTTTCCTATTTCTTTGTTTGGTCTCCTTTGCCCATTTCTCGTGCTTAGAACTACAGCCAGTACATAAATGCAGTCTGTTCCTTACTAGGTTGATTTGCTTTACTTTGGTGAAAACCAGGCGGTGGTTTAAATGAGAAAAAAAGAGCGGGGAGGCATCAATGATGGAAACTAGACTTTTATTTTAAGGGGCCACAGCACTGGGGCTCACTAAAGAACGGGGACAGAGGCATTCTGTGACCTTCAAGATGTTTTCCTATATTGCTAACATTAAAAAAATTTTTTTTCTACTTCAGTATCAAGAACAATTACTAAATGAACTCCAACTTGCTTAGATAAATCATGCCAAATTTTCCATCTTAATACCTTCCAAGATATACAACTATGCATGGACCTCAGGAACACAGAGAATGACCCAGAGTTGTTGGAACTTCAGAATCAAGTTTTAGAAACAGTATTTGTAGAATCTGAAGGGGGTAAGAGTACAACTATTTCACAGAGTTAAAAAAGTAAAGCTTGTTGGTGAATTTTTAGAAGTCACTGAGTATAAAACAAAAAAAGGGGGGGTGGGAGTAGGTTAACAAAATATTTCAGACATGGGAAGCTTCTGAAAAAAAGAAAATACTCGTGGATGACACGGAGTTTAATATAAAAGGGATATCTGAGAAGAAAGAAATTAATATTCACAAGAGTCACTGCAGTGCAGAGGTAATCTACGGCTGAGAGGTTAGCAGGTGAAGATGGAGAACGCCAGTGTGGGATGGCTCCCGCATCCCCCTGGTCGTCCGTGAAAGCCCAGGCCAGGCTCTCAAACGGCTTTAGTCTTAGGCATTAGAGGAAGTACACGTTCAAAGGTACAGGCGATGTGAAGAATCTGTTTGTAAACCAAGCGTGATCCCAGGTTGCAAATAGCATTTATAAATAAAATATTATGCAGCTCTTCTTGTTGACAGAAATGGATAGGGTTTAAAAAAAAAAAAGATAATGCTTTAGAAGACTAAAAGATTGAGAGAAACGGACAGGAGTGATAATGTGAATGTTTATCGTTATTTATCAGAAATTAAATATGTCCAAGCCACTACTGTCTGAAGTTTTACAAATGGTAAATCACAACTTCCATGTTTGATAGGCAGCGTGGCTCCAAACGATTCTGAGATATTATAATTTATGGCATGTTCCCTCTTTTAATAAAATCTAATTTAAAGTACACAGGATTACTGAGACATAACCGCTTTACTTGGAAAGACAACTTACTTTTTAATAATTTAAAGTTAGCTTCATGCAAAATCTTCTATTAAAACATGGTCCTAATGGAAATGGATAATCTCTCTCAACACTCTGTGGGCCTATTGTCATCAATAACCTGGTCAAACACAGGCAGCAGGGACACCTGTGGCCAAGGCCTTGTCCTGGTCAGCTACTGCTGCTAGGCTACTTGCGGGGTGTTACATAGAGGGGGCTTCCAAAGGTCTAGGAGTTGGCTGGTCTACAAGATCTGAGGTCTGGATGCCCAGTAGCACTCTGATTCTGCATCTTGGGAGCAATGAGGATCAGAACCTCCCTAAGATGAGCACCTGAGCTCCTGTTCTCCCGGGGAAGGAACAAAAACTTCACCGCAACTAGAGAAAGAGATGAGAGGAGGCTGGAAGCCCACACCCTTGATCATCCAGGAGCAGACCTAGCCACTGGACTACTGACCTCATTGGACATGAAGCCCCAGTGTGTTCTGGACTAACTGGCTACTGCCAGTGTCCACAAGCCAAAAAGGGCAGATTTTCAGGGTTCCCCGACTTGTTTCCATTTCATAATCTTGGGCATGCCCAAATGATTTTTTCTACTGCACACACTGAGTTCATTCAAGGACAAGGTTAATCTTTACTAGAATGTGAAGAAATCTTGGAATACAAACCAACTGTGTGTTAACAGACCTCAAGGTGCTCACTTTGGCAGGGAGTGAGGCATTACAAACCCAGCTGCTTCCTTTTTCAGCTGTGCTCCTCTTCTCGCTCAAATGAATTCACAGTTCTCGCTAATCTGCCATCATCCTGCACCTAGACCTAGCCTGAGAGCACCCATTCACCACCCTGGGCATTGAGACAAATGGAACTGTTTTCCGCCCAGGGTCTAGGGTGCTTGTCCTGAGATTCTGGTTAAAAGTGCTCGAAAAGTGCTCGATTTGCCAGCAGCTGAATCATGTACACAGCATATATCAGATTAGTCCTGCCCCAGTCCTGAGGTCCCCTGCTTGGCCTCTATCACCTCTCTTACCATTGAACAAAAATACACTGCATATTATCTACATCCTAGACCCCACTGGGTCAGCTTAATCTCCATCCCTCCAGGCAGCCCGCTCCCTGATGCCACTGCAACTCTATTTACCACAGAGCTCACCGGGCCTAGTCTGGATGTCTCATTTATCTGATCCTTGGTGAACAAGTGCTTCTTTTCCGTTCTAGATTCACACAGTGAAGCGGGGGCACCACCTTCGGGGGCGAGTCGCAGCCTTAGCACAGTCAGAAAGCTACGTACTCCACCCACATCTGTCCCTGCTCCATCCTCATCCTTACTCCCTTTGTAGAAGGGTCATACATTCGGTTACGACTCCTAATAATAATCAGAGTCCGGATGTTCCTTTAGGTCCTACAAAGTTCCTGCTATACTCTGAAGAATGTCAACTTTTTGCCAGACTGTGAAAGGACCCAACCTTAGAAAGGCAGGGGTGAGAGAAGGAGGCATGGGGGAGTGTGTAAAATGTAACCCATGTGGCTACACAGCAGACAGTGACTCACCCTTGGAAACATATTTCAAGATGAGTTAATATAAACTTCAGGGACAAAGATATTCTCAAACATTATTTCACGCTTTAAAATGAAATTTGGGGATAAATGATAAATAAAAGGTTTAAAATACTTTAAGGAATACATTCTCTATTTTCTCATTTTATCTTCTGCCCTTTTACTACCTACTTGATTATTTTTCTTTCTAATCTAGTTTAAAATTTTAAATTCGCTCTTAAATAAGATTATAAATATATTAATTATCCCCTCAAAAAAGGGGGGAGGGAGCACTTTGCTGACCTCCTGTGAGTCACCCAAAGGAAGAGGACACATGTAGTACAACAATGAGGCAGAGACATTAATTGGCAGGAAAGCAGTTTTTCTCATGGGTTCCCTTTCCGTATCACTGAGGGAACAGGCAGTAATCTCTCCCATCTGTTCAGTGAGAAGGGCCGGTTTGTGCACCGCTGAGTCACACCCCGTCAGCTAGCGAGCTGTGCTGGCCACAGGGTCTGAGTCCCATCCTACCACTGCATCTCTGGGGCACATCTGTCTTCCTTCCCCTCTTCCCAGAACACTCAGAGGAGAGCAGGGGTAGGAAAAGAGTTATGTTGTACTTTCAAAGTCCATGCCCTTGCATATAAGTCTTGGGGCATAGTACCTAAAACACCGTATGTGCTACACAAAGAAAAAGGGAAAAAGATGAATGGACTAGGAGAGTCAAGAGAACCTTTTATGTCACATGGTGACGATTTTAAACATGTCCAAACATTCTTTGATTCTCCATCCAGTGAGGAGCAAAGCCTATGACCCTTTCCCTTGAATGTGCATGGGCTCGTGACTCACAATTGTAACTGACAGATGGAGTGGAAATGAAGCTGTGTGACTACCAAGGTGAGGTCTGAAAAGATGACGAAGTTTCCGTCTTTTCCCCGGAATGCTCCCTTTTGCAATTCTGACTCCCCTGAGGCTGCCATGCTGTGAGGGAGCCTGAGACGAGGTCCCACCGCAGCCAGCAGTGACCACTAGATTTGTGAGTGAGGACCCCACCAGAAGGTTCCAGCTCCCAGCCAACGAGCCCTCCCAGCTGAACCGCCAGAAATTGTGGAACCCAGGCTAGCTACTCCTCCAGTGCTCTGTCCAAATTCCCAATCCAGAATCCATGAGATAAGAAAATGACTGTTTTAAGGCATTAAGTTTTGAGGTAATTTGTTATGCAATATTACAGTCATCTATTTTGATGTCCATAGATGTCTATGGTATGAAGTTTTCCAGTAAACTTTTATAAATTCCTCCTGTACTATAGATAGCCAGGAGGTAAGGGAGCAGAAGTGTACATGCCCGTACTCAAAACCAGTGTTTAAAGTATGCCTGGATAAAGGCTTCTATTTTCTACATGCACTTAGCACATGCTTTTTCCCTCAAAGCGTCCAACAAAGTAAGGCGTCTCTGAATAGATCTTAAAAATTATTTCTGTAGAAGCTAAAAATGTAACAAGATTCCTAGAAGATAAAGATCAACCAAAATTGTTAATCAATGGCAATGCAGTTACTTCATTTTACAGAGTGACATTTTAGAGAATTAAAATTTTTAATAATGCTATTCCCAAAGTTGTAGAGAACCCTGGGAATATATTTAAATACAGACATGCAGAAGTCTTTGGGCAGTTTAGGTATTGCATAGCCTAAAGCCTCAGGAGTGAGCAAATTAAATAACCTTTCAAAGGACCTTCGCATCTAATCGTGTTTCTACCTCTGTTTGGTATCTGTTTATGACACATAATGGAATAAAGTTCTAGTGGATAAATCAATTTACAGACAGGTTTGCCTATTTGAAAAATGGAATCTAGGTATATAAAAAGTATTTCATAACATGCCAACTAATTTTTAAAGTTAAAATATGTTTAAAAGTAGTTGTTAATTTGTAAAACTATGTAACTGAAAACAAAAATATTTTTTTCAAATCTGTTTTCCTTCTTTATAAACTTAGTATCTTCATAATGTTGTCCTCACCACTTGGGAAGATGAATCCTCAAAATGGGTTTGTTTCCTGCTAAGGAACTTAACACATCTATGGCCAATTCTATACATACAACTCACACATACTCCAACTAATTCAGGCCACAGTATTTTCTTGCCAGGAGTAATTCTGTAGACTGAGGTTGCTGTGGTTTCTCTGGCTGACATCTCCAATTCCCCTGGACTGCACTAACAGTCTTGGAAGCTGGTATTTCCAACATTGGTACTACGAGATGAAGTTGGCTGATATTTTCAATTGCCTTCAGATTAATAGATTGGAAGTGATCCTTCCTGCTCCTCTTCCTGGCACAAGAAAATGAGAATGGCCAACACCAGGGTGCCCTGTGGTCATGTGACTTGTACTCTTCCTGATGTTTTCTTGATCTATTGACCTCCTTCTCTTACAGGTTCTTTCACAGCCATGCCTGCTGCCTTCCCAAGCTGCTCTTACCATGTTTGATAACTGCCTGCTAAATAAATAACATGCATTTGGTTGCCAGGTGTCATGTGCTCGTGGCCCATGGCTGCTGGATCCAGACATGGGCTGAGTGATTCTGGGCTGGGCACTCTCTGTAACAGCATAGTTCAACCTGTCAGAAACATCAACGATAAATCAAATAGAAAATAAGGCTGCACTGGCCAACTGAACTACTACCAGGCTCGAAGATTTAGTCTGCTAGTACATCTATATTTAGAAGTTGTACCAGCGTTGGCCGACCCTAGGGTAACATCAAATATAAATGTTGGCTTGAGATATAAAAGCATGTATGTGTTCAGCATAGCCATATGTAAGAAGGGGTTCATAACAGGGAGGTGGGGACACTCCACATCTGGTTGGATTCCAAAGTTCTTTGCACCAAACCTCACTCTCCCCTCAGTGATGCCTCTTTCATTTAACTGACCACTCTGACACAGAGGAATTTTCAAAGGTAAGAAAAGGTGGTAGCGTAGTTTGTGGCTGCATGTTACTAAATAAATACTGCATGCATTTTATCCCCTGGCACACTAGTTTTTTATATTAGTGGGAGAGGCTTGGCTATCTGAAATAGCCAAGGATGTTCCTCTGGTTTAAAACAAACAAACATAATGTTTTTATATATCTCTCCAAATACGGAGGTTCACCTGATGTCCAGTGCTCTGATAGGATCAATGTGTTGAGACTATCCCAGTGAAGGGAAGGGGGTGATTTTAGAGCAGGCTGCCTGTACAAGGGATGAACCAAGGGACGGATGGGCTCAGTTCACCCACCTAGCCAAGGCCCAAGGCGGCCATCCTCTAGCTGGCAACCAACAAGCAGGACAAATGAGTTGATAAATTAGGCGCCAAAGACCAAGATGCGCATATGTAATATAGCCTCAGCTGGAAGCTCCCCACAAAGTCTGCTGCCCTAACACATAATAACCCCCTCCTGTAAGCGTGACAAATGGTAAAAAGCATGGAGAATCTGCTTCCGGTGTGCAGATGTCTGGGGTCCCTAAAAGAGAGGGCTCCTTTTAACCCAGCTCTGTCTTTGATACGTATGGACTTCCCTGAGTTATTAAATCCTTCCTTGCCTAGTTTCCTTCCATAGGGGCTATAGTGGAGGAAGCTGTTCCCTGGGACCTCAGGAAACACCCTTTGACATGGAGGTGGTAAAGATCCGTGATGTGGCAAAACACTGTCATTCTGCCAGGTCACTGATTTGGCCCTTATGTAAAATATGGTTTTTGATGGACAAATGACAAACGAACCTGGGACCCCACTCTCCAATCTCCAAGAGGGCACTCCCCGAGAATGGGCAAAGAGCTCGTGGGCCTGGGCAAGTGGCACCTTCCCCTGACTTTCAGCCAGGCATCGGCGGTGGGCTGGGCAGTAGGCACTGGCCTTCCCAGTTTTCTCCACTGAACAACAGGCTACGCAGCCTCGGGCAGCAGGGCTCCTCAGAGACAGCGTCACCTGCACTCTCGGCGAGGCTCTCCTCATCTGCTCTGCGAGGCCAGTAAGTCACTCTGCTTGCCAATGCTACGGTTCTCCCAAGAAGGGCTGTCTAACCAGGAAAGCCACGTGCAGATTCACTCGTGCCAAGAAGCCTTTTGAAAGATTATCAATATAACTAATGCCTAAGTTAAACAGGAATCTGATTAATAAAGCAGGAACCAAGCATCTCCTACGGGGCCAGCTCTTTCTCTATATGAGCTAGGTTGGCTGCTCCGGAACTAGATGCCCACAAAGCGACAGTCTGGGGCCTGCCGCCTACTCTAGGTTTCTGCAGTGGAGCTGCTGAGCCCGGGCCAGGCTGCCTAATGGTTCCCCATGCGCTTCTGGGCTCTACCTGCTGCCAGCCTTTTCTGTTCGAGTTCAAAGTATACTCCCCTTGATTTCTGCAGTATTTATGTCATTCTCGGTCTGCTGTGTTCTACAGATGCGTTCACTCATTAGTCACCAGGAAAGCCAAATGTGACATTCCTTTTTGGGCTGAGTCACATGTGAGGGAGAGTCTCGGGAACTCCACTAGTCACATTCCCACAAAGCTATTTTTCTGGTTCTTTCGTATATTCCCAACATGTCATGTCTGGAAGCAAAGCTAATGGCCAATTAGCATCTATATATAGCACTAACATCCATCTTTATTTAGTTCAAACCAGAGCTATTAACCTCAGGGCTCCTGCATAAGTTCCTGACAGAAGAATGTCATATTCCTTTCATACACTCCTTCTGTAATTGTTGACTTTTCCTATCCCAGATCTTAACATCAATGTGCTTAGGTGGTCTGAAATACTCATTACACAGAATCTGTCATCGTCCAAGTTATCTCATTCAATTTTAACCTACCTGTGAGATAACAGACGCTATTTTTCAAGTGGAGAAGCTGAGACTTGGGCGTTAAATTATTTGTTTGACTAGTTAGAGACAAAGCAGAAACAATCCAGTTCTCTTTGGGTGAACACCATGTCACTGAACACATAAGCATGAATCCACGCCATGTGTTCACAGTGAGATCTTAGCAGACTTGCGTTTGTGCTGAGGAACTAGCTGCTAATAGCACCAGTTAGCATTTCTGCAGAGCACGCGTTAAAACAATATCTAAGAGTAGAACTCACACTACCACTTATCTGAGTCACCCTAACAAAGGGACGTGGCCAGGAAAGGCCACACCTTTCCAAGTTATGAAAACTGATCTGTTTCAGGAGAAAACTGAAACTGATGGCTATAGCTGAAAAGCCAATGACACCTGTGTGTTCCATTTTTAGTTGCTCATTACCATCTCGTAGTCACAGTTACTTCCTGCAGTGATGGAAAAATTAAGGGAGTGGCTAGGCACAATTACTCACGGAGAAAAGTAGGCATCCAGCCCTCTTGCAAAACTATTAGTGAGGAATTCCCAAGTGAAGTCTGTGAACAGTGATGTGACATTATTGACAATGAATTTAGGAGAGAGGGTGTACCAGCTTCCCCGACCCCGTGCTTCACGGTTCTGTTTTCTGTTCCCCATTAGGGCCACACCTGCCTTCAGAGACCAGCAGGCGGTTAGCTCTCGATTTTAAGGTGGCTTTTCCCAAGGTCAACTCAGCACAGCATCCCCAGTCGTAGGAGAAATAAAGGCAGGTACTCACTGGCCTCTCTGCTTCTGCTCTTTCATTCATGAAGTTCTTTTGTAGAAACTTGACAGTAGGACTTGAGGCCCTGTGCTCTTAGTTTACTAACACCTTCAGAATTTTACACTAATTATTTTATTGGAATGGTGATTAAAAATTTGAGCAAAAGAGGGACTGTCCTGGTGGTCCAGTGGTAAAGAATCCGCCTTCCAATGCAGGGGACGCAGGTTCGATCCCTGGTCGGGGAACTAAGATCCCGCATGCCACAGAGTGACTAAGACCATGCACCACAACTACTGAGCCCGCGCCTCAACTACAGAAAGCAAACCTGCACGCTACAACTAGAGAGAAGCCTGTGCACCACAACGAAGAGCCCACGTGCCCAATGACGATCTCGTGCACCGCAACTAAGACCTGACACAGCCAAAAAAATTAAAAATAAATGAAATAAATGTTTTTAAAAAATTGAGCAAAAGAATAAATTCTGGGAACTCTAGCCAGGGCTGATAATAATAAAAATATGGGATGAGACATTCGTGGTGGCATGTATGTAGATGGGGTCACCTCACCCCAAGCTGTGATTCTCAGACCAGGTGCCACAGCAGGAATGGGGCGGGGTGAGACTCCTGAACAAAAGCTTCTTCGAGACTGAACAATACCTGCTTCCCTCTCAGGCGGGGATCTGCTCCTTTGTGCACCCACCCACCTTTCTGCCCTTTAAGCTTGTTTCTACAGCCCCATGGGTGCCATAGAGGCCATGAGGGCATGGCTGGGAGAGGCGAGCTCTGGCTGTGGAGAGGGCTGGGCGTGGGAGGAGGAACTCCCGCTGAACACCCCCCTCCTGTTCTCCTGCCCCACCATACTCCACCAGGGCACGGTCTGGAAAGAGACTTGTACCAGGTGCACCCGGCTCAGACACCACCAGCAGAAGGTTTTGGAGGGAGAGCCAGAGCCTCACGTGCTCTCACTTTCTGCAGGTCAGATGTTGTTCTCTGTTTGTACATTTGATTTTCTTCCTTGAAGAATATTAAGCCACAGGACATAAAAGGATTCCTGTGTTGGCAAAAGGCCTATAGTCAATTAGCCTGGAATTTCCAGGAAAGCTCACCAGAGCCGACACCAGCAGGAATTCAAAGGTGGGAGGGAATATAAAGAGGAAAGGGGAAGACAGAAGAATTAGGATGGAGGTGAGGGCAAGATGGAAGGAGAGCAAGGACGGGAAAGGCAGGAGAAGGCCCAAAATAAACAACTTCACATTCTGTGGTCACTCGTCCATAGTGGGTCCTACTGAGTACAAATGATCATCAGACAGAGCTTCTCCATTTCATGTGAGGCTGTAGCATGTTTCCTCCCAGCATCAGGCCAGGACACTTTCAAGTCAAATTCAAAGGTAAGGTGGCCAACAACTGAGTCACCATTTCCATTTCCTGCAGCACCTGGGTTTTTCTTGAGGTTTCCCACTGACCTTACTTAACTTATGAAGCCATGGTCCAAGACAGAGAAGCAGCAAAAAACGCAGGACACACAAACACACAACACACCCTCACCAGTGCTCTGAGAAGATATGGAGAGGAAAAAAGCTCCTCTTTACTGGGTAAACTCTATCTCGATATAAAACCTCAACCACAAGAGCCATAGGGGGTGGTTTCACTTTCCAATCAAGCCGCCTTAAAATGAAATCCACCTAATCTGTAAAATATACTGGTTAAGTCTGAGATTTCACCAATCTGTACATAGGAACTACTCACAAGGACCCTAAGAACAATAGATCATTGTCTTTGGTAACTTGGAACTCTAGCTGTTCAGATGCAACCCAGATGGGAAAATATGCTTCTGCAAAAAGTGATAAAGAGCCCCCTTTCCACATCAAAATTTCATCATGAGAATTTCATCCGTTTTCATTTTACATTTGGTTAAAATATTTTTCCCACACTTGACAAGTGGCTTTTTGCCTAAGCCTGTGTTCTGAATCTTTCAGTGCCCCTAAATTTAAGTCACAAAGACTAGTTAACTTGCATTACTCTCCAAAGTCAGTATTTCCTATTCTTAAAATCCTTAGTCTGTTTGCTTGATCACAGAAAGAGAATAAAACACAGGTAAATGAATGAACGGAATTAAGATATACAAGAATAGTATCGTTGCTTTTTAGAAACAGAAGATTTCTGCATCCCGTGTTCCTGCCTAAGATTCTGTGCAGTGTTAGTGAGGCCAGGAAAGCACTGGGTCACCATTCAGCAGAGAGTGGCCTAGAGTGTAAGAAGACTTCACCACGGATACCATCCAAGGCCTCTGGTGACAGAAACAGCAAAGGGGGCACCCCCTTCTGGGATGGTCTAGCCAGGAGGGTGCTCGCAGGTAGGTGAGATCTCCAGGCGCTGTCTGTCTCCCCTGCCCTGCTCCCACAGAGAAACAAACTAGGCTTCCCAGGCTGCAGTGTGGTTTACCTTATGGAAACCATCCATGCAGGCTGGCCCTGGGCAGTCAAGATAACAAAGAAGTCAATTCTTGGTCAGATACTAGGGTCTCCAAAATAGATAAGATCCTATCTTTTCTTTCAGTAGCATTTCTTGCAAATAAGTAAATATATTTTGATGCACAGTTCACTACACTTCAGTCCATCTTCATTTTCCACAGTCAATAACTATTGGTTTAAAATTTTCTCTACTTACATTAATTTTTCCATGTGTTTAGCATATTTTCAAAAAAGAATAAAATGGCATTTGTTCAGCAATTTCATTTTTAAAAGGTGTTTTAGATGGATGAACATAAAAATATGATTACCTCATCCCATTCTAAAAGGTAGTTGGTGATTTTTGAACCGTTGTCAATTGGTGCCTAAAAAAATACATAAATAAAATGAGATTAGAGAAAGTTGTTCACAGACAAAAGTTATGAGCTCTCCACTTGGTTCAAATACAATGTCCATGCTAGTACTGTACTCTCCCTGCAGGGGGATAACCGTGGATTCCTCCTGCATTTGCTTCTTCAAACATTATCACAAAACCAATTTTAATACAAGTCCACTAGTAGAGAGAGCCTCACTATTAATAAATGGTACTCCACAAACAGCCAAGCCCGCCTTCTCCACCACCTCTACCTTTACACCCACATGGTGCCTTACTTCCTCCTCTGGGGATAAAACTTTTAAGAGGCATGTTAAGTTCAAGGGTGGAGGAGAAAAAAGACAGGGGAGAAACAGAGGCACTGCTTGGGGTATGATAAGATAAAGCTGACCCACCTAGGTTCAAGAGTCTAAAGTCCATATTTTTGTAACTTCCCCCATACAGTTTTTGTTGTTGTTTTAAGAGTTTAAGATTAGAAAGCCTTCTGTGCCATTAAGGTTGCCCTTTTTTTAAAAATGAGAAAAACCGGGATCTCCTGGATAGATTACCAGGGGCAATTAGCCCTTAGCATATTAGCAAGAAGAACTTTCATTATTTGCTTTCTTCCTAAAAGCATGCTGAGATCTGCTTTACTGAGAAAGCAGGCTTTGGACAAGGGGAAGAGGAGTGAAGAACTCTGGAGAAAAGAGTGCTTTGTAGGGTCAGAGCTGCCAGAAGGGGGTGTTACTGTGGAGTCCCTCACAGCACTAAGGTAGTAAGACCATGTCTCCCAAGCACAAACGCAGCTGGGCCTGGCTCTTCCCAGGAAAAGAGCCAGGGCCCCATAGAATGTGGTGACCTGCCCCCAGCAAAGGCAGCCAGGTCACCAGAGCTACACTGAAGCCCCTGTCGGCTGTCTGTCACGAGTGGTCTGATGTAAGTTGCTTAATATCAATGCTTAGTTTCTTATTCCAAGAATAGATGGGTGTGATAAGGAATTGGGAGAATACATGTAAGTCACTTACTAAACTGCCCCGGTGTTATAGGAAGCAGTCAGTAAACAGTAGCTGTTGCATTATTATGTTAATAATAAATGTATTAACATCGAGGGCTCAGTAAATATTAGTTAATTAATAAAGAAACTCTTCGCCCTGGCTTTTCCTTCCTTCCTCCTTCTTTCTTCTGAGTCATACAGTCTTAGAGTTCCAAGCCCCAATTACGGGTGAGTGCTGTATGTTCTACTAAACTGTAATTTCAGGCTTTTGTGGGCTCGATTTGGGAGAAAGGATAGGGTTACATCTAAAGTTCTAAATAATGGACAAAATCAAGGTTTTAGCTGAGAACCCATTTCTAAGGTAAGAACTACATTTATGATGCTCATATATTCCTTTCTGATGTCCTGCCCCACCACCGAGTCCCTGATTCCTTGAGGGTGGGGACACAGCCCCTGGTGTTTGTGTTGTCCTATCTCCTGGCGCTAACTGGATGACATTAGAGGGCCCTGAGCTCTCTCAGTGTCTTGGTGGCTTCAAGGACAGGTGGGCAGCCAGAGCATGGTCGCCCTGTCCTTGTACCCCCAACTGGAGCACCGTTATTGGAAAATCTGTTCTAAGAACATGAAAACTGAACTGAATCCAGAACTTTCAAGTTTGCACATAACTGAATGGAACAATAATATGCTTCTGACTTACAATTAAATAAAGGGAGAAAGAAATTGTGAAACATTTTCCTCCTAGTAAGAAATCTTTTTCTTGAAGTTGCTGGTCTGCCTGAGGCCTGAATTTCATCCAGGTTTTAAGCAGAGTATGTATCAGTGATTCCCAACTTTAGGTTTATAAGACCCCAGGGTCCCTCTGATAATCTTTAAGATTTCTTATACTTTCCAAACAAAATGGATTTTAATTCTTTCCTTAAAATATATTTACATACGTATATGTATAAATACAGAACACATTTTAAAATGGATGTATATGCTCCAAGGACTTAAACAATGATGACCAGTTGGGTGTTAAAACTCTGAAAAGGTGGGGAATCACTGACCTGGATTATCCCTGGAAGCCAGGAAGGAAAATAAAATAGTTCAGATTCTACAACTTTGCCTTTGTCCAAATAACACACTCAATGTTGGCCACTGGCTACAAGAGGGGTCTACAGAAGTCCATGCTTTGTTGCTAACCACTACTCTCAACTGCTTTTATCAACTCCCAAGATAAATTTGACCATCTGGTCTAAGAACAAAAGGACAAAGTATTTGTTCACCAATAAGGAATCTCCCTACTCATCTTACCTGCACATCAGTGTTCTCCCCCAATACCACAAATCTTTATTATCTCTACCTCTATAAATTTTACATTTTGAACTATTTTAAAGTATAAATATACAGAAAAAATTACTATAGAGATTGATAACATAATCTACTATTTTCTTACAAACACACAACTGTGACTGATAAGCCAATGATATACTACTTTAAGGACCTCCCTTTGACAAGTTATTTGTAGCCAAAAAGTTGTATTTCATGAAAACTACTACATGATTCAGATGTTAAAAAAAATAATTAGTAATCCTAACTGACCTAAGGCCTAGTTAGTCAAAATTAATGAAAACTTAATGTAGTTTAGAACACTAAACATTCTAGGCAGTTTTAAATATTAGACATTGCAGAGTCACCACTGAAAGAAGCCAATGGACCCATAAACCTTACTTTACCTCTAAATTTTTCTTCACAAAAACTTTTTACTCAAGTCCTCAAATGTCTACTGAAATGAATTAAACTATTAGAAAGTGATGACATTTAGGTATCTTAAGCATTTATATCACTTTTAAAGTATTGCTCATGACCCTGCAAAGAAAGCTAAAACTTGATTTCACAGTTCCCTCTCCCATTGTTTTGCCCAATTTTTATAGAGATGGCAACTTTTGATATCATTATAATTTTCTTCACAGTCACTATGCAGAAAATGAAACACCATCACCAAACTGGAATACTGCTAAATAATCGTTTCAAATGGCTACAGACTTCAGAATATTCCTGCCACTTTGCGCTACCCACCTTCCACTGCAAGGTTAGTGAACTTTTGCTCCTGTGTGCCAGCTTAGGTGGGAAAGGACACTCGGGTGCGCAGCTGTGGGTGGTGAAGCTAACCGGCTCAGAGCAGGATCCCTTTACGGAATTGTACATAGCATATACCCTGAAAACAGACAGACACATACAGTCAGTGGCAGAGGCCCATCACAGAAGACTGGGGTTTTTATCTCAGCTTTGCCCCAGGACTTTCCACAGAGAACAGAATTTCTTATGTAGTACACACCATAACCCTTATTCTTATTTACTGGTCTTGTCCTGACCTAACTATGGTCAGCATTTTCAGGGGAAAATCATCCCAGCAGGCGATGTGCCTCAATGCATTCTCTCCTCCCACTAACTGTCAGAGCCACCCAGCCCCATTTAAGACAGGCAGAGTCTACTGACTGGAAAAGAATACGCTCAATAAGGAAATGTACTTATTCCCCAAAATGGCCTCCAAATATATATTCTAAAATCCATCAAGCCACTCTCTGGTTGACTTTGTCTGGAAAAAGGCTAAAAGTACAGATAAGGGTTGGGTCAAAGGAGACAAGAAGCAGTGATGAGAGTCCACAAACAGAGAGAGAGAGAGAGAGAGGTAGAAGTACAAACAACAAAGTAGATATTATCTTTGAACTGTTGATAATACTGCAGGTATTTAGGTAGAAATAAGGACATTTCACACACAGAAACAGGCTTGCTACTGCCAAATGCATCTCTCTTCTAATTCATTAAAAACATGTCTCAGGTACAGTTTATCCATGTGAACATCTAACTCTTACACCTGGAGCCAAGATTAAGGAAGTGCATTCTGCACATTAAAATGCCTGGCTTGATACTCAACATATGGACCTGATTTCTCCAGAGAAGCTGTGGAAACAAAAGCATATAACACACTATTATAAAACTACACTCCTTTCAAATAGCATAAAATAGATGATTTTTTACCATCTTCTTTTCTACTTTTTCATTTTTTAAATATTGGGCATTAAAAAAAAACTTGAAAACATACTCTTTTAAAAAGACAACAAAGAAACCTTTGCTGCCTAAAAAGGATGCATGGATTAAGCTATTCAGAATTTGTAAATACATCAAGTCCTTAATTCTTAACAACTCTTTATGAGCTGCCATTAAAGACAGAAGAACACTCAGACTAGAGAGGTGAAGTAAATTTCCCAAAGCTACACAGCTAGAAAGATAAATTGCACTCAGTCATGGAGATCTAACTGCTATACTGTATTCTGTACTGTCCTATTCATCCTGCAATCCACTTCCCCTCACTCTGCCCAATGAATAAATAACAGCTACAGATAACATTATGGAAAATAGGACCTAACTGAGGAGAAAGGATTTAAAAAATCATACACCTGAAGTCCACCACAAAAAATTTATAGAGGCCATGCAAGTCAAAAGTACTAACAGACATGCCTACCTTCCATTCTAAAAGGTAAAATACATATTTACTGGATATTTGACTTGTTTGCCTTAGGGGAGGACACCATGATATTTGATCCAAACAAAAGATACCTCTCATTAGGATGCTCTTCACCCAACCTGATGACAGAAATGCTCCTTTTTGCATTCACTGTAAGTAGGCACATAACAGAAAATGAAACAGAAGACTTGGCAAGATCATTTCCGTGTATCAGGACAGGTTCACTGGGAGTAAGTTACTTAAAAATGAATCACAGAATGTTCCAGACATGGGCAGGGTTCCAGCCTGAACTTTAACAGATCAGTTGAATTCTCCAACTGATGGCTTATCGACTGTATTTTGCCCAAAATGCATGTGGGGGGAGGGAAGGAATATAGTGTGTTAAAATATTACCGCCACCTCTAAATTAAAGGACATAGGCAACGATCACCAAAAAAGAGACAAGCAGACATTATGCACTCCTAATGAGAGACCATGCCACTATCTATAAAATCCCTGCCAGAAAAATTGAACCTGTATCTGATTAAGCCTCTTCACTGCTTTATAGGAAACATGGAGAGAACATTATTAAGCAACACTGCAGGATACAATCAGGCTAATTCACAGTGTGGAAAAGTCTACAGGACAAAAAAAAAAAATTTATTCCAACAAATAAATTGCAAGAAGAGAAAAAAGGGATGGAGGGAAAACTTATAGCTTAAAAGAAATTTAAGAGCTATAAGCCAAACACAATACTCAAACCACATCTGAATTCCAATTACAACAAACTGAAGAAATAAAACCTTCATTTTTAGGACAGTTGAGGAAATGGGAACAGTGTCTGGATTTTAAAGACATGAAGGAATTTACCATTTTTGTTTATTTTGGATGGGCATGGGGTGTGTGATGATGGTAATGTGGTTCACAGGTGAAATAATATGATGTCTGGACTTTACTTCAAAATAACTGTTGGGGGAGGGCAAAGGAGAAGGCACCAAGGAAATAAAAAGTTGGGTGGTGGGTATATGAGAGTTCATTAAACTACTGTCCACTTCTGACTACAACTGAAATCTTCAGAAACAAAAAGTTAAAAATTAAGCCAAGGCTGAAAAAAAATGGAGATCTCTCGTTTAAAAAAATGAACCTTTGGCTTCTCTTAAAAACCAGAAGTTCTAGCAACACTGAGCTGCAGACCTGAATGACAGGAATTAAATGAAACTGAGAGCAGCTCCCCCTTTAGATGGGCAGGTGCTGTCCAGTTCAGAGTCCCCACCACTCCCTACTGCTCCCCGGAACTGAGATTGCTTTTTCGCTGCCTTTTACCCAATCCTCTTTACCCACTTCCATTCCCAGGAGGTATCTCATGTTGCGGTCACTAGGCATTTGCTTATGAATTCAGACTATACTCAGATAGACCAAGTCCTAAATATCCACAAAAACAGTCAGCACCAAAAATCCACTGGGTAATAGAGCAGAGGAAAGGAGGTAGGGGAAGAGCCTGCCAAGGACTAGCAGACCGCAGTTAGTTATCTGGGGAGAGCTGGACTCAGTCAAGTTCGTTCTTTCTTTTCAATGAGATTCTTGGAGTCACAAATCCATAGTTATCGGGCTAGAGAAACATGAGAGAAGGAGGCTCCTGACAGCCAGGTTGGGAGGATGACAGTAGGAATGAAGGAACCTGATGGCACAACTAAAAATCTGAGTTACTTGAGGATGGACAGTTGTACGGGCCGGCAGGAGTTAGTGCCCTTGTCTTTAAACTCAGAGAATGTTACAGTTTGTCTAAATGAGAAGTCAATGCTCTGCACTTGTAAAAAGTCTGTCTGCAAAGGAAACAAGATCTATTTTATGTGGCAATATAAATGTGCTGCACTCAGTACCTAAAACTTGACATGGTATCTAAGTACCTCATGATTACATCTGTCAATTCAAATTGTTGAGTAAATAGATAGCAACTAATAACTGTAGTAACTACCTGCTCCGCTTTTACTAGTAATTTTCACAGAAAAGAAAAGTCTCTGTAAATGACATTATATTTTGAAGAATGTTGCAATCATGTTTCTCACATGATGGTGATGTGTTTTCTCTAAATACCACGATGTGACAGGAAGATCTGTGGAGTAGGACGAGTGTCCTAAGTTAAATATATCAGCAAACAATTCAGTTCTTTTAGCATTTATACCAGCAAAGAGGAATACACTTTTCTAAGGATATAACTAATCTTGTGTTGAGTTTGCACATTTGTTTCAGTTTTAGTACCAACTAAATGTGTATGGAACAGGTGCTCCAAAAATTTAAGAAATTTGCCTCCCCCTTCCTCCAGCACATCTGTAACATACCAGGAGCTGCAATTTCCAGTCAGTAACACCTATTTCGTGAATGGACCTAGAGTCTGTCATGCAGAGTGAAATAAGTCAGAAAGAGAAAAAAACAAATACAATATGCTAACACATTTATATGGAATTAAAAAAAAATGGTTCTGAGGAACCTAGGGGCAGGACAGGAATAAAGACGCAGACGTAGAGAATGGACTTGAGGACACGGGGAGGGGGAAGGGTAAGCTGGGAGGAAGTGAGAGAGTGGCATGGACATATATACACTACCAATTGTAAAATAGATAGCTAGTGGGAAGCAGCCACATAGCACAGGGAGATCAGCTCGGTGCTCTGTGACCACCTAGAGGGGTGGGATAGG
>NC_041214.2:65578426-65580545 GCF_002837175.3 Physeter macrocephalus | reverse complement strand
CTGAAATGAAAAATACACTAGAAGGAATCAATAGCAGAATAACTGAGGCAGAAGAACGGATAAGTGACCAGGAAGACAGAATGGTGGAATTCACTGCCACGGAACAGAATAAAGAAAAAAGAATGAAAAGAAATGAAGACAGCCTAAGAGACCTCTGGGACAACATTAAACACACCAACATTCGCATCTATAATGCATCCCAGAAGGAGAAAAGAGAAAGGACCTGAGAAAATATTTTAAGAGATTATAGTCAAAAACATCCCTAACATGGGAAAGCAAATAGCCACCCAAGTCCAGGAAGCGCAGAGAGTCCCACGCAGGATAAACCCATGGAGAAACATGCCGAGACACAAAGTAATCAAACTGACAAAAGTTAAAGACAAAGAAAAATTATTAAAAGCAACAAGGGAAAAATGACAACATACAAGGGAACTCCCATAAGGTTAATGGGTGATTTCTCAGCAGAAACTCTACAAGCAAGAAGGGAGTGGCATGATATATTTAAAGTGATGAAAGGGAAGAACCTACAACCAAGATTACTCTACCCAGCAAGGATTCTCATTCAGATTCAACGGAGAAATCAAAAGCTTTACAGACAGCGGCTTCGCTGGTGGCGCAGTGGTTGGGGGTTCGCCTGCCGATGCGGGGGACGCGGGTTCGTGCCCCAGTCCAGGAGGATCCCGCATGCCGCAGAGCGACTGGGCCTGTGGGCCATGGCCGCTGGGCCTGCGTGTCCGGAACATGTGCTCCACAGCGGGAGGGGCCCGCGTACCACAAAAAAAAAAAAAAAAAAAAAAAAAAAGCTTTACAGACAAGCAAAAGCTAAGAGAATTCAGCACCATCAAACCAGCTCTATAACAAATGCTAAAGGAAATTCTCTAAGTGGGAAACACAAGAGAAGAAAAGGACCTACAAAAACAAACCCAAAACAATTAAGAAAATGGTAATAGGAAGTTCCAACCAAAAGACACAAGCTTGCTGAATGGATACAAAAACAAGACCCATATATGTACTGTCTACAAGAGACCCACTTCAGACCTGGGGACACATACAGACTGAAAGTGAGAGGATGGAAAAAGATATTCCATGCAAATGGAAATCAAAAGAAAGTGGGAGTAGCAATACTCATATCAGATAAAAGACTTAAAAATAAAGAATGTTACAAGAGACAAGGAAGGACACGACATAATGATCAAGGGATCAACCCAAGAAGAAGATATAACAATTATAAATACATACACACCCAACCTAGGAGTACCTCAATACATAAGGCAACTGCTAACAGCTATAAAAGAGGTAATCGACAGTAACACAGTAACAGTGGGGGAATTTAACACCTCACTTACACCAATGGACAGATTATCAAGACAGAAAATTAATAAGGAAACTCAAGCTTTAAATGACACAACAGACTAGGATAGATTTAATTGATATTTATAGGACATTCCATCCGAAAACAACAAAATACACTTTCTTCTCAAGTGCACACAGAACATTCTCCAGTATAGATCACATCTTGGGTCACAAATCAAGCCTCAGTAAATTTAAGAAAACTGAAATCATATCAAGCATCTTTTCCGACCACAATGCTGTGAGATTAGAAATAAATTACAGGGGAAAAAAAACGTAAAAAACACAAACACATGGAGGCTAAACAATACATTACTAAATAACCAAGAGATCACTGAAGAAATCAAAGAGGAAATCAAAAAATACTTAGAGACAAATGACAATGAAAACACGATGATCTAAAACCTATGGGATGCCGCAAAAGTAGTTCTAAGAGGGAAGTTTATAGCAATACAATCCTACCTCAAGAAACAAGAAAAGTCTCAAATAAACAATCTAACGTTACACCTAAAGGAACTAGGGAAAGAAGAACAAACAAAACCCAAAGTTAGCAGAGGGCTCCCAAAATATTTCAGAGGAAGGAACACTGCCAAACTCATTCTACAAGGCCACCATCACCCTGATACCAAAACCAGACAAAGGTAATACAGAAAAAGAAAATTACAGGCCAATATCACTGATGAATATAGATGCAAAAGTCCTCAACAAAATACTAGCAAACAGAATCCAACAACACATTAAAAGGATCATACACCATGATCAAGTGGGA
>NC_041214.2:65573833-65578371 GCF_002837175.3 Physeter macrocephalus | reverse complement strand
TGGAAGTTTTAGCCATGGCAATCAGAGAAGAAAAAGAAATAAAAGGAATCCAAATTGGAAAAGAAGAAGTAAAACTGTCACTGTTTGCAGATGACATGATACTATACATAGAAAATCCTAATTATGCCACCAGAAAACTACTAGAGCTAATCAATAAATCTGGTAAAGTAGCAGGATACAAAATTACTGCACAGAAATCTCTTGCATCCCTATACACTAACAACGAAAGATCAGAAAGAAATTAAGGAAACAATCTCATTCACCACTGCAACAAAAAGAATAAAATATCTAGGAATAAACCTACTTAAGGGGGTAAAAGACCTGTACTAAGAAAACTATAAGACACTGGTGAAAGAAATCAAAGATGACACAAACAGATGGAGAGATATACCATGCTCGTGGACTGGAAGAATGAATATTGTGAAAATGACTGTACTATACAAAGCAATCTACAGGTTCAGTGCAATCCCTGTCAAATTACCAACGGCATTTTTTACAGAACTAGAACAAAAAACCTTAAAATTTGTATGGAGACACAAAAGACCCCAAATAGCCAAAGCAATCTTGAAGGAAAAAAATGGAGGTGTAGGAATCAGACTCCCTGACTCAGGCAATACTACAAAGCTACAGTAATCAACACAATATGGTACTGGCACAAAAACAGAAATTCCGACCAAGGGAACAAGATAGAAAGCCCAGAGATAAACCCACACAGCTATGGTCAACTAATCTATGACAAAGGAGGTAAGGATATACAAGGGAGAAAAGACAGTCTCTTCAATAAACGGTGCTGGGAAAACTGGACAGCTACATGTAAAAGAATGAAATTGTGGGAAGCAGCCACATAGCACAGGGAGATCAGCTCGGTGCTCTGTGACCACCTAGAGGGGTGGGATAGGGAGGGTGGGAGGGAGACGCAAGAGGGAGGGGATATGGGGATATATGTATATGTACAGCTGATTCACTTTGTTATAAAGCAGAAACTAACACACCATTGTAAAGCAATTATACTCCAATAAAGATGTTAAAAATAAATAAAATAACACCTATTTCATAACTCCACACTGAGCCGGTCAACCACATATTTTTGGAAACGTTTCATCACATAATTCTTCTGGGAAATGTTATTACATAATATCATCTCTGGGCAACCTCTTTGCCAAATTGTTTATGACAATGACTGGATAACGGCCTCAAATTCTGCATTGAAACTGCTATCCATTCCAACACTCAAATTCCTGATTATCCTATCATTGATAAAAATATAAATTCTTGACTCCCACAGTAAAATGATTGTTTCAATGCGACTATTAATTATAAAACTACCAATTAAAAGAGGAATATGCTTTTCTTTGTATGTGTATAAATAAATGAATATATAAATGTTTGTGATTGTAAAGTTACATAAGTTACATACTTATGTGTAAGTATTATAAAACAGAATGTTATTTATTTGTATGAATGTATGTATTGGATTTTTCTCATTCCTCTCTCTTCCTCAACACACACACACACACACACACACACACACACAGAGAGAGGAGATTCTGCATTGGTGGCGTCATTCCATAACACAATACCCTATATGGAAACACTGAATAAATACACTTTGACAATTACAAATTGATTCCTTTTAAACATTCAACCAACATTAAACCAAAAAAAGCAATCTGTGTAAGAACTGGGTAACTAATATAAAAGTGATGGGGCTTCCCTGGTGGTGCAGTGGTTGCGCGTCCGCCTGCCGATGCAGGGGAACCGGGTTCGCGCCCCGGTCCGGGAAGATCCCACATGCCGCGGAGCGGCTGGGCCCGTGAGCCATGGCCGCTGAGCCTGCGCGTACGGAGCCTGTGCTCCGCAACGGGAGAGGCCGCAGCAGAGGGAGGCCCGCATACCACAAAAAAAAAAAAAAAAAAAAGTGATGACTTTAATAAAAATAACCCAGGACCCAACACCTACATTTTTTAAATCAACGTAATAGAGGAATTATTGAGGGAATTACTTTCCTCAATCACTAGCAGAAAAAAAAAAAGTGGTCGGATAGATGTGGAGCAATGACACGAAAATACATAGAAAAAGTGAGGAAAATAATCTTTAAAACCTGAAATGTCTCAGGATACAATTTTCAATGTGGAATTTGGACTAAAGGGCATAGCAAGGGCCAATCTGAACAGCTACAGACACATAACTTATAGCACCATCTCAGGATGCCACTGGTCTCTTAATAAATTATTCCCAATAACAGTGAGGTGATGGCAAGTAGAATTCAAGAGCTATTCTTGCCTAGAAACTGATGCCAAGCACTATACAGTTCAATGACAGAACTCCATGACTGAGAGGCTGCTACTTTAAAAAATGGTTGTGTATCTGACTGGTGAACTCAGACAATACTCACTAACATGAGGGAGGAAAAAATTGAAAATGAGAAAAAGAATTCCATAAAGATATCAAGCAAGCAATGTGAAGGAGATGGAATCAGAATACCAAAACCAAAAGCAACAAGAAAAGAGCCCTAGGTGAGATGTCAGTACCTGACCTGAGAAAGAAACCTTTCACTCTACGGAACAGTGATTTGAACAAAGACTTCTGCGGGTCTTTGTCAAAATGTGCACTATTAACAACTAGAAGGAGAATACAGCCTGCTTGCCACTGCTAAAAGAAACATCTGTTTTCATCATTGGCTCTCCAGACTTCCTATAAGGCGACACTTTCTAAATTGGTAATGTACAAATAAATGAAAACGGTAATAAATATAATTGTTCATTTTGCAGCTGTACAGTAATGGAATTCGTTTGGAGCTTCTGTTGTGGAAAAGTGAGGAAATATTTCCATGTAGCTTTTTGAGGCCTTATAGGTGACTATTAATTTAAAATTATATTTGAGGCTACTGTGATGATAAAAGCTTACATTCCTGGAACTAAGATTTTAAGAATGTTAACTGCATCATAAAAAGAGATTTTTGCTCTGCTTTTTTCAGCTCCAATTATGATATATATTTATCTCAATAAAATAATGAGTGGTATGGTCAAACTTCATCATGAAGTCCTTTTTATTTTTAGTGTGGAAAATCTGCAACCACTTTGGAAAAACAAAACAAACAAAACAACATTTATAGGTGTTACAGATTTATAATAGATTCGCACATATATTTCATTTGCTCTCACACCATCTTTCTGAGGCTGGTATCGTTATTATCCTCATTTTACAAATGAGAAAAGAAGGACATTGAAGCTTACATGACTTGCCTAATCACATACCCTCAGTAAGTGCCTGAGTCGTTAATTCCAAATTCCAAGGTCTGCCTACTATGTCATCAAGCTGCCTCCCAAAGCAATTCAAGGCAGAAGAGACTGACTCTACGTAGGGGCTGGAAGTGTTAAGAGTATTCTCTAGCTTGAAAAATGAAAGGCTGTACAAGGAAAGGGAATGAATGATCTATATGGACTGTGGAATAGCCAGAGCAAAGTAACTACAATTGGGACTGTAGACATTTTTCTTAGGAAAGAATTTTTAAAAATACTAAAAGCGATGTGTTCTGGAAGATGGCGCAGTAGAAGGACATGTGCTCACTCCCTCTTGAGAGAGCACCGGAATCACAAGTAACTGCTGAACAATCATCAACAGGAATACTGGAACTCACCAAAAAAGATACCCTACGTCCAAAGACAAAGGAGAAGCCGCAATGAGATGGTAGGATGGGTGCAATCACAATAAAATCATAACCGCTGGGTGGGTGACTCACAAACTGGAGAACAATTACACCACAGAAGTCCACCCACTAGAGTGAAGGTTCTGAGCCCCATGTCAGGCTTCCCAACCTGGGGGTCTGGCAATAGGAGGAGGAATTCCCAGAGAATCAGACTTTGAAGGCTATAGGGATTTCATTACAGGACTTCAACAGGACTGGGGGAAACAGAGACTCCACGCTTGGACAGCACACACAAAGGAGGGTGTGCATCAGAACCCAGGGTAAAGGAGTAGTGACCCCACAGGAGACTAAACAAGACTTACCTGCTAGTGTTGGAGGGTATCCTGCAGAGGCGGGGGGCAGCTGTGGCTCACCATGGGGACAAGGACACCGGCAGCAGAAGTTCTGGGAAGTACTCCTTGGCGTAAGCCCTCCCAGAGTCCACCATTAGCCCCACCAAAGGGGCTGAAGACTCCAGGGCTGGGTCGCCTCAGGCCAAACAACCACAGGGAGGGAACTTAGCCCCACCCATCAGCAGACAAGTGGATTAAAGTTTTACTGAGCTCTGCCCACCAGAGCAACACCCAGCTCTACCCACCACCACTCCCTCCCAGCAGGAAGCTTGCACAAGCCTCTTAGATAGCCTCATCCACCAGAGGGCAGACAGCAGAAGCAAGAAGAACTACAATCCTGCAGCCTGTGGAATAAAAACCACATTGAAAGATAGACAAAATGAAAAGGCAGGGGATCATGTACCAGATGAAGGAACAAGATAAAACCCAGAAAAACAATTAAATGAAGTGGAGATAGGCAACCTCCCAGAAAAAGAATTCAGAATAATGATAGTGAA
>NC_041214.2:65567986-65572274 GCF_002837175.3 Physeter macrocephalus | reverse complement strand
TCAGAGAAGAAAAAGAAATAAAAGGAATCCAAATTGGAAAAGAAGAAGTAAAACTGTCACTGTTTGCAGATGACATGATACTATACATAGAAAATCCTAATTATGCCACCAGAAAACTACTAGAGCTAATCAATAAATCTGGTAAAGTAGCAGGATACAAAATTACTGCACAGAAATCTCTTGCATCCCTATACACTAACAACGAAAGATCAGAAAGAAATTAAGGAAACAATCTCATTCACCACTGCAACAAAAAGAATAAAATATCTAGGAATAAACCTACTTAAGGGGGTAAAAGACCTGTACTAAGAAAACTATAAGACACTGGTGAAAGAAATCAAAGATGACACAAACAGATGGAGAGATATACCATGCTCGTGGACTGGAAGAATGAATATTGTGAAAATGACTGTACTATACAAAGCAATCTACAGGTTCAGTGCAATCCCTGTCAAATTACCAACGGCATTTTTTACAGAACTAGAACAAAAAACCTTAAAATTTGTATGGAGACACAAAAGACCCCAAATAGCCAAAGCAATCTTGAAGGAAAAAAATGGAGGTGTAGGAATCAGACTCCCTGACTCAGGCAATACTACAAAGCTACAGTAATCAACACAATATGGTACTGGCACAAAAACAGAAATTCCGACCAAGGGAACAAGATAGAAAGCCCAGAGATAAACCCACACAGCTATGGTCAACTAATCTATGACAAAGGAGGTAAGGATATACAAGGGAGAAAAGACAGTCTCTTCAATAAACGGTGCTGGGAAAACTGGACAGCTACATGTAAAAGAATGAAATTAGAACACTCCCTAATACCATACACAAAAATAAACCCAAAATGGATTAAAGACCTAAATGTAAGACCGTACACTATAAAACTCTTAGAGGTAAACACAGGAAGAACACTCTTTGACATAAATCACAGCAAGATCTTTTTTGACCCACCCCCTAGAGTAATGTAAATAAAAACAAAAATAAACAAATGGGACGTAATGAAACTTAAAAGCTTTTGCACAGCAAAGGAAACTAAAGGAAACTGAGAATGGGAGAAAATATTTGCAAACAAATCAACGGACAAAGGATTAATGTCCAAAATACACAAACAGCTCATGCAGCTCAATATAAGAAAAAACAACCCAATCAAGAAATGGGCAGAAGACCTAAATAGACATTTCTCCAAAGAAGACATACAGATGGCCAAGAGGCACATGAAACTTGCTCAATATCACTAATTATTAGAGAAATGCAAATCAAAACTACAAAGAGGTATCACCTCACACCGGTTAGAATGGGTATCATCAGAAACTCTACAAACAACAAATGCTGGACAGGGTGTGGAGAAAAGGGAACCCTCTTGCACTGTTGGTGGGAATGTAAATTGATACAGCCACTATGGAGAACAGTATGGAGATTCCTTAAAAAACTAAAAATAGAATTACCGTATGACCTAGCAATCCCACTACTGGGCATATACGCTAAGAAAACCATAATTCAAAAAGATATACGTAGAACAATGTTCATTGCAGCACAATTTACAAGAGCCAGACATGGAAGCAACCTAAATATCCATCAACAGATGACTAGATAAAGAAGATGTGGCACATATATACAATGGAATACTACTCAGCCAATGACTTTAATAAAAATAACCCAGGACCCAACACCTACATTTTTTAAATCAACGTAATAGAGGAATTATTGAGGGAATTACTTTCCTCAATCACTAGCAGAAAAAAAAAAAGTGGTCGGATAGATGTGGAGCAATGACACGAAAATACATAGAAAAAGTGAGGAAAATAATCTTTAAAACCTGAAATGTCTCAGGATACAATTTTCAATGTGGAATTTGGACTAAAGGGCATAGCAAGGGCCAATCTGAACAGCTACAGACACATAACTTATAGCACCATCTCAGGATGCCACTGGTCTCTTAATAAATTATTCCCAATAACAGTGAGGTGATGGCAAGTAGAATTCAAGAGCTATTCTTGCCTAGAAACTGATGCCAAGCACTATACAGTTCAATGACAGAACTCCATGACTGAGAGGCTGCTACTTTAAAAAATGGTTGTGTATCTGACTGGTGAACTCAGACAATACTCACTAACATGAGGGAGGAAAAAATTGAAAATGAGAAAAAGAATTCCATAAAGATATCAAGCAAGCAATGTGAAGGAGATGGAATCAGAATACCAAAACCAAAAGCAACAAGAAAAGAGCCCTAGGTGAGATGTCAGTACCTGACCTGAGAAAGAAACCTTTCACTCTACGGAACAGTGATTTGAACAAAGACTTCTGCGGGTCTTTGTCAAAATGTGCACTATTAACAACTAGAAGGAGAATACAGCCTGCTTGCCACTGCTAAAAGAAACATCTGTTTTCATCATTGGCTCTCCAGACTTCCTATAAGGCGACACTTTCTAAATTGGTAATGTACAAATAAATGAAAACGGTAATAAATATAATTGTTCATTTTGCAGCTGTACAGTAATGGAATTCGTTTGGAGCTTCTGTTGTGGAAAAGTGAGGAAATATTTCCATGTAGC
Source organism: Physeter macrocephalus (assembly GCF_002837175.3). NCBI lineage: Eukaryota > Metazoa > Chordata > Mammalia > Artiodactyla > Physeteridae > Physeter > Physeter macrocephalus. The sequence continues at coordinate 65,569,719 of NC_041214.2, read as the reverse complement.
TTTTTGAGGCCTTATAGGTGACTATTAATTTAAAATTATATTTGAGGCTACTGTGATGATAAAAGCTTACATTCCTGGAACTAAGATTTTAAGAATGTTAACTGCATCATAAAAAGAGATTTTTGCTCTGCTTTTTTCAGCTCCAATTATGATATATATTTATCTCAATAAAATAATGAGTGGTATGGTCAAACTTCATCATGAAGTCCTTTTTATTTTTAGTGTGGAAAATCTGCAACCACTTTGGAAAAACAAAACAAACAAAACAACATTTATAGGTGTTACAGATTTATAATAGATTCGCACATATATTTCATTTGCTCTCACACCATCTTTCTGAGGCTGGTATCGTTATTATCCTCATTTTACAAATGAGAAAAGAAGGACATTGAAGCTTACATGACTTGCCTAATCACATACCCTCAGTAAGTGCCTGAGTCGTTAATTCCAAATTCCAAGGTCTGCCTACTATGTCATCAAGCTGCCTCCCAAAGCAATTCAAGGCAGAAGAGACTGACTCTACGTAGGGGCTGGAAGTGTTAAGAGTATTCTCTAGCTTGAAAAATGAAAGGCTGTACAAGGAAAGGGAATGAATGATCTATATGGACTGTGGAATAGCCAGAGCAAAGTAACTACAATTGGGACTGTAGACATTTTTCTTAGGAAAGAATTTTTAAAAATACTAAAAGCGATGTGTTCTGGAAGATGGCGCAGTAGAAGGACATGTGCTCACTCCCTCTTGAGAGAGCACCGGAATCACAAGTAACTGCTGAACAATCATCAACAGGAATACTGGAACTCACCAAAAAAGATACCCTACGTCCAAAGACAAAGGAGAAGCCGCAATGAGATGGTAGGATGGGTGCAATCACAATAAAATCATAACCGCTGGGTGGGTGACTCACAAACTGGAGAACAATTACACCACAGAAGTCCACCCACTAGAGTGAAGGTTCTGAGCCCCATGTCAGGCTTCCCAACCTGGGGGTCCGGCAACAGGAGGAGGAATTCCTAGAGAATCAGACTTTGAAGGCTAGTGGGATTTGATTGCAGGACTTCGACAGGACTGGGGGAAACAGAGACTCCTCTCTTGGAGGGCACACACAAAGTAGTGTGCACATTGGGACCCAGGGGAAGGAGCAGTGACCCCATAGGAGATGGAACCAGACCTACCTGCTAGTGTTGGAGGGTCTCCTGCAGAGGCGAGGGGAGGAGGGCTGTGGCTCACCGTGGGGACAAGGACACTGGCAGCAGAAGTTCTGGGAAGTACTCCTTGGTGTGAGCCCTCCCAGAGCCTGTCATTAGCCCCACCAAAGAGCCCAGGTAGGCTCCAGTGTTGGGTTGCCTCAGGCCAAACAATGAATAGGTAGGGAACCCAGACCCACCTATCAACAGTCAAGTGGATTAAAGTTTTACTGAGCTCTGACCACCAGAGCAACAGTCAGCTCTACGCCCCCACTGGTCCCTCCAATCAAGCCTCTTAGATAGCCTCATCCATCAGAGGGCAAAGAGCAGAAGCAAGAAGAACTACAATCCTGCAGCCTGTGGAACAAAAACCACATTCACAGAAAGACAGACAAAATGAAAGGTAGAGGACTATGTACCAGATGAAGGAACAGGATAAAAGCCCATAAAAACAACTAAATGAAGTGGAGATAGGCAACCTTCCAGGAAAAGAATTCAGAATAATGATAGTGAAGATGATCCAGGACCTTGGAAAAACAATGGAGGCA
>NC_041214.2:65559982-65563922 GCF_002837175.3 Physeter macrocephalus | reverse complement strand
ACTGCAATGAGGTATCACCTCACATCAGTTAGAATGGGCATCATCAGAAAATCTACAAACAACAAATGCTGGAGAGGGTGTGGAGAAAAGGGAACCCTCTTGCACTGTTGGTGGGAATGTAAATTGATACAGCCACTATGGAGAACAGTATGGAGATTCCTTAAAAAACTAAAAATAGAATTACCGTATGACCTAGCAATCCCACTACTGGGCATATACGCTAAGAAAACCATAATTCAAAAAGATATACGTAGAACAATGTTCATTGCAGCACAATTTACAAGAGCCAGACATGGAAGCAACCTAAATATCCATCAACAGATGACTAGATAAAGAAGATGTGGCACATATATACAATGGAATACTACTCAGCCACAAAAAGGAACGAAATTGAGTTATTTGTAGTCAGGTGGATGGACCTAGAATCTATCATACAGAGTGAAGTCAGAAAGAGAAAAACAAATACCGTTGGCTAATGCATATATATATGGCATTTTAAAAAGTGGTACTGATAAACCTAGTGGCAGGGCAGTAATAAAGACACAGACATGGAGAACGGAGTTGAGGGCATGGGGGTGAAGGGGAAGCTTGGATGAAGTGAGAGAGTAGCACTGACATATATACACTACCAAATGTAAAATGGATGGCTAGTGGGAAGCAGCTGCATAGCAAAGGGAGATCAGCTTGGTGCTTTGTGACGACCTAGAGGGGTGGGAGAGGGAGGGTGGGGGGAGGGAGACGCAAGAGGGAGGGGGTATGGGGATGTATGTATACATATAGCTGATTCACTTTGTTGTACAGTAGAAACTAACACAACATTGTAAAGCATTTATACTCCAATAAAGATGTGGAATAAACAAAAAACAAAAAGACACATGCACCCCGATGTTCACTGCAGCACTGTTTACAATAGCCAGGTCATGGAAGCAACCTAAATGCCCATCAACAGACGAATGGATAAAGAAGATGTGGTGCATATATACAATGGAATATTACTCAGCCATAAAAAGGAACAAAATTGGGTCATTTGTAGAGAAGTGGATGGACCTAGAGACTGTCATACAGAGTGAAGTAAGTCAGAAAGAGAAAAACAAATATATTAATTCATATATGTGGAATCTAGAAAAATGGTACAGATGAACAGGTGTGCAAGGCAGAAATAGACACAGATGTAGAGAACAAACGTATGGACACCAAGGGGGGAAAGTGGCGGGGTGGTGGTGGTATGAATTGGGAGATTGGGATTGACATGTATACACTGATGTGTATAAAATAGATAACTAATGAGAACCTGCTGTATTAAAAAAGTAAAGAGATCAGGATCAAAGAGACGGAGAATTTTCCATCTCTCTGGTCGGCAGAGCACTAGATCAAATAACAGCTGGTGGTGCCTTAGGCTGTTTATGTGTGGTGTCACCCAAGTGTCAAATATGTCACAAAGGTGGGATCCCTGATGTGCTAGGAGGAAGTCTTGGATCCAAGGCCTCTAGATGGTAACTACCTCATGCTCCTATGTCTTTTGGGGAATTCATTAATTATTCCTTTTATCTGCCCAGAAGTTTAAGGTGTTCATAAGATACATAAAAAGAATTAATGAGCAAGTATTCTCAAGTTTACCCTTTGTAAGAGGCATTAAAAAGATACAAAGGGCAACACAACAGATAGGACAGTAAATAAAGGTCAGACTGTGACATTTAAAATTTTTTTAAAAGTTATTAACTCACTGATGAGCAGAAAATTAATAAAGTAAACCTTTAGTAAAGCAATGACAATGAACATTAAAAGAGAAAAAAGGAAACACATGTTAACAATGTCTAATGGAGAACATTTACAGGACTCTCTATATGGTGTTACATTTTCTGGTTTGTTGTTAAATCGACCATTTCAAAGAATGGTTAAACTATTACCATCTCAGCTGCACAAGTTATACAAATCTTTTTGTTTGTACAGACGGTGTGAAAAGTTCAATATGTTTGGGCTAAAGCTAATTCACTCAAAATCCAAAAGTTTTGATTCAAATAGGAAAAGATGGTTGCAATAGAGTTCATCTAAACAAAACAATAGCTAAGCAGATATACACTTTATGACTGAATGTAAAAACCTTGCTCTTTTATGTACTGGGTAGGATGGGTGCAATCACAATAAAATCATAACCGCTGGGTGGGTGACTCACAAACTGGAGAACAATTACACCACAGAAGTCCACCCACTAGAGTGAAGGTTCTGAGCCCCATGTCAGGCTTCCCAACCTGGGGGTCTGGCAATAGGAGGAGGAATTCCCAGAGAATCAGACTTTGAAGGCTATAGGGATTTCATTACAGGACTTCAACAGGACTGGGGGAAACAGAGACTCCACGCTTGGACAGCACACACAAAGGAGGGTGTGCATCAGAACCCAGGGTAAAGGAGTAGTGACCCCACAGGAGACTAAACAAGACTTACCTGCTAGTGTTGGAGGGTATCCTGCAGAGGCGGGGGGCAGCTGTGGCTCACCATGGGGACAAGGACACCGGCAGCAGAAGTTCTGGGAAGTACTCCTTGGCGTAAGCCCTCCCAGAGTCCACCATTAGCCCCACCAAAGGGGCTGAAGACTCCAGGGCTGGGTCGCCTCAGGCCAAACAACCACAGGGAGGGAACTTAGCCCCACCCATCAGCAGACAAGTGGATTAAAGTTTTACTGAGCTCTGCCCACCAGAGCAACACCCAGCTCTACCCACCACCACTCCCTCCCAGCAGGAAGCTTGCACAAGCCTCTTAGATAGCCTCATCCACCAGAGGGCAGACAGCAGAAGCAAGAAGAACTACAATCCTGCAGCCTGTGGAATAAAAACCACATTGAAAGATAGACAAAATGAAAAGGCAGGGGATCATGTACCAGATGAAGGAACAAGATAAAACCCAGAAAAACAATTAAATGAAGTGGAGATAGGTAACCTTCCAGGAAAAAGAATTCAGAATAATGATAGTGAAGATGATCCAGGACCTCAGAAAAAGAATGGAGGCAAAGATTGAGAAGATGTAAGAAATGTTTAACAAAGACATAGAAGAACTAAAGAACAAACAAACAGAGATGAACAATACAATAACTGAAATGAAAAATACACTAGAAGGAATCAATAGCAGAATAACTGAGGCAGAAGAACGGATAAGTGACCAGGAAGACAGAATGGTGGAATTCACTGCCACGGAACAGAATAAAGAAAAAAGAATGAAAAGAAATGAAGACAGCCTAAGAGACCTCTGGGACAACATTAAACACACCAACATTCGCATCTATAATGCATCCCAGAAGGAGAAAAGAGAAAGGACCTGAGAAAATATTTTAAGAGATTATAGTCAAAAACATCCCTAACATGGGAAAGCAAATAGCCACCCAAGTCCAGGAAGCGCAGAGAGTCCCACGCAGGATAAACCCATGGAGAAACATGCCGAGACACAAAGTAATCAAACTGACAAAAGTTAAAGACAAAGAAAAATTATTAAAAGCAACAAGGGAAAAATGACAACATACAAGGGAACTCCCATAAGGTTAATGGGTGATTTCTCAGCAGAAACTCTACAAGCAAGAAGGGAGTGGCATGATATATTTAAAGTGATGAAAGGGAAGAACCTACAACCAAGATTACTCTACCCAGCAAGGATTCTCATTCAGATTCAACGGAGAAATCAAAAGCTTTACAGACAGCGGCTTCGCTGGTGGCGCAGTGGTTGGGGGTTCGCCTGCCGATGCGGGGGACGCGGGTTCGTGCCCCAGTCCAGGAGGATCCCGCATGCCGCAGAGCGACTGGGCCTGTGGGCCATGGCCGCTGGGCCTGCGTGTCCGGAACATGTGCTCCACAGCGGGAGGGGCCCGCGTACCACAAAAAAAAAAAAAAAAAAAAAAAAAAAGCTTTACAGACAAGCAAAAGCTAAGAGAATTCAGCACCATCAAACCAGCTCT
>NC_041214.2:65519441-65556302 GCF_002837175.3 Physeter macrocephalus | reverse complement strand
AAAAAGGAACGAAATTGAGTTATTTGTAGTCAGGTGGATGGACCTAGAATCTATCATACAGAGTGAAGTCAGAAAGAGAAAAACAAATACCGTTGGCTAATGCATATATATATGGCATTTTAAAAAGTGGTACTGATAAACCTAGTGGCAGGGCAGTAATAAAGACACAGACATGGAGAACGGAGTTGAGGGCATGGGGGTGAAGGGGAAGCTTGGATGAAGTGAGAGAGTAGCACTGACATATATACACTACCAAATGTAAAATGGATGGCTAGTGGGAAGCAGCTGCATAGCAAAGGGAGATCAGCTTGGTGCTTTGTGACGACCTAGAGGGGTGGGAGAGGGAGGGTGGGGGGAGGGAGACGCAAGAGGGAGGGGGTATGGGGATGTATGTATACATATAGCTGATTCACTTTGTTGTACAGTAGAAACTAACACAACATTGTAAAGCATTTATACTCCAATAAAGATGTGGAATAAACAAAAAACAAAAAGACACATGCACCCCGATGTTCACTGCAGCACTGTTTACAATAGCCAGGTCATGGAAGCAACCTAAATGCCCATCAACAGACGAATGGATAAAGAAGATGTGGTGCATATATACAATGGAATATTACTCAGCCATAAAAAGGAACAAAATTGGGTCATTTGTAGAGACGTGGATGGACCTAGAGACTGTCATACAGAGTGAAGTAAGTCAGAAAGAGAAAAACAAATATATTAATTCATATATGTGGAATCTAGAAAAATGGTACAGATGAACAGGTGTGCAAGGCAGAAATAGACACAGATGTAGAGAACAAACGTATGGACACCAAGGGGGGAAAGTGGCGGGGTGGTGGTGGTATGAATTGGGAGATTGGGATTGACATGTATACACTGATGTGTATAAAATAGATAACTAATGAGAACCTGCTGTATTAAAAAAGTAAAGAGATCAGGATCAAAGAGACGGAGAATTTTCCATCTCTCTGGTCGGCAGAGCACTAGATCAAATAACAGCTGGTGGTGCCTTAGGCTGTTTATGTGTGGTGTCACCCAAGTGTCAAATATGTCACAAAGGTGGGATCCCTGATGTGCTAGGAGGAAGTCTTGGATCCAAGGCCTCTAGATGGTAACTACCTCATGCTCCTATGTCTTTTGGGGAATTCATTAATTATTCCTTTTATCTGCCCAGAAGTTTAAGGTGTTCATAAGATACATAAAAAGAATTAATGAGCAAGTATTCTCAAGTTTACCCTTTGTAAGAGGCATTAAAAAGATACAAAGGGCAACACAACAGATAGGACAGTAAATAAAGGTCAGACTGTGACATTTAAAATTTTTTTAAAAGTTATTAACTCACTGATGAGCAGAAAATTAATAAAGTAAACCTTTAGTAAAGCAATGACAATGAACATTAAAAGAGAAAAAAGGAAACACATGTTAACAATGTCTAATGGAGAACATTTACAGGACTCTCTATATGGTGTTACATTTTCTGGTTTGTTGTTAAATCGACCATTTCAAAGAATGGTTAAACTATTACCATCTCAGCTTCACAAGTTATACAAATCTTTTTGTTTGTACAGACGGTGTGAAAAGTTCAATATGTTTGGGCTAAAGCTAATTCACTCAAAATCCAAAAGTTTTGATTCAAATAGGAAAAGATGGTTGCAATAGAGTTCATCTAAACAAAACAATAGCTAAGCAGATATACACTTTATGACTGAATGTAAAAACCTTGCTCTTTTATGTACTGCTTTAAACATAAACACTTGTGCAGCTAATAAGATATTATAATCTGAACACACCCCTAACTTTCCTTACTTTTGTTACCGAGAAAATTGTGGCATGGATTCTCTGTGATTGACCAAAGTTAAAAGTCAATTGATGGGCAGAACCAGACTAGACCTCAAGCTTCCTAATAATGAACATATGCTCTTCCTGCTAGGCTACCCTGCCTCTACTCCACCACAAAGGGAATGTGTGGTGTGAATTAACCTTTGGAAAGTGTAATAAAGGGTGTGTGCTTGATGCTTGCAATTTTATTACATAATCTTGATATACACATAGATAATTGAAGAAAGGAGAATTTGTTGTTGCTCACCCTATTAGATAAAATGAGAATTTCTGATCAAATTAAAAATTAAATAAAATGAAAGTTTAAATTAAAATGAAAATTTAAACGATATTATGGATCACATTCAGATTAAAAAATCTGCCTGTTTGCAGATGGATGTATGGCTGTATCTTTGAGTAATCAGATGAACTGTGTAAACATTTAGATGGTACTTTCGTCCTCGCAGGTCTGTGGTTGGCCGGGTCTCTCCCTGAGATCAGCTAGCCCTGCCTTCCAGAGAAGTCACGGTAGAGAGTTCAGACTCGGTAGCAAACTATGTGAGTTCTTTTAAAAAACTGCATTAGCTCTTGCTAGAGATAATTTTGATATTTGCATTACTTATTTCAAAACGTATTGCCTTTTAGGTCCAAACTTGAAACATGGGAAGGATTTTATTTAGTCATATTGGCTGAACATATAGTTTACATGGAAGGTCTATAATAACTGATATACCTATGGTAAAAAATGATTGCTTTATAGAAAAAAATATTATATATTAAACCACGCATTCCAACGGATCTTAGAAGACTACGTAAAATAAAAATTACTTCGCAAAAGTAATTTTAAAATTCTGTTCAGGGTATCATCTACTTTTCTATTACCAGAAGCACTTCTGTGGACTCCCAATCTCTATGCTCTCAAGTGTAGGACATCAAGGAATGACCGATGAGCAAAGGTACTGACACTTTTAGTTAGGCAAGTGCTGTTAACCAAACACTTTTAAAAAGGAGCATATTATTTATTTTAGCAACCTGAATTCCCCAATACTCACCTCACATGATAATCGGTTGCTGGTCTAAGATCTTTCAGGTTACATTCTAATTCTTCTCCGCTGCAAAGAAAAATCATTTCTTAGTCAATGATACCAGTTTCAAAAATAAAACAGGTTTTGGATTTGGGTCTCATAGTCAGGTACCAACAGTGATTCAAGAACTATTATTGCTACTTCCACCTTAAGTCAGAAATAAACTCTCCTGCTTGGTATTATCATTTTTCTGGACTAGCAAATGAGATTCCTTGAAATGGTGTCATTCTGGATCTGGAAAATGGCAAGGTTAACTTATGAATAAAATTCCAAAATATCTTACCACTTCTTCAAAATGACTGCATAAAAATAAGTAAATAAGGAAGCAAGCTGAACAGAAAGACACCTAGATAAACGTAAGTGTAAATAACAGCACCAGCTGTCAACTGACTTGTCCTGGCAAGAACCCCAATAGCTTCAACTTCTCAACTCTCTTCAAGAAACCTCAATCTACTTCCCTCACATATCAATACTAATAAACAGCTCTCTTACAGATGCATGCCAATAAATAGCTCTCTTACACAAAGTAAAACCATTTATTTGATCAGAAGCTGCAACAGAACCTTGACTTAATCATGAGGAAACCACCAACATTCCAGAAAATAAGTAATGTTCCCATTAAAAAAATTTTTAAAGGTGAGAGGGGTGTGTGTGGGCATAACTGTGTTCTTCACAAATGTCAGTATCTACCCAGCCACAAAAAAGATTGAAATTCTGCCGTGTGTAACAACACAGATGGACCTGGAGGGTATTACGCTTAGTGAAATAAGTCAGACAAAGACAAACACTGTATGCTATCACTTATATGTGGTATCTAAAAAATAAAACAGACAAATCAATATAACAAAACAGAAACAGTCTCACAGATATAGAGAACAAACTAGTGGGTACCAGTGGGGAGAGCGAAGTGGGGAGGGGCAAGATATGGGTAGGGGATTGAGAAGTACAAACTACTATGTATAAAGTAAATAAGCTACAAGGATGTAATGCACAGCACAGGGAATACAGCCAATATTTTATAATAACTTTATTTATATTTTTAAATTAATTAATTAATTAATTTTTGACTGCGTTGGGTCTTCGTTGCTGCACGCGGGCTTCCTCTAGTTGCGACGAGTGGGGGCTACTCTTCATTGCGGCGCGCGGGCTTCTCACTGCGGTGGCTTCTCTTGTTGAGGAGCATCGGCCCTAGGCTCGCGGGCTTCAGTAGTTGTGGCATGCGGGCTCTAGAGAGCAGGCTCAGTAGCTGTGGCACACGGGCTTAGCTGCTCTGCGGCATGTGGGATCTTCCCGGACCAGGGTTCAAACCCTTGTCCCCTGCATTGGCAGGCGGATTCTTAACTAGTGTGCCACCAGGGAAGGCCTATAATAACTTTAAATGGAGTGTAATCTATAAAAATTTTGAATCATTATGTAGCATACCTGAAACTAATACTGTATGTCAACTATATTTCAAATAAATAAATAAGATTTTTTTAAAAAGCACTGGATAATTCCCAAACGATTTAATCACAGTGAGGCCACCAAACATTGTTGCTTCCCAATGTGCTGGAAGAGGAAGTACATAGAACTACCTTGATGAAAGCCTCCCACAAATGTTAAATCTGCATCTGATCAAGTTCCAGAACTAATTATCCATTTATAAGAAATATGGGGGAGGAAGATTAAGTTAAAGGATACCACAAATTCAGATTGGTGAAAAAAGTGATTCACTTTTTGCAACTGATCAAGAATTTTTAAAAGGGTGGGAGATATACCTGAAAACTATATTGTATGCCAACCATATGTCAGTAAAAATTTTTTTTAATTAAATTTTAAAATATAAAGTAGCGGGCTTCCCTGGTGGCGCAGTGGTTGGGAGTCCGCCTGCCGATGCAGGGGACACGGGTTCGTGCCCTGGTCCGGGAAGATCCCACATGCCGCGGAGCGGCTGGGCCCGTGAGCCATGGCCGCTGAGCCTGCGCGTCCGGAGCCTGTGAAAAAAAAAAAAAAAAAAAAAAAAAAAAAAAAAAATATATATATATATATATATATATATATAAATATAAATATAAATAAAGTAGCTATTCCATTTCCAAAAAAAAAAAAAAAAGATGAAAGGGAGACTATTCTAGATTTAAATAGATTTATGAGACCTAACAATCCCATGCAATGAGTAAACTTCATTTGGATTCCCAAAAGAAGAAATCAATACTAAAACACATTTTTGAGACAATTGGGAAAATTTGAATATGACCAAGGTATTAAATGATGCCAGGTATTATTGTCAGTTTTCCTAGATGTTAATGACATTGCAGTTACGTAAAAAAATATCTATGTTGATCCATATTGAACTGTGTAGGAGTAACTGATGTGTTATTTGTGAGTTGCTACCAAACGCTACAATAACAACAACAATAATAGTAATAAAGGGGATATGATGCAAATGTGGCAAAATCTTGATAATTGTTAAATCTGAGTGATGGTTATCTGGGGGTTCATTGTAGTATTTTCTTTGTTTCTGTATGTTTGAAATTTAGCCATAATTTTTTAAAAATTTTAAACTTATTGACCTGCTACTGATATTTAACACTTTTGTTTTTGAAAAAGTATGTATACATGTCAGTTTTCACTATTAAAGCAGAAGATAGGAAAAAAAAAAAAGTCAGTGTCATAAAGGACAATGAAATACTGTGGAAGTGTTCCAAATTAAAGAAGGCTACAGAGACATGACAACTAACTGCTGTATCTGACCCTAGAATGGATTTTGTCCTACAAGGGGAAGAAAAATGCTCCCGCAGACATTATTTAATCAACTGACAAAACTGGAATGTGGACGATAGATTGGATAAAAGTATGGTATTGATGTAAAGTCATGAAGTAATGGCATTGTAGCTATTTAAGAAAATATCTTAGGAAACACACTTCAGTATTTAGCAGTAAAGGACCATGAGGTATAAAACTAATAGGAAAAAATACAGATTAAGAGGAGAGAAAAGGCAACAGAGAAAATCAAATAGTAAAGCAAATAGGGTAAAAAGTTAATAATATGTGAATCTGGGTAAAGGATATGCACATATTCCTTGATCTCTTTATTTTTGCAACATTTTTTATGTTTGAAATTGTTCAAATAAAAATACTTTTTTAAAGTTGCAAACTGGAGGCCAATGTCCACACCCTGCATGAAGTTCTGTGGTTTGACTTGCACTTTATCTTTGAAGTTTTTTGAATTTGCTGAATTAGTTTAACATTAGGAAGGTTTACATAATAATTCAGATTTTTAGCATTTCCTTTAAAAAAATTCCAAGGAATCAGCAAATCTAGGCCTACATTCCCTATGCAACAACCTACTTTATGTGACTGGCAGCTGCTCCTTTCCTGATGAAGACAGGAGTGTTCCCATTCACCTCATTCCCAAGCTTCGTACTTTCTCACTTATGTTACCTGCCTGCCTCACCGGGCACTTGGGACTCTAGCTCCTGCCACCAATGACCATCATGCATTGATAGAATCTAACTGTTTCTTGGTGGGCTGGGGGAAATGGTCCTCTATATTTTGCTAAGGTCACACCAATTCTGACCTTTCAAAATAGAACGCAATGGCTGTGAGCCAGAGCAAGGGGTTAGGACTACATTCTAAGTACAGTGAAAAAGCACTGCAGTGTTCTCACAGAGGGGTGACTTGGCCTGACTTCTGTTTTTGCAGCGTGGAGGCTGGATGGGAGGAGAGCAAGAGTGGATGCTGGAGGAGCCTGAGGAGACTCCTGTAGGAGTCCAGGAAGAGAGGACAGAGCCCTACGGGGCGGCAACAGGAGAGTGACTCAGGGGCTTCCCCTCTGTCTCTCTCTTTCCCCCTTTTCTTTGTCCAGAAAAAGACAAGCCCCTGGAGCAAGTTAAGAATTAGGAATGGGGCTAGGGAGAGGCAAGGTCTGCAGCAGGGAAACAGAAGAGAAAAGCAGCTTCTCTGGCAGAGGAAGAGGTGGGCTTTGTGCAACCATGTTACGCTGGACTTGGGCAGTACTTCCCAGGGCCAGTCACAGAGAGGTCAAACAAGTAGTTAGAACAAGATGGCCTCTGATTTCCTACTCTGCAAATCTGAGCAGTGCCAGCAATTACAAAAGAGAAAAGATTTGACCCTAAAAATTTTTTATCACATGTAGAACACAGCTATAAATCACTTTAAATGGTTAATATCTGGGAGTCCATAAAGTGAAAAGGGATAATCCCTTATTCGGTGTGCTAAACTTTTGACGATTTAAGATAGCCTCCGAAAGAAAAGCTTTACTGCAGACTGGAAAACTACTGTAGAGGATAAGAAGGAGGGTGAAATGGAAACCACACTGTAGAATTTTGAAAAACAAGACTAGCACAAGGTTTGGGCCTAAAAAGAGGTGATCATAGAAGTGCATGATATATGTAAAAACTAAAAGGCATGCTCACTTTTTGCTCTGACAACATTAATGGAAAATTTTCTTTAGTACTACACTGGCAGCTAACATAACCAAGTGACATATTTGACCAACACCAAATAGCTGCATAAAAGTCATTTCTGATTAGCAATTACTCTGGACAAAGTTAACTCTTGACATTACAATTATCACTACTTCTTAAAAAGAACTATTTAAAGGAAAATTTGCAAAGCCATTAAATTTTTCCTTTGTTTCTCATTCTCCTTAGTAACACCAATTTCAGTTTCGCAGCTGAGAAAAACACAGGGAAATATACGTTACCTGTAAATTATCTTGTATTTTCCATCTCGTCCTTTGTCTGACAGAGCAACCTCATAGCTGTAGGGGAAGGAAAGACCACTGTGGGGTCCACACGAAAGTCCAACAGGGGGAGCCCACGACAACACAACTGTTCTTGCCTGAATATTAGAAACCTGAGGAAGAAAAACATGAATCAGACACTATACTTCTCCCCAGAACATTTTGTGATTATTAGTAGTAGCATTAAAATGGCTCAGATTTAACTCAAGAAAAATTAATTTATTTTAATTTACAAAATTTATTTTAATTACCAAAAAAAACCCCCACCCATCCTATATGGCATTCTTTTGTCAAAGTCCTGATGTCCAAACTATAGCTCCTAAAACATCTGTCCTTATTATGCAAACTTATGTCCAAATCTGATGCAATTCACACTTGGTCCTCCAGAAAGTAAAAATAATGTCATGTTTGAGAAGTTTTCTAAAGGTAAAAAGTTGAACATGATATTTCAATAATCTCCATGATGGCCATCATATTATGTGGAAGGAACCCACATCCACAGGCACTTTCCAGCGGCCTCCAAGCTTTGCTTGATGTCAAATTCTCCTGCAAAGCCAAGACCTTTCAAACCACGCTCCTCGAAGCCCTGCAGGTTCCCAGGAAAACCCAGTACGGGCGGGGGGTGGTGGAAATGGAACCATGGCCCAGGCTGACAGGTGGCAGAAATATGTGTGGAGATGTTTCACCTCTCCAGGCTTCTGCTTTTATCTTCTGCTTTAGCCTCCGATCAAGGCTTCATTTGAACAAAGGAGTCTGGGACTCTCAACGCCCCAACTTTTCCCTCTTATTTAGGGCTTCTGAAGCACGTTCTTAACACTATCTCCCAGGAATCCTAGGCAGGACTGAGCCCCAGCTGCCCGCAGCTGTAACCTGCTCATTAACAGACCCTGCACTGGCTTCTCCTCTGCAATCTCACATCTCTACTCTAACCGTGCTTCCTGGGGCATCTCCCCACTTACACCATTTGCCTTCCAATCTTTGTTTCAGAGTCTGTTTCTGGAAAAAACTAATCTAATGCACAGTCTAATTCTTTAAAATAAATCTGTCAATTCATTTTAATGTTCTAATTTTCTAAAGTTTATTTTGTTGCTCCCTAGATATTGGTCTGGATAACATTAAAACAAAATGAGAGTTAAAACATACATTAAAGCTTAATGTTCATACAAGACTTTATAGCTGTAGATTAGAGTAGGCTGTGGATGGAGATGTCTAAACTACTAAGTCTCTATCTTTTTTTCTTCTATTTTTGTCACTATCTGAACTAAATAAAGGGTATTAAAATGTAAGATAATTTAAAAGCATGAATAATAAATATGGAAATGAATACTGAGTTTCCCTTTTCAGTCTATCATGCATTCCATTTTGAGCAGAGATCCCTCCATATCATTTCTGTTCCATATAGATACAGCACCATTATATATTTAGCCAATTATGTAGTCAAACTCCTACTCATCCTTCAAGACCCTAGGCTGGCCTCACTACCCCCAAGTAGCCTTCCCTGAAATATCCTATCATCTCTCTGTTCCACAGCACCTTGCTGCTAACTCTCTACTCATTGCTAATCATGTTAATAGCATTTGCCTACCTTCCCCACTGGACAATGGGACTCCCTAAGGAGAAGGCCTAAGTCATATTCAACTGTGAGTACTGGCTGCTTAGTAAATGTTGAATGAAAAATAAAAATCACAGGGAATAAGACAGTCTGAGTTTCTGATACAGGTAACACAGTGGATGGCAGACCAGCATTACACATCTTTAAAAAAACCTGGGAGGCTTCCCTGGTGGCGCAGTGGTTTAGAATCCGCCTGTCGATGCAGGGGACACAGGTTCATGCCCTGGTCCGGGAAGATCCCATATGCCGCGGAGCGGCTAGGCCCGTGAGCCATGGCTGCTGGGCCTGCGTGTCCGGAGCCTGTGCTCCGCAACGGGAGAGGCCACAACGGTGAGAGGCCCGCGTACCGCAAAAAAAAAAAACAAAAAAATCTGGGGAGACGCTGTTACAGAATTGAACTCGACCCTTCTTGCTATGGCTCCAGACTAGCAGCAACTCTTCTGCCTACTCCTCCTGTGACAGCTGTGACCCCCCTTCAGCGTGCCGTCCCCTCTCACACCCCTGAGACTTAGCTCTGGACTTTCCCACTTTCCTGCCTTTGACAAACTTCCTTTAGACCCAGTTCAAATGCTGCCTTTGCTTATTCATTTAATCATCATACCTTAACTTGTGAGGGGCTGTGGACACAAAGATGATTAAGATATGACCTCTGCCTGATGAAGAGATGCGTGAGGGGCCTCACGGCAGATACACTGAGCACAGAGGGGCCCATGGCAGCTTGAGGCCAATTCAGGAAAAGTTTCTGTACGGTGCTGCCTGACTCCCTGGCTCAGGATCAGCAACTGTTTTCTTTGTGCTCCAAACACATTGTGCAGGCACCTATATGTGACACTCATTTCATTACACTCTGCTTTACCTGGTTATCTGC
Organism: Physeter macrocephalus; assembly: GCF_002837175.3. Classification (NCBI taxonomy): domain Eukaryota; kingdom Metazoa; phylum Chordata; class Mammalia; order Artiodactyla; family Physeteridae; genus Physeter; species Physeter macrocephalus. The sequence goes on along the minus strand of NC_041214.2, from coordinate 65,546,166 downwards.
GTGTTGTTCCCCTGATCAGATTTTAAGGCAGCATTTCTACCACATACACCATTGTATTTGCTGAATTCCTTCACACACCATTAATGAGTAATCTTGAGATACTGGATATTATATTTGATTTTTAACTTAAAACAAGATATTTTGCTATGAAGAGTTCAGTTTATAATTTAAAAAGATGCTGATTAGGTACAGAGGAACATTCAACTGAGGTGATAAGTGGCCCAATTCCAAGAGCACAGTGTGTAGTAACATTGATTCTATGAATGGTGGTGTGAAATAACACCACGTCTCAAAATATCTCAGTCAAATGCTAGCACTTTAGATACTGAACAGGTATCCATAAAGTCACATCCTTTTAAACTCTACTTTTTTCATCAGCTATTAAGAATTTACTCCTAAGAGTTCTTATCACAAGAAGACAATTTTTTCTTTTTTTTCTTTCTTTATATTGCATCTATATGAGATGACGGATGTTAGCTGAACCTGTTGTGATAATCATTTTATGATATACGTAAATCAAGCCAAAAAAAAAGAATTTACTGTCTTTCCTTTAGGACTTGGTTAAATTATTACTTAACTCAACAGTAATGTACAACACCTGAAGCATCAACTAAAATAACGCTCACCTTTCCCCGAGGTTCCCTGAGCAAGCCTTAGGAAGGCCAACTGTCATCTGAACACAGACCTCTGTGCAAGTGCATCCTTCCCATCAGCAGTGCACTTGGAGAACTCAGCATCATTTTCAAAGGACGGCGGCTTCTGGGAATTCTTTCCTGGATCTGAGCAGCCTGCCACCTAGATTACTACCAGAGTTGAGAGACCCGTTCCCTCCTTTGCTCCCCCCTCCTTCCCTCTCACTGACTCCTGGGCCTCAGGTTTCCTTTCTTCAGGCACTGGAATCCTGAGAGAAAGAATGCTTTGTCTCTGTTAGAACTTGGAACTCACTTCCACTCCAAGGTTGATGCCAGGAAATTACACGGTGCCTTTCAAGAGAGTGTAATGTAAAGGGGAATCCTCAGCAGTAGATGCCTTTACTCCAAGCATCCAGGGAGGTGATAACTTTAATGAGAGATTCAGAACTCTGGGAACTAGGCTGGGTTCAAGCTTACTTCAGAGCGACAGCATTCGTATACAAGCTTCACCTTCATTCATTCACTCTCTCTCTCTCTCTCTCTGGTGAAACTTTCTCACCAGCGGTGACCGCTGAACTGAAATGGGGCACGGCTAACCTGATCATCACAATGATTGTCATGGCTGTGATCCAAAAAAGGAAGTTTAGAAGCCATAAAACTAACTGACTTGCTGATGCTTAATGATTCTACCATAAACAGAATTCAATCTCCTTTGTAATGGTGATAAAAGTGGTGATTTTTAGTTACAAAGTTATTGGACAAGATCCAACGTGACATTTGTTTCAGCACTAGTGATATAAGAGTCTGCTGTGAAGGTTACTAGTGTTAAGTCTGCAGAGAAATTACTTAAACTGCTTTGAAGTATCTTTGAAGGACTCATAAAACCATCTACTTCTAAATGATTACACACTGATTAGAAGTCATTTTTGTCTATGTATTGATTAAATATAGATTTGAACTTGAGAACAGCTGCTAGTTAAAAGCATATATATATGCATACACATTTTTGCAAATGATAAGCCTGCATTATCTTGTACCTATTTCGTATGTAATCCTTAGCTCCCTTTCTCCTTTCCCCTTTCTCTCCTGTTCATCCCAGTATTTTAATACTATTCTGTGAAATTTTACTGTCTTAATTTTCAGACTATCTTATATGCAAATGATATTCATTATGTGGATCAAAAACACCATTTACTCTCATAAAGTTACTAAATTGTTACTCTCGTGTTCAAAAATATTTCTATGTAAGTTAGTAGCTTCTAAATTTGGTCTGCCTTTGGATTTAACTATGTGGGAGGTCTGCTGATCCAATTTAGGGAGTATGTTAAGAAAATATTACCATAGAAATATTGGCTTCACTTCTAAAGTACCATCATGAAAAATAATAACATAAAGGAAAATTTAAAAGGAAAAGGTCAAAGAGATCATTATTCAAAGAAATGGATGCTCAAATCTAGGAATTTCAGAATCATCTGTTACTATAATTCCTTTAGTGCTAAGAACCTCAAATCTGTTTCCAGATCTACTGCTGTTTATGTTTCAAGGGACTGCTTCTTGCAGGGACGGTTGTTCTTCTTAGGTCAGTTTACTCACTTCTGGAACCAACAAATCAATTGTTTCTACAAGCTGAACATTAGTGGATAGAAACAATGCAGAACCACAATTCCAAGTTACATTTATTTACATCCTGAAAATAAACAGCCCAGTATGTGGGAGACTTCATCTAGCACCACCATCAGAGCAGATTAAACCACATTAGGTTGGAGCTGGCTGGTACTAGCACAGGTTAATCCGTAAACCACTTAGGATCATATCAGCTTAGTTCTCTGGTACAGCAGGGGCTGTATGAGCACAGTCCCCAAGGCACCTAATTGTTACAGTCTCGGGACAAAGACCTTGTATATTTGTACCCTGTTTTATTTAATGGCTAAGTATTTGGATATTTATAGTATCTGGGTTTCTGAAGAGTAAATGACTTGCTTAATTCAGGGTGCCCAAAGTTCTAGAAAGATGACTGGAATCTACAAGTCCTCAGTAATGTTTCTAACACCTAAAACAAACCATCCGTAAAACCTTGAAGAAAAATATATGTGTTTTATTTGGAGGTGTTACCAGATGCCGTTGAAAGAAAAAAAAATTTAGAACAGCAATCCTTGAGACAACTGTGTGCCGAACTTTCTGCAGCTGTTGCTTTTCCTAGAAGGTGAACAGCACCTCCTTCCCATTTCAGAGTATAGCAGGGAGTTTCACTTTTGCCTAATGATATGCTAAAAACTCTAGGAAAATACTCCATTCCAAGGACTCTATAAATAGCATACAATTTACTTTTCAGATAGTCCCACATGGTATTTATTATCCGACCTTTCAAAGGTAAGGAAACTGCGGCTCAGGGTCACAGAGCCAGTTAATGGCCACGCTGGGCTCCAACTCACAGGACCCTCCTCTGCACGCTGCTGCCTCACACTCTGGCTCCCAGCCGTGCCCACATCCCACCAGGCTGGCTGAGCCTCGCGTGATGCTGGCCAGCCGTCAGGGATCTGTCTCACCTGGCAGAACCTCGCTACAGCCACTGCAGGCTGCCACACATTTATTTACCAAATACATGTTAAGGGTTCACAGCGTGCCAAGGACAGTGCTAGGTACTAGGAGCACAAAGATAAATAAGGCACAACCACGAGTAAGAGTTTCAGGCAGAGAGGGGAGGAGAGGAAAGAAGGGAGAATAATAGTGTGACGAGCTAACAGGGCTGGGAAGGATGGGTGGACTGTCACCCAGCAGAGAAGGTTTTTGTGGGGACCAGGGGTTGGTAGGGTGGGCAGAACAATGACCAACCCCCAAGATGTCCACATCCTAAGCCCTGGAACCTACAAGGTAAAAAGAGACTCTGCAGATGTGATTAAGTGAAGGATCTTGTGAAGCACGGACTACCCTGGATTATCCGGGTGGGCCTGACGTAGTAACAAGTGTGAGTAACAGGTCTTTGTAAGTAAAAGAGGGAGGCAGGGAAGTCAGAGAAGGAGATCCGAGAATGGAAGGGGTCGTGGGCCAAGGAATGCAGGCAGCCTCTAGAAAGCTGGAAAGGGCGAGAAAACAGATTTGCCCCCAGAGCCTCCATAAAGGAATGTAGCCCAGCCGATACCTTGATTTTAGCCAAGTGAGACTCATTTTGGACTTTCTGACCTCTCAGATGACAATCTGACTATATTACACCTAACATCATGACTATTTACACAAAACCCTGTCTACCCTGCTCTAAAACCTGTAAAGCGTTAAGCACTTAATAAATGCTGAATCAGGAGGAAAGGACCAATACATATAAATATTGCTTTTATCTTTCCAGAGCCACATGATCCTCAGAAGCAGACTTTATCACTTCTGCAGTAAAGAAATGATCAGGTATAACTCAAGAAAAACACCGTGTGTGTGTACACGGGACAGAGACCAGACGATGAAGTTGTCTGACTACATCCAGGATAGTCAACTAACCTGTTGCTCTGCCTTCTCACGCTATGACTTGTGTGTGTCCCTCATGGGTTTCTTCTTTCTGCTGCACTATAAATGTAAGCCTGTTTCATGATTCCGTCCTCAAGCCTTCTCTAAGCTCTCCCTATGCTCTACCCCATCCCCAAAGCTATCATCCACTCCTACGACGCCAATGGTCACTCCGATGCATGTGCTCTCCCCAGGTATATCTTGTTGCCCTCTCTCCACAGCACTGATCTATCAGGCACACTCAACCACCCACTTATTCGTCTTCCTGGATACCCTGCTAGTAAAACAAATTCCACATGTCTAAGAATGGCACTGAAGATACCAAGAGGACACAGACACGAACCTATTCTAGAGGAACTCACAGATTACCGGGAAAGACACAAACACAAGTAAATGGAGTACAATGTATTAAATACATGCAGAGCACAGTGAAGCTGTAGTACCACATGTAGTACCAGCGGTACCAAATACCGTGGGGAGTATCCCAGTTGATGGGACAGAAATCAGGGCAGCCTGCCCAGAGGAAGCAACTCCTGAAAGGCGTCATCTGAGCCTGAAAGCCCAGTTAACCTGTGACACCTGATAGCCAGTAGGCTGTAATGCCTGACTGATTTCGCTCTAGAATGGCTCTAGTATCCATCCTCTCCTTGCCACACCTGATGCCACCGCCCCAACTCTGATTCCCACAGCCTCTCACCAGCCCTACAATAACAGATGCCAGACACTTGTCTCCCTGGGTCCATGCCCTTCTCACTGCAATGCACCTGCCGGCTGTTTGATCCTTCTGAAAGTACAGTCCTGATTATAAGAAACATAACTTCTTTGCTCATAAACTCTCAATGGCAACCTGCTCCTTACCGGATCAAGTGCAGCCTCCCCAACCCAGCATCAACACCCTATGCTTCTGCAAGTGCCCTACTGCGCCCGTGGTCCAGCACATCTCATGTTTTTAGGTTTAGTCAAACTCAACTATGTGCCCTGAGGTATGTCTGGATCCTTCTGTTAAAAAGCCTCAGTATTTGAAACACATGAAGAATCAAGGTTTTCCAATTCAGCTAGAAAACACTCCAAAGAACCTTGGCTCTCTAAACTCAGATGAAAGGCTGAATCAACATTTTGAATTTTTCACTTGAATTTCAAAGCATCTGGCAAAATCAAACTTAAAACCTCACAATATCACTACTCCCACCAACGTTTTTCCTTGCCATTATGCTTTGGACTTATTTTACTCAGCTAATATTTACGTACCTTTTTGAAATTTACCTGGAAAAATACTCTGAATTACTGAGGTTTTCAAAAATTATTATTATTACATTTACACAGGTAAAGGGAAATTACCCAAAGAAAACTGTTCTGCAGCCTTAGCGGGTGGGGGTAGGGGTACCCCCTGGAAATTGGGATGAATACCTAATTGCATCCAGAATATCTAAATGAAGAAGACATTTTGGTGGATGATGACTAAACAGAAGACTGCTGTTTTATATTTTCATGCTCCATTAATAACAACACTATTTCACAGTTTATGAGTAATCCGCAATGGAAAGGGGCCCTTTTGCTTACCTACTGTGTGGTAAAAGAAAAGCATGTTTGAAATACTTAAAAAAGCCCCATTTACGCTGAGAAATCCAGAAGACATACCTGTGGCTTCTCTATTCCCGAAAGAATGTCTTGCACCCTCTTTACTTCCAACTCATACTCTGCGTGGCAAAAAGAGGAAAAAAGAAAAACAGTTAATGCCATTAGAAGTCAGTAAGGTTGTCAAGTTCCTTTCCCAAGCCTTTAACAAGGGTTATCATGAAGTCAGCTGCCTGTTACCATGAACTTTTGGTACCACAAACATGATAATGAAAATCAGGAATGGGGATGTCTTTGGGGTAGGGATTTCACTGTGGTTGTGTTAACTTTCCACTATTATTGGTTTACCTAGTCACAACGCTGACCAGATTAACACTGAATTCTACCTAATAATTCAACAGGCAACAGGGAATAGAGACCCCTAAGGAGGAGACAGGGGAGACCAGTGCAATGAGAAGCTGAGAGCAATGAAGAGATGAGGTTGAAGACAGAGGCCGGTTCATGAAGGGCTGTGAGTTCAGATTTTTTAATTCCTTTTAATTCAAGTTTTATTCTAAGTTTGATGACCAACCACTAGAGTGTTAAGTGGAGGGACTGACATACTATTGAGTTTGAAAAGATCTGTTTGGTGTCTGCATGAATAATGGATATATAGAAGCTAAGAGTGACAGCAGAAAGACCAGTCAGTACATTGCTACACTGGTCCAGGTGAAGGATGGAGCTAGCCGGCCTGGGCTGGGGGTGGTAGTAAAGATGCTAAAAACAGGTCTGGTTTTGGAGGTATAGGTGCTGAAGGGTTGGATATGATGGGCAAGGATGAGGGAATGAGAAGAGTCAAGGCTAATTCCTCGTTTGGGGCTTAATCAACTGAAAGGATGATGGAGTTTTTTAATAAGATGGGGAGATGGGCAAGTTTTGGGGTGCAGCAAGAATTGCTTTCGAGATGAAACAGGAAATGTACTTGGAACAGGGAGCATGGGGTGGGAAGGATGTGTAAAAATCGGATAAATTTAATATGTTTTGCTAAAAGAAACATCTGACTTTCATGACCTGCTTGATGGAATCTAATTTTGAGTCTACAGATTTATTTAACTGTTCAACCAGTTTATGAGCTATATACCTAGAGATATTATGATTACCAAGACATGTCCTTGACCTCAAGATATTTCAAGTCTGGGGGGGTGAGGGTGGGGGAAGGAATGGAAGCAAACAGGAGATTACAAAGTGACAGGCGCCGTGGTAAAGGCCCTCTAAGAGAGACCACTCTAGAAGCTTCCTAGGAACCAACACCCAGCTGAGTCCTGTGGGTAAGCAGGCATTTGGAGGTGAAGGGGGAAGTGGACTAGGGGTGAGAGCAGGTTAGTAAGCCCAGCCCTTCACAGGCCGTTCATTCACAATGTTCAGGTCTAATTTCCAAGAATCCTACACCTCAGCCCTCACCCCTTGCCCCGGCCTCCCTCTTGTCACTGTCGTACCCTACTTAGCTCCTTCCCAGCAGCCATCAGAATTGGACATTAATTCTCCTGTCTAACTGTTCACTCGCTTATTACTCTTCTTTCCTACCAAAATATAAGCTTCAGGAAGGCAGAGACACTAGAGGTTCAGAGCAGATACATTTTCTGTCAATAACCAGATAGTAAATATTTTAAATTTTGTGGGTCACGTAGAGGCCTCTGTCACACAGTCTTCTTTGTTTCTCTAGGCACTTAAAAGTGTAAGCCCCAGCTTAGTGTGTGAGGGACACAAGAAAGAGGCCACAGGGAAGGCTGCAGCTCCTGGCCCTGCTCACCACTCAGCCCAGAGCGCCTGCACAGTTCCTGCAGACTCACAGCTCGATACGTACTTGCTGACTCAGTCAATAAACCAAGCGTACGTAAAAAATAACAAGAACTTCTAGTTGGCTCCACCCTGAACTTCAAAAGGATTGGTTCTTCGTTCTTTCCCACTGCATTCTGCCTAGTAGAACATGTTTACTTTTATTTTGGTGAGAAAAAGAAAGGGGCTGGTGGCAATATCATATTTTTAAAAACTGCAACAAAAAGAAAACTCACATTCAAAAGACTTAATGTTCCAAGCTCATTTATAATCATGTATTCGTGTTAAGATACAGATAACGGACTATACTCATAAGTCAAACATACCCTCACATTTTCTGGGAACTCCTACTAAGTCAACTGTAAATACTATGTATCTCAGAAGTTAGTTGTCAGTAAAAAACACATAAGCACAGTTGCAATAAATGAACTGGTTCACTTGTTAAAAACAATACTTTCTGAATCACTGGTTATTCCAGAGTTTGAAGCACCCTATGGTTTCAAACACTCACAGAGATACATTCAAACACTAGATACATTCAACCTGCCAGCTGAAGGAGGTCTTTATTGCCTTCTGCCATGACTGACATTTAAAGTGTCTTAGAAAGACAAGAAGCCAGACCCTATCCTTGAGGTAATAAAAGTTTAGACTAGAACAGAGATGATCGCCTATCCAACAAAGAAAGAAGAGAAGAATTGAAGAGCTCTCCAAAGGAAGAATCCTCCGGACTATTACTAGACATACGGCATGAAAGAAAGGAGAGTTGAAAAAAAAATTTGAAGACCTCCTCCCCACAGCCAGCTTTCAAACACACATGGATGAGAGAAGAAATGGCTATGCTTTTGACAGAAGAAAGAAAAATGGGAAAGGAGGTTGAATTAGAAGGGGTGGGGGGGAGGGAATCTGCTTAAAACTGAAAAAAATGGGTTTCAGGTAAGAGCCAGACATACAAGTGAAAGGCTCTGACTGAGATTAAAAACAACTAAACAAGGCTTCCCTAGTGGCGCAGTGGTTAAGAATCCGCCTGCCAATGCAGGGGACACGGGCTTGATCCCTGGTCCAGGAAGATCCCACATGCTGCAGAGCAACTAAGCCCGTGCGCCACAACTACTGAGCCTGCGCTCTAGAGCCTGCGAGCCACAACTACTGAGCCCGTGTACCTAGAGCCCGTGCTCCACAACAAGAGGAGCCACCGCAATGAGAAGCCCCCGCACCACAACCAAGAGTAGCCCCCGCTCGCCACAACTAGAGAAAGCCCACGTGCAGCAACAAAGACCCAACGCAGCCAAAAATCAATAAAAATAAATAAAATTAAAACAAAAACCGAAAAAAACCCAACTAAACAACTTCCAAACAGAGGTCAGGACTTGCCTTGTCTGTCTCACTGTAATAACGAAAGCTGCTATTTTCTGAGCACCTAGACATGTGCTGGTGAGGCACCATCACCTTGCTGATTTTTACAGCCTCCTTGGCAAGATTGACATTCTCTGCTCCATTTTACAGCAGGAGGCAGGGCTGCAGTCTACTCTGCACATCACAGTTTCGTGTCCAGTTCGGAGCACAATATTTGCAAGGTGTCTTTGTTGACCGAGGAATGACGCTGAGGGACAAACGAGGAGGTTTCCCCAGGACCACAAGTCTAGTACATGTCCCAGAGCAAGTAGAGCCTCTGGCTGCATCATGACGAACTAGGAGTCATGAGGGAGAGCGAGAGGGAGGGGCAGAGGCCTGGGACTGGCGGGGTGTTTGCCCTGAGGTGGACAGGAGAAAGGGGGTGGCAGCAGAGACCCCTTAAGTCCCAGGAGACGGTTTGTGCTGTTGGGTTTCTTTCTTAAACTCTGAAAAAGCTGTCAAATGAAAAGAGCAAAGGCATTTGGATCTGGGGACAAGGCATGTGAGGAAAGGAAGAACAAGAAAAAGTAGGCCATGAATGGAGCCAAATAAACAAAGGATTCTGCAAAGATCAAAAATAAAGAGGGCAGGGCCTGAGGAGGAAACGCTGTGACAGGACAGTCACTACCCTATTATATCAAGAGAAATGTGGTATCAAAGCCAGACTGGATTCCTTCTTTCTTTCAAGGTTCTGAATTGTGAATACGGAAAAAGAAGAGGAAAATGCATTCACACCACATTTATTTAACGCTTTTCCATTTGTGCTACCGCAGACTAAGAGAAAAAAAGCAAATAAATGCCAGGCACACAATTTGCACAAACAAGAGCAAAAATAAAATTTGTTTAACTGAGCTAAAGTGGAAGTTACTTACCACATATAAAATAAACTCTTGTGTGAAAGCTAACTTTCTGGTATGAAAACGCCAACATTCACAATTCTACTACCTAAATAACTGAGTTAACTCAGACCTTGGCCTACCTCTCCCTAAGCCAGATTTAACTGTGTCTCGGAGTAGTCTATGAATTATTGCCCTTTCCATAAAACAGATACCAGCTCTACAGAGTACGTTTCACAGTTGGATCAGGCTTCTGCCTGCTCATGTGCTTTCTTTTTCTCAGTCTCTGTCTCTGTCCCTCTCTCACAGACACACCATGAGTGTGTGCAAAGGAGAAAAAAATTAGAAAGCTAACTAATCCCCTCACAAAAATTAACAAAACAAGAAAGAACAGTTCTGGTGATTTGCCGTTAGGATACCTTTTATATCGAATTTAAAAAGAAACTACCTCTTGTTTTTGTCCTCCCCTGACCCCCAATAGTTTGGTGTGTGCCAACTGAACAAGAGATTGTCCAGAAGAGGAAGAAATGCAAGCTGTAGGGCAAGGTGCTCTTTCTTCACTATCAGGGCTGCCTTCCTCCCTCTGGTTTTGCAGCAAGTAAATTTATCCAGAGGCAAATCTTATAAGCATAAGCCAAATTTCTTTCTTCCCACATTGAAGCTGCCATGAGGTGAGCAATCAAATTAAAACCACTTTTCCACCTGCTTCAATTTTGTTTGTGACCATGGCTGAAGTGGACAGACATGACAACCCACCTTTTACATCACCACCTCAATATGTGGAAGTCTTTTCCCTGCGGTGAAGACTCTGATCAGTAAAAAAAGGATTACAGGGCGCTTTCAGGACAGCTTTCCAAACAGAGGGGGGCAGGGAGCATTTTATTTTGTAGATATAGACACATTGGGGGTAGGGAATTTCTTGAAAAGGGATTAAGATGGAAGCCTCTTGTTTAAACATGCCCCAACTCAGGTGAAAACTACCCTATTTGGACATGCCAAAAAAAAAAGGAAGGAGAGATTCAGTTCAGCAACTTATACCCTTCTTCCCTCCTAAACGCACATCTCCACCCAAGAAAATAGAGCATTTTTAGCACAGGGAAGGTTAAAATAAAAATACACTAGCAAAGCAAATATATTTTTTTGAAAAAGGACAAAAAAACCCACAAAAACCCCCACGCACGTAGACGGAATATGTGTCACGTGAAATTTAAACTTTCCACAAATAATGGTTTTCATGTTTGCTCCAAAAAGAACTGTAAGTTCACACTGTCTGTATAACTGTAAGGCCTAAACTAATTAAAATATCCCACTTCATAAACACAACTTACTTCTTTGGCTTGTTTCACTGTTTTCCTTCTTAGAAAAGAAACAGAGCTAGATACTTAGCTGCTAGCTATAGAATGTATTTATGGTTGTGACAGCAGCCCCTTCATTCCAATGAAATGACATCAGCATTATTTCTCTGTAACCCTTCTGTCTAGTTCTCATCCACAGGGTTCATTTACAGATATGCCCAGCATAACATAATATGCTTTCTCAGCTTTGCCAAGGAGCTGACTTAGCTACTCTCTTTAAAAATTATATATAATAAACTAAGGGTGTGGAAAATACACGACTTCTGGTCGTGCCCATTTTTAAGGTAAGAGGCTTAAAATCAATAGCAAACCCTCAACATAAGAACTAAACGAACAGAAATAAACAGTACTTTTGGATGAAAAAGAAAAAAAGCGGCTCAATAATAGGGACAAACTGGATATCTAGACAATGCCTACTAATGCTGATGAGAATAAATGAAGGTAAAGGAAAGACAGTTTACGAATGCTTGCTGAATTTGCTTTTCAAATCAGAAAAATATATCTGCTATCTTCATTTTTAAAATATTACTAATCCTGGGGAAAAAAGAGGAATCAATAATTGCATACGAAAGTTAGATTAACCACCTAACAATCTCCATTTAGTGATTATGATCCACAGTTAGCGGTGTTAAATACAAACATTAAAAATGTATAAGGGCTTCCCTGGTGGCGCAGCGGTTGCGCGTCCACCTGCCGATGCAGGGGAACCGGGTTCGCGCCCCGGTCTGGGAGGATCCCACATGCCGCGGAGTGGCTGGGCCCGTGAGCCATGGCCGCTGAGCCTGCGCGTCCGGAGCCTGTCCTCCGCAACGGGAGAGGCCACAGCAGAGGGAGGCCCGCATACCACAAAAAAAAAAAAAAAAAAAATGTATAAAACCACAAGGAATAAATTCGCATAATATAAAGACAATGCAGTTAATCCCCAAAGACAAATATGCCAGAAATACCTTCAGATATCAATCATCCTGATACTAAAATGCAAAGACAAACATCTTTCTAGCCATTTAGCTGGTTAAGTGGTTATACTATTTGAAATCCTGAAAGACAGACAAGGGAATACCAGACTCTCAACAGTGAAAAGAAAGCAGCAGGTAGGCGAACATACATTGTGGGAAGTTGCCTTCCAGTCTAGGAAAATATTTTCAAGAGCAACATGGGTTCCAGACAGATTCTGGAACCTTAGAGAAAGCAGAAGAGGAGAGATGAATTCCTTTTGCAGCTGGAGTGGCCAGTTGGATAGGAGGGAAGGCCAGAGAATGTAAATGGGACAAGGGAGGCTGATTTCCTCTGAGCTTTTGTTGCTATTTCTGGAATTCAGAAGAAAGAGTGATCTTCTGTCCTAGCCCAAGATCTGAGCAAAGCCCTACTAGGAACATTCATATTAGTTTATCCATAGGCAAAATGGGTCCCATTTGGGCAAAAGCTGTACTACACTTTAGTTAATAAGATACAAAAGTGTGAGGTCTGTCTGGGCTTTAATGAAAAGCGAAAGCACCAGATCCGTTACCCTTGCTGAATCCATCCCAGGTCTCAGTCTCTCTCTCAGCCTCCTCCTGTGATGCCAACTAAATTGGATTCTATCTAAAATACTAGGAGAGTCTATGCTCACGTCTGTCAAATTCTCTAAGAAAAATTCTGTTTACTTCACAAGGCAAAAATCATATAGACACATGGAACTGCACAGAAGCAGCTAGCATTTTTAAAAACAGCAAATTATATAGGGATGAAAACCCCACAAAAATGGATAAAGTATGAGGTAGATATGCTTGCCTGGCAAGCCTGACTCTAGCACTAGACCTATTCTTTCCTTCCCTCTGCATGTTTGAACTGTGTCACTGGCTAACTGAACCCTAACCTGTGCCAGATATAGCTCTTTTATTTTGGGGGAAGGCTCAGCTCCATGATTACCCAGAAAGACCCGGTACCCTCCCTGGGTGTGTAACAGGAAAGCAATCGCTTAAACACAGGATAGAACAACTTACAAAGGTAATTAAAGTTTATACCCTACTTTCTGCACTGGCATCTATAAACGTTTCCACAAAATGTTTTTTCATTAAGGTTTGGCATGTCACATTGAAAATTTTTCAAGTAGCTTATTCAATACTTTTGTAAGACTGTTCAACTGATTTTGCAAGGCAGAATCCAGACAGCACAATTTTGTAACACATTACATCTGAAAGAGAATTTTAATATTTATACCACCTATCGAGCAAGTTCTGAACAGTTTTTACACCCACATTTTAAAATTTGATGTCTCACATGACGAAGTTATATGCACTTGGGGATGAGGACAGGATTCAGTCTATGGCCAAAGAACCCAGTGAAGCTCATCAGCTAATATAGGAATCAAATCCAGTACTAACTTCATGTGCTAGGGCTCTAAATAATTCACCAGAGTTCTGACATATGGAAATAGCATTACTATTCATGGTACAACCTACCTAAGCCAGGAAATCAACAAATGCATATAGTCACCTGGCAGGTAATGTCAATGAGTAAAAGATGGTGGACATATCAGGCAAAAGGGAAGGGTAAAGACTGTGGAAAACAGAAAATGCCTTCACCCTATCTAAAGGAGGCAGCTGCTATGTAACCAATCAATTATTGCCAAGCAGGATCTCAGGAGTCTCAGGTTGACAGACTGCCATTTTTCCAGAGAATGTGGAAATGAAAAATTTTCTGTGAAATTTCCTGATTTGTAAAAATATATATTTTGAAACATTTTTAATCTATAGAAAAGTGAAGGAACAGTATTATGAGCAGCCATATGCCCTTCACCTACACTGACCAATTATTAACATTTTGCTATACTTGTATGTTCACATTTTCTCTCTCTATACACACACACATACACACATTTTTTTCAGAACTATTTGAATTATTAATCTTATGACAGTTCACCCCAAAAACTTCAGCATGTATTTCCTAAAAACAAGGACCTTCTTGTTGATGTGATGATGTAACCACAACATCACACCAAGAGACTTAACACTGACAGAATAAAATCTAATCTATATTACATGTTCGAATTTCCCCAGTCATTCCAATGTCTTTAATGTTCCCTCCCAACCCCTAGTCCAGGGTCCAATCAAGGAACATGTGTGGCATTAGTCTCCTCTAATCTAGAATTAAAATCTCCTATATTTTTTGTCTTGCTAAAGTTAACATTTTTGAAGTGTCCAGACCAATTTTCTTTCTTTCTTTTTTTTTTAAATTAATGTATTTTTATTTTTGGCTGCATTGGGTCTTGGTTGCTGCACACGGGCTTTCTCTAGTTGCAGCAAGCAGGCTCCTCATTGCAGTGGCTTCTCTTTGTTGCAGAGCACAGGCTCTAGGTGCACGGGCTTCAGTAGTTGCAGCATGCGGGCTCTAGAGCGCAGGCTCAGTAGTTGTGGCGCACGGGCTTAGTTGCTCCAAGGCATGTGGGATCTTCCCAGACCAGGGATCGAACCCATGTCCCCCGCGCTGGCAGGCGGATTCTTAACCACTGCGCCACCAGGGAAGTTCCCAGACCAGTTTTCTTATAACGTATACAGCTATCTGGATTGTGTGACTATTTCCTGATAATTAGATTCAGGCTAAAAATGTTTATCAAGAGCTCTGTATGGATGTACTTCCCATTCCATCACTTAAGGAAGCACACAGTGCCAATTTGAACCTTCTGGTGATACTCAGCACTTTGATCACTTAGTTCTAGTATTATGTGACATACTTCCCTGTTGTTAAGGCACCCTCTTCCCCTTTCACCTGATGGCTAGAGTAAACACTAATATCTTTGTCAGAAGATATTACTATATTGATACTTGTAAGATGGTGATATTCCTAATTCTATCATTCCTTCTATGTTAATTAGTTCCCTCTCCCACATTAATTATCTATGAAGTCATGGATTATTTTTTCCACTCAATAAAACTTGTCATACTCTTTGCCATCATTCTTTTGAATGGTAAAACTGTCTCAAATATAGCCAGTAGGAGACTCTTCAAGCTGTTTTCTGTGCCCCTTTGTTCATTTCCTTCAGACTTCTGTTTGGAACACCTGTTAAATATTCTGGTTTAAGATCACTTGGCCAACTGTGCGAAAATGTGCAGACTGCAGGTGACAGAATTTATTAGCATTAAGTAGAATTTATCCAAAAGTTTTGGATTTGTCAAAAGCCACCACTACTTAAGAACTTTCTTATTTAAATGTGACTAGGAAGGAAAAAAAACCCATCTATTTCTCGTTTCTGTATCTTTTAGAAATTAAAGTTAAAACAAACCAATAACCCAAAGAACCATCCTAAATGACATTTTAAAATACAGCAAACTTGAGCTCTAGAAACTCAAACATGAATCATGGTAAACTTTGAGTAGAAAAACATAGAATACATTTGGCTCTTCCTGGATTATATAATTTCTGCTCTCAATTTCATCTGGCCATGTTTTATTTCTTGTTCTTCCTAATCAACATTTCCTTTAAAACACAGATACTCAAAAGAGACAGCACCATCTGCCCCTATCCAGAAAAGAAAATGGACTGTATTCTAAGCGCATCAAACTGAGAAAAAAAACTAAAATGAAAAGTTAGATTGGGCCAGCGAGCAGAAAACATCTACATGGAGAATGCTATCTATGAGAAATTTTTCTCCAGAATTGGGATCATTTTGAGGGCAAGAAGCCGTCTGCTCTTAAAGGTTTTCCTTTTGTTCTCCAAAACATGTATAATAGAGCAGACATCCCACAAATCTAAGGTCAATGCGAAAGAAGTCTTAAGTTGTTTACAAGCAAACTAAAGTCATATGGCACTGATCTTGCTATCTCATTCTAAGTCTTTTATAAAATGAAATTATTTGGAATTAAACATTTTCAGTTTTCTGTATAAAATAAAGGACTCTCTTGAGCCACGCAGATGACATCTCTGTTGTCCAAATGGGCTGCCCTTGTTGTTCAAAACAGGAAAGTCATGGGCTTATTAATAATGTGTTCTGCATGTATATTTAAAAATCAGTTAAAAGGTCTGAGAACTGGAATATTACATTTATACCCCAAACCAGCTCAATAAATGGCACACTTTACCAGCCACATTTTAAAGTCTGCAGATGATAAATCATGCTCACCTGGGCTCCATATCCTAACAGCTGAGGTATGTAACTCCTGGACTACAGTGAGCTCATCAGGCTCCCAGGGAAAACCCATGAGCAGAAGTAGCCATTTGGGTCATGTATCAAACTGGACAAGAAATAAAAATGCTCAAGATGAAAATATAAAAGATAGCACAGAATAAAAAAACCCAGAAGAGATGACAAACAAGAGAAAAGAAAAAGAGGGGCAGCAAAAGAGGAATGAGTGACAGAGATAAAAAGATTTCAAATATGGCTCTCAGCAATTACATTGACAATTTTTTATCCAGCTGATTTTAAAATAATTTCCTAGAGCTTATAGTGATAAAATTTCTATTCCAAGACATCAAAATGTAAAAGGTTAATTTGTGAGAAGCCTTTTAGTTACCCAAGGGTGAAAGGACAGTACAGAGTCTATCCCTTCCCTCCTGGTCCAGCTCACTCTTCTCATCCTTCATGCCTCTGCTGAGCGAGCAATTCTTCCAGGCAGTGTTGCCTTTATCACCCACCACCTGCAATGGTCCTCTCTGTAGGATCTCCCCTAACATCCCATCCCCCTCTCCATATTGAAGTATATATCCCACTCCATGTTCTTGTTCACAGTACAGTTGACCCTTGAATAATGTGGGGATTAGCAGGGCCGACCTTTCCTTTAGTTGAAAATGCATGTATAACTTATAGTCGTCCCTCCATACATGCAGTTCCTCCATCAACGCAGATTCAAGCAACCACAGATCATGTAGTACTAGAGTATTTATAGTATTTACTACTGAAAAAAATCCGGACCTGAGAAGTTCAAACCCATGTTGTTCAAAGGTCAACTGTATAGCTTCCGCTTCTCCAAAAATGGCAAGGGTAAGCTTCATGAGTACAGGAATCACATCACTGCTCTGTGTCATTGATCCCCCAGTACCTAGTACCTGCACAGGAGTATGTCTTGAATGTATGACTGAACAAATGGTCAGAGACCACTTACGCACAATTGCACCTACTGTGCTTTTATTCTCTGAATATTTAGAAACAAGCACATGACAGACGTCATGGTGGAGATAGTTAAAAGGGATGACATCTTGATAGATCACGATATTACATCAAATAACACATTATGATAAACCTGTGTCAAAGATCTACATACATCTCCATTTTTGCATAGGAATTCAGTATGAACATACTAAATTAATTCAGTAAGAATCCTAAATTTGATGCAGATTAGAAATATTTCAACAGCCAAAGCTAACAGTCTGCCTGGCAAAAAAAAAAAAACCCCTCAATAAAGCCATCACGCTTGCTGTGATGATAAAAATGCAACTGAGCACGTTAACTAATTAAGCAATTGAGAATTCCTGGATCTCACTCTGGATAGTATCCTGAAGAAGAATGGAGCATTTTACCTCCTAGTGGTAACCTCTTAATCTGCTACATACTAATCTCATTTCAGAAAATTAAATCAGAATGCACAAAGTTGTTTTTAGAGGCTAAAATGCCTTGGTTTTGTTTAGCCAAGTTAGTTGTTTTCCAGCTTCCCTGTTCCACAATAGTTTTTTTGTGTGTACAAATCATGCATCTCTAAAGAACCATTTGAGATGACTCTATTATGCCTATTTACCGATTAATTACTCAGCCAAATAGGAAAGTCTGACCTGCAAAAGTATTTGCAAGTCTCCCTTTTTGCAATCTTAATGCATGCTTCCAACTGGCCTGACTACCCTTTCTCCTTTCTGCCTTGGAGTATGTGACTGTCTGGTTGCCCTTCTTCCCATAATTAACAGTCCTCCAATTGCAATCCCAGTGAAAGAAAAACTTGGCATTCTCCACTGAGTGATCTCCTTCTTTGCATTGCCCTCTATCCCAGGCCCACAAAGTCACACTTGGAGTTTACTGTGCACTCGGTCTTCATGGCTTACTACCTATAGTAAGCAGTCTAGCAGTTAGACACTTTGAGTAAAACACTGCCATTGGCTCAAAACTTCCAAGCAAGAGTCTATTTACCCTCTAGCAAAGGACTAACTTAGAATGCTTTGACCCTGCTGGCAACAGCAATTCAACTCACCCATTCCTGCGAAGCTTTCCTAATAACTTCCCAAACAACACTCTACAAGAGTCAAACAAAAAGATGCCCTAAGAGATAGTAACCAGAATGGTGTATATGGTGTATACAACAGTTCCATCTTATTCCTCCAGAGTAAAAGATGTATTTTTTCACTCACAAATTCACCATATGGAACGAAAACACAGTTGGGTATTAAGTTTTAGGTTTTAAAGAAGGAAAGTGCGGTTTTATTCCTATCAATGTGCCCACCAGAATAAAATTGTACTAGAATATTTTGAATACACAAAGCAATCTGAAGAATTATAAACTACAATATATCACTTATAATTAGATAGCCCTCTGTAATGTATTGTTATGGGCTGAACTGTATTCCTCTCAAAATCCATATATTGAAGTCTTAACCCCAAGTACCTCAGATTTTACTGTATTTGGAGATAGTGTCTTTACGAGGTAATTAAGTTAAAATAAGGTCATTATGGTGGACCCTATGTGACTAATGTCTTTATAAGAGGAGGAAACTTAGATACAGACACATACAGAGGGAAGATGATGTGAAGACAAAGGGAAAAATCAGCCATCCACAAGCCAAGGAGAGAAACCTGGAACAAATCCTTCCCTCATGGTCCTCAGAAGGAATCAACCTTGCAGACGCTTTGATCTCAGATTTCTAGCCTCCAGAAACTATGAGAAAGTTAAGTATCTGTTACTTAAGCCACCCAGTTTGTGGTACTTTGTTATGGCAGCCCTAGTAATCTAATAAGTGTATCATATATGAAAATATTCAGTATTATTATACCCATTTACTAGATATGGATCCTACAAACTAGGAATTTTCAGAATTTGGTCAATATCACACAAGGCAAATCTAGAAGAACCCAGTATTAACCCCAGGTCTTCTAATTCTTGGCCTAATTCTTTTTCTTCTTAGGGGGCCTCCAAAACCTCCTTTCACCCTGCCATCCCCTCCACCTAAGGGAACAACGGAAGGGTAGGGAGAACAATTTTACTTATGATAGATGTACAAATCTATCAGCTTGAAGGGATTGCTAAACTACTTGGTTCAGTACAAAATAATTACAGTGGAAGTTAAAATATGTTTATACTACTTGTTTTATAAGAGGTCATATCCAATTATAGAAGGCCAATTTAGAAGTCCAAAAAAGAAGTGACTGAAAATCATTTGAAAAGCTGATCCAAGAAAAGACCACTTCCTATGACAATTCTACTATTTCGTGCCAATGCATCAGTAACACAATATGCTCTCCCCTTTCTCCCCACGTATAGAAATATATCATTCAGGATGTTTTGAGGCTAGAATACTATTATGCAGTAATTGCTTCCAAAACACATGTTACAATATTTTTGCAGCTGACTGTGGCTTTACAGAAGCAGCACATACTGGCTCCAAAAGAACAGAGACTATGACGGACCATAAACTACAGCTGTTTGCTGTGCGGCACCACCTGAAATATCTGTGTGTTGTTTTCTTCCCAACCAGCTAGTACAGAGTGTATCCAGACTACTCACTTATTTATGGCTCCAGCTGTTTTTCTGTATTTTCAGACATTCTGCAATGGCTTGAGTGAAGCAGTCATTTTTCTGAAGTCTTTCAGTAAGGATAAAGAACTGCTAAGAGTATAGTGGGTACTAATTCTGTCCTTAGATAAAGTAACAGCCATTAAGGTATAAATTAATATCTTTAAATTAGTAGAATAAAGGTCCTAGTTTGACCTTCTTAACAGTTACTGAGCAGAAGCCTCACAAACACTTTCCTTTGTGTAGGAGACACCAATCTACCAGGAAGGGCAGGAAAGTGAGTTTCTGGGGAGCTTACAGTTGCTCTATGCACATACAAGACGCCCATATAACAATGAGCCAGAACAAAGCGGGAGGAGGACATGGGGAAAGCAGGGCAGTGGGCTGTGATTAGGCGGTACAGCAGTTGAAGGCGGCTGGTCCAGGTGACTTGTCTGACTGCATAACAAAAGAATTTCTAACGAAAGGGACACAGAAAAAGAGCTGCAGAAACTGATTGGCAAGTTTCTTTAAGCCGCAAGCGGATGAACTGTTTAGCTGTAATTACTGTGAACTAGTCTTCATCATAATGGAATTATACTATATTATTAGTGTTATTGTGAACTAGTCTTCATGTCTACATTTTGAATGAAATTACAAGTCTTATTCTCTCCTCCCTATCTACTGAGCTTCTCATAGTACATTATTAAATAGTGGTTACTGAAATGCAACTGAGTAAGAAACTGCATGACCAGAATTATAAATGCTTCCATCTAAGTGAGTGACCTATGAAGGCTCATCATTTACAACAATTAAAGTATCACACTGACTAGGGTTATATTCCAGCAGGATAAAGCAAAATGAACTAGAGAAAAAGCAAATAGGTTTTGTGCAGATTTGGCTTTAAAGCTACCTAAGATTGTGAAATTATAAGCATTCCATCTGGTCACCAGCTGTGGTCTCTAATCCTCTTTAATAACTTCAGCTTGCACGACTCCATGAGAACCCAGGCGTCTTCCAAATTTCACTTTACATTAGTTGCCAGGATTGATTTTTAGACACCAGCCTCCAGTGAAAGCGGCATAAAGTTGATTTCGCTGGCAGGTGTTAATTTTCAGAAGAGTGAAATAAAGTGGGAAGAGAGACTGAGAATGGAAAGAAAGAAATTAGGGAGGTTCCAAGATCATCACATTGAGTTTTGAGGGTCCTATGCTCTCTAGCAAAGCCCAAAAGCTCAAATTAAGAATATTCACCTGAAATGTGAAATTAAAAATTTGTTAAAACTTGTCAAAGGCAACATCTAAAAATAAAGATTATATCCAGCTGTCCCTAGAATGAGGTTATGCCTTCTGGAGAAAGTCAGTCCTTTTCCCCACTGCAATCCGTGACTTCTGCCTTTTGGTCACTGGCTAGAGACAGGGTCACAGCACTGTGAACTGTTCCCCACTGTAACAAAGCTCAGCTACTTTTTCCTTAAGGTATCTTTTTTGTTTTTACTAAAGTTGATTTACAATATTATATTAATTTCAGGTGTATAGCATAGTGATTCAGTATTTTTACAGATTATACTCCATTAAAAGTTATTACAAGATAATGGCTATAACTCCCTGTGCTATACATAGTATCCTCGTTGCTTATCTACTTTATACATAGAAGTTTGTATCTCTTAATCCCATACCCCTATCTTGCTCCTCCCCCCTTCCCTCTCCTCACTGGTAGCCATTAGTTTGTTTTCTCTATAAGGTACATAGGGCAGTTTCTAGCTAGGCTCCATACAGGTGGTCACCATAGCTTAATTCAGGAATAGTAAAGGTGTGTTATTAAAGAAAATACCCACATGTTACTAAAGTTGCAAGCAGGTCTCACAGTAATATGTTTTATTACTTTTATAGTCAAATATCTTTCCGACTCCCACCCTCACACAGTTACTGTAGAGAAAGTAAGAGAAGAAATGATTCCTTTCTAACTCAAGCTTGGCAACAACCTGATTTCCAGGCAAACACAGGTTTACAACATCTCCTGTACCATTAGCTCAGACTGCTGAAATTTTTTGAGAAAAGCTGGAATTAGGGGTCTATGCTTAAGCCCAATAGTGATCTGCACCCCAGTGACAATATCACAAGCACTAGGATTTGTTTCCTACTCAGATGTGTTCTACCAGAACAAGCTTATCTTCTAGGCTACAAATCACAAAGGCTTCCTTTCTTAGAATGCAATCTTTAAGGGGCTCTCTAAACCAAGATGACAGAACCCATCCTTGTTGCAAAATGTCAATGTATCAATATCGTCTGGTAGAGAATGCTTTCATATGTGGATAGAATCTCCATTAATAATTCTCAAAGAAGAATCTGTTGTTCTATCTCTCATTCTATTAACATTTAGAAGGTGATGGAACCCCATTTTTATTTCTGGCACAGACCTGAAGCTTACTTAAGAACTCCCTCCTAGAGCATGGTGACCAGTCAAGTTAGCCCTGGCTGGAAGAGCCAAGTGGGAGCAAATAGGCAAACAGTCCCTAGTAATAGTACAAAGTGGTCAAAAAGTCAGGTTTCACGACGTTTCCCAACAATCAGAAAAGAATATTTTCATCTCATCTTTCAACAGAATAAGAGCATACAAAACCATTCTGAGTGCCAGAAGTAATGAGTAATACAAAAGTTATTATACCATTTTTTAAAATGCTCTAATATAAAAGCACTAAGAGGATCAGACTACTAGGGGCTATTGTCTGAAAAACATCCCCAAGCTATGGGAGAAATCAATAGTTTAAAACTAAAGATTGAATCAGATTCCATGTTAAAACCTGTTCTAATATTCCAAAATGCCTTTATTGCCATGCAGTCAAGAGTATCCAAGTGAAGTTTTAATTCCATGAATTACATGAAATTTACATTTATTCAATGTAAATTGGATAGGGGAAAACACAAAGTCCAGATTCTGCCTAAGGGTAAACAAGCTAATGGCAACAGAAATAATACTGGCCTGCCGAAAGTGACTCTGCAACCACCAAAAAAGGCTAATTCTGGCTGAACACAAATGGGGGAAACAGTGGTGAAAGTTTATAACATTTATTCGGTGGGAAGGAAATATAAGACTTCATTTATAGGGAAGTCCTTCATCTGTGAGGATGAAATGAGCTCAGCAAAAAATTCTTACCTGGCAGTTCAGTTCCTCAAAAAACGCTTCTGTGCTCCGTACTGTGCAATTCTGGCATACAAACATGCATGATAACTATCTGGTAACTCTTTCCAACTGCAATATAACTCTGTATTTTAACCCAAGCCTTATAAAATGAAATTTTTAAAATAAAAAATAAATTCAGCAATTCATATTGTCTATAAAAACGTTTGGAAGTCCCTTTGAATGAGCTCTGCACTTGAACCTCTGACAAGCCTAATCTGTTTCCAATACATTCAAGGGGTGAACTGTGGTGGGACAATATAGACAGCATACATATCCATGAACAAACAGGATGAGGTCAGTTAGTGCCACAAAGAACATGATTTAAAGGGTGATATGATGGAGTAGTCTGAGGAGGCCTCTCTGACTGAAGCATTTGGGCTACTCCAGGAAAGATGAGGAGGACCCTACCATACAAAGAGCAAGAGAACTTTGGAGGTGGAGGTAACAGAAAGAGTGAAGGCAGGAAGGGCCTGGCATCTTAGAGGACTGGTAAGGAAGCCTGCGTCCAGGGCACAGGGAACTGGAACAGGGCTGGGAGGAGCTGAGGCAGCAGTCAGCTGACACAGACTTTGTCACCGGGGTAAAGAGTCTGTACTGTATGCTAAGTTAGAAAGGAAAACGTGGAGAGTTTTAACAAGATCACCTGGCTGCTGTGTGGAGAATGAATTGTGAGGGAACAAAGGTTAAAGGAGAGAGACTAGCTCAGGGGACAAAATCTCTATGAAAGCATACAAGTATACACACATTAAAAAGTAAGCACTGATAAGGGAAATCTCTGTACCTTCTCAATTTTGCCATGAACCTAGAACTGCTCTAAAAAAAATTGGTCTTAAAATAAAAACAAGTGCTACAATAATCCTGGAAATTAGAAGGAGAGTCACATTTAATGAGATACAGAAATTTATCACAATAATTTTCTAGATCTAGGTTTTATTACATATTAATATCCAAGAAGAGTTGCAACTCAAGTGACCAAGAACATGTATTTGATGAAATGTCTAATGGAAAAGCATAGGTTTGTACCATACTTGCTCTACAATCTAAAGAATCCAGAACATGAGGTTGTGGATCATGATACACACTCTTCCCTGTAGTCTGAAGCTATCCTTGTTTCAAACACTGCTGATCAGAGATATATTGTAATGTAGACCGTAACATCATTCTAGACAGCAAGTAATACCAAAAGCAGTAAGTCATAGTCTCTACATTTAAGATTTCAATGTATTTCCATGAATGTTGTGACTCACAAAAAAAGCCAAATTCTACTAAATGGAAAACGTATTGCAGTCTCTAGAGCTGTTCTCAAACAGTAAAACAATTTACCAGACATACTTAAACAGTTCTTCCCAAAGCCCTTTATTTCTCTCATTTAAATTGGTTCCAAAAGGAACTGGCAAGGGCATAGTATATGCTGTAAGTGATTGATACTCTTATGGAAAAAACACGTAAATAGCTAAAACTAAAGGCTCATGACTATGGGTACAGTTAAATGGCTTAAATGAGACAGAGTTAATGTTTTAAATTCATTGAAGATAAGACCGGGGAAGCTGTTCAAGAAAGGTAACATGATGTGATCCCCTCCGATTCTTTCTCCCCTCATTAAGGTCCTAGCAATATCACAAGAGTTGATTATATGGCTAAACTAGCACATCTAGTGGCTTGAACATAAGGAAGACTGTGATCCGCATGACTAGTACTTTATCCTCCATATCATGGCCTCTGTACCTGCTGTCTTTTTTTTTTTTTTAATAAATTTATTTATTTATTTTTGGCTGTGCCGGGCCTTTGTTGCCGCACGCGGGCTTTCTTTAGTTGCGGTGAGCAGGGGCTACTCTTCCTTGCGGTGTGCGGGCTTCTCATTGTGGTGGCTTCTCTTGTTGCAGAGCAGGGGCTCTAGGCACGCGGGCTTCAGTAGTTGTGGCACGCGGGCTCAGTACTTGTGGCTGGCGGGCTCTAGAGCGCAGGCTCAGTAGTTGTGGCGCACAGGCTTAGCTGCTCTGCAGCATGTGAGATCTTCCCGGACCAGGGATTGAACCCGTGTCCCCTGCATTGGCAGGCGGATTCTTAACCACTGTGCCACCAGGGAAGTCCCCCTGCTCCCTGCTGTCTTTTTTTCATTTACCTTCTTGGCTGATACTATATAATCCAGCTGAGTTCTCATGTTTGGCTAAAACTTTTTTTTCCCTACTTTTTCTTTCATCTTCACTTACACAACCTGGGCTCTGTACCTCAACTTTATTACTCTCATCAATGAGATATAAACAGATACAGTTCTGACTAATTTGTTCATCCAAGCAATAATTTGCTGATGTTTATACAGTGATATAAACTTAACTTTGATATATATTTCCTATCAAGTTTCACAGAATCACAGAATTCTGTTAGAGGAAAGAATCTTAACTGATTTCAAGTACTATCTTGTATTGTATGTACTTAAAATCTTCTGTGTCTATTTTAGGCATAACACCCACACGAGGGTGAAAAAGGAAATCTTTAAGATGCAAGTTTCATTACACAGGCAATAATTATTAAAAACATAACAAGGCAGATAGGAGGGTTTAGAATTTATCACTCATATGATACCTTGGGGTCCTTATAACTCTTCTTCAAAATTCAACTAATTATTAGACCTCACCTAGATATAGCCATCAAGGAAAGGACACATGTAATCAATCTATAGCATTAGCAATCCAGTCAATATCTAACAAGCATCAGCTTTTATGGAATTTTCTTGGGGGAGTTTTATAATGATTGTTAATCATTATAGAATCATTAGATTCATAAAGAATTAATTATTCTGACAGCCTTCTTAGTCTTACCTCATGCTAGCTGAAAGCTACCTCAGTTTCCTTTTTGAAGAAAATATATGTTCCAAATTAAGATAGGTTCCTTTCACTTCTTTTTGGAAAATGCCATTAACTCTAAAAGGAATTATACAGATCCTTATATTTAACTTCCATTAATATGTCCTGAAAATACGTATCCACCACTTACATGCATATACACGCACATATCCACGTGACAACTCATTCCAATTTCCAGAGTTAATATGAACAATTACAGCATTCAACTTTCTGACTTGCCTCAACCTGCTTAATTAACTGTGCAGAGACATCCCTGATGCAAACTGCTACCATGAAGAGAAGACGCAGCTCTGGTAAGTGATTCTTGGCCTGCGTTATCAGAGACAGATACAGTTATCAGAGACAGACAGAGCTGCTCTTAGACATTTATACTAAACTGTAATACACTGAAAAAGTTGTGGTGGATGCTGAGGAAGGTGAACGAATCCTGCAATCAGACCTAAACACCATGAAGGGTAATGAGCTGGTCCTGACCAGGTTACTACAATGGGGACACTGGAAGCAGCATGGGTTAGGCTGAAAATGGCCCCCAAAGCATATCCATATCCTAATCTCTGGACCCTGTGAATGTTACCTTTCATGGCAAAGTCTTCAGACATGCAATTAAGTTAAGAATTCTGAGATGGGAAGACTATCCTGAATTATCTGAGTGGGCCTTAAATGAAATCACATGTATTCTTATAAGAAGGAAGCAAAGTAAGATTTGACATGCAGAGGACAAAGCAATGTGAAGATGGAGCAGAGAGAGATTTGAAGACGCTGGTCTTCAAGATGGGAGTGATGCAGCCACAAGCAAAGGGAATGATGGCATCCCCTGGCTGGAAGAGATTAAAAAAACCAGATTCTTGGGCTTCCCTGGTGGCGCAGTTGTTGAGAGTCCGCCTGCTGATGCGGGGGACGCGGGTTCGTGCCCCA
>NC_041214.2:65513798-65519394 GCF_002837175.3 Physeter macrocephalus | reverse complement strand
GTTCGTGCCCCGATCCGGGAGGATCCCACGTGCCGCGGAGCGGCTGGGCCCATGGGCCATGGCCGCTGGGCCTGCGCGTCCGGAGCCTGTGCTCCGCAATGGGAGAGGCCACAGCAGTGAGAGGCCCACGTACCACAAAAAAAAAAAAAAAAAAAAAAAAAAAAAAAAAAAAAACAGATTCTTCCCTAGAGCCTCTGGAGGGAGCATTACCCTGTCAACACCTTGAATTCAACCCAGTGACACCTGATTTCAGACTTCTGACCTCTGAAATCGTATTCTTCAGATTCCCTCCAGAGCCATGACAGAATAAACTTCCGTTGTTTTAAATCACTGACTTCGTGGTAATTTGTTAGTTACAGCCCGTCAGAGGTGTGCTCCCTTGAGCTAACCTCTTCATGGGCAACAGTAACTTCAATACGAATAGAGAGAGCAAAGAAAATAAAGCCAAATTAAATGAACTGAGTTCATACTACATGCCAGGACTGTGCCAGAGTTTATCACAAACTTTTATTTTTAATCCATTCTTCTACTAATATGGAACTGAAATTTGCTGAACTGGGTGGCGGGGGTCTGACAACAACAGATTAGGTATTACCCCAAATTTAGCATAGGGACAAAAAAAAGATTGATTGTATTGGCATTTACCCCTGCTCAGATGCCGTTTCCTGGTCAAATAAATTAATGTCAATCTTTCGATTTCCCATTTTTCCCATCTTGTGCATGAAAATGATTTAAAAAATGCTGAGGGAACACCTGCTCACAACAGTGTAGCAGGAAGACAGACAATATGCTTTCCAATACGCCTGGTGGGAGACTGGTAGCTGATGCCATATACTATGTCCATAAATCTGGGCCTGAAAATATTCCCTGAAGACTTATGAAATTGAATAAAACTGAAAAACTACACACAAGAGCTTCCACAGAACATCCAATTCTCAAATGCCTCAAATTTCTCTTGAAAAAAAGCAATTTTCCAGTAACAAAAACACCACCTAAATAAAGAATAATTAACATAATTGTCACCTATGATTACCACTTGTCTAGGGATGGTTTATTTTCAATTTTGGTGTCTCATTCACCAGCATTAATCAATAGGACTCTAGCCACCATTTTGAGTAAACATCTTGGATACTGTAACCTTATTCCATTGTAATCCTTGGTATCTTTATAAAATCCAATACATCCTGCCTTAAAGAGTTAACTGATTCACTGCTCCCCCAAAATACCACTTTTGATATGCTGCCTGCAAAAATAACCTATCAGTGGATAAATCGTTTACATTCCTTGGTGTTCACTGCTTTCTCTTCTTTTTTCTTAACACTGAAAAAGGGGAAAAAATTAACTCTGACATAGCAACAAGTGAAAATAGAACAGATATACACTGTATATAGATTCTTATCAATAATCATATTAGCGGTCTGGAATATTAGACTGAATTATATAAAATTTCTACTACTCAACTGTTTTTGACCTTAAGAAAACAGCAGTTTTCTATGGACCTATCCAATTTGATGAATCAACCCTATAGGTAATTTCTGAGCATCATTTTAAGTTTCAGGTTCTCCTCACACACCAAAGCTTTACCAGCTATTAACAGCAGTAACCTGGACACACTCTCCCTTATTTTCTTATTTAGAACTGGTTACCGCTAGTGAGGAGCTAGCTCGCTGAAGATAAACATATACAAGGGTGGTGAGCAGGAAGGAAATGGAAATAAGGGGACACAGATAACCTACCAAGTGGATCATGCTCTTTTAAAGAAGGGCCATGAACTTATCTCAAGTGCTATCCTTTTCCTCAGATGTGCTCAATGAGCTTGTAACATAGTCTTAAAATAAGAGCACGTCTTGAACCTTTCTTCTTCAAAAGTAAATGGGTTGAGAGCTATGATAACACTCTAGTACTAAAAGCATTCTTCTCAAGGGCTTCCCTGGTGGCGCAGTGGTTGAGAGTCCGCCTGCCGATGCAGGGGACGCGGGTTCGTGCCCCGGTCCAGGAGGATCCCATGTGCCACGGAGCGGCTGGGCCCGTGAGCCATGGCCGCTGAGCCTGCGCTTCCGGAGCCTGTGCTCCGCAACGGGAGAGGCCACAACAGTGAGAGGCCCACGTACTGCAAAAAAATAAATAAATAAAAATAAAAGCATCCTTCTCATCTATCATTTCCTGCTTCTTCCCACTCCAAAAGCAAAACAAAAATACCCCAGTAGTAAATAAGTGAACAGATGAACGAATAAAGAAATAATTCTAGATTTTAAAGGTCCATTCATAGTATTAGTGATGACAAATATGGCAGATCATGAAAGGCAGGTATTCAGAGTGGGGGAGGCAGGAGAGAGAATTCGCAGAATTTTAAAACGCAAGGGATAAAGAAAAGTATAAAACAGAAGAAAAAGAGAAGAATGAATGAGAATCCTAATTTCTGGGTACAAAACATTCCACAGATTACCAAGTTCAGACAACCAAAGTTCTGAAAGCTTAAGTAATAAAGGCTAATATATAAAAGATTACTCTTATCTCCCATTCCAACTAAAAGTAGCATGACTGCAGAATGGTAACCAACTGGCCCTGAAATTATTTAAAATAAATGGTGCAGAAAACAGGCATTTATCCAACTGCAGAATCAGGCAAAGCAGTAGAAAGTCTTACTGATTCTATAACGCATGTACCCTTAGTACCAAAAAGATAATCTTTCTTCTATAAAATACTAATATAGTAGAGACTTATCAAACATTAATAGAGACATTTTTGCCCTTATGCATGATATTCAAGATGCGTTGAGTTCACTAAATCCAGAGACTGAAATCTGTGGAGAATAATACTTCACAGACATGGAAATCTTCAATAAAAAGGAAATATAGTTTCAAATTGAATACTGTCTGCCATCGAATTTGAGCTACCCTCTTGTGGTCAACAGTGTGAAGAGTAAATATTAATAGTGTCAG
Source organism: Physeter macrocephalus (assembly GCF_002837175.3). NCBI lineage: Eukaryota > Metazoa > Chordata > Mammalia > Artiodactyla > Physeteridae > Physeter > Physeter macrocephalus. The sequence continues at coordinate 65,516,452 of NC_041214.2, read as the reverse complement.
TGTGTTTCAAAAAATAAAATAACATGATAGCTGAAGAATTAAAGCACCAACAACCATTTTAATTTAAGTAACACATGATTCTTAACCCGAGTTTTCAAAAGACGCTGATATCTTATGGAGTTCCTTGGGGGAACATTTCATCAAAAAAAAAAAAAAAAGAAAAAAAAAAATCTTCCTGAAAGTCTAAATATTATTTTTTTTAATGTGCTTGGCAATATACTTAAATAGTTTTGAGGGACTCAGTGAACCTAAAATATGGCAGTTTCTCCATCACTCTTGATTTTAAGGAGCTTACTGTTCCATATAATAATTTGTGTCTTTTCAAATAATAGGGAAAAAGAGGTCAATGTAAGTTCATCATGTGAATTAAGCACAGCAGTAACAAATGCATTTATGAAAATCTTTTAAAAATTGTTTGTAGACCTAGTTCTTCTCTCTCACTTCCTCATGTTGCTCTCTTGGGGTAGATCTAATAAGCCCAGGAAGCAAGATCTGAGCACTTACTAGAAATGCCATCAATATTCTTTTTTATTATATATAAATGTAAAGTTAAGAGTGAACTTCCTTTTTTGACTTCGGAAAGAGCTGACTGCATTTTAAAGTAACCTCAGTGAATAGACTTGAGGACACAGGGAGGGGGAAGGGTAAGCTGGGAGGAAGTGAGAGTGTGGCACTGACATACATACACTATCAAATGTAAAATAGATAGCTAGTGGGAAGCGGCCTCATAGCACAGGGAGATCAGCTCGGTGCTTTGTGACCACCCAGAGGGGTGGGATAGGGAGAGGCTGGGAGGGAGACGCAAGAGGGAGGGGATATGGGGACATATGTATATGTATAGTTGATTCACTTTGTTATAAAGCAGAAACGAACACAACATTGTAAAGAAATTATACTCCAATAAAGATGTTAAAAATGAATTTTAAAAAAAGAACAGGATGCAAACTACTTCAAAGGATGTGAAAAGATACAAACTATTTCCGAGGGAGTAGACTGAGATGGCTAAAGGGAGAGAGACGACCGCTCTACATGTCTGTAGTTTTTTCATTGTCAAAATAAGTCAATATGACTTCTATAATTTAAATAAATCTAAACTAAAAACAAACAAACAAACAAAAAGTAACCTCAGTTTGTTAGAGGACCTAAAAATAATCATGACATTTGATTAAAGCAGACTGCTTTCAACAAAGGCACACTAACCCAAGGGTAGAGGTAAACCCCTTTCTTGTTAACTTCCAAGTTAAAGTTTAAAAAGGAAATTTTTTTTTCTAAATTTCCAGTTTTTAAGCATACCAAAACTCTAAAACATCACTTTAACAACTGCAGAGCACTATTCAAGAATCCAATACTTCAATCTAGTGTATTGCTAATGCTACTGAAGTTCTGTGTAAGGCTTCATTTTTAATTCGCTTATCGAATCTACACTGGCAGTGAACGTTCTAACTCAGCACAGAAGGAAGACATAAGCTTCAGGAAAGCCCAAAGGGGAAAGAGTAAGAGTTTTATTTACATGGAGATTTGGTCACAGTGGAGCTGCCCAAAGTGGAGCCACCAATAAAAGGGTTCATGGACCACAACAGGGCAAAAGGGCTGTGCCCTACTCCTCTGGAAAATGCTGACTGAGTGGGTGGAATGCAATCTATGAAAATGGAACCATGAAACCTCTCTGCTTTTCTTCCTCTTGTTTTTGCCAAATTATCTTTATTCCACAATCCATCGGATCTTCCCTGTCCACCACGTTTCCTCCTTTCATTCTACTTATTTTCCTTTTTTGCCAATTCCTTTTGTTTCAATGTGCCATTCCTCTGAGGCCCTTCTCCTCTCACTCCCGCCTCCTCATTTTCCAGTGTTCCAGATATCACAATTCCCTTTTGTGCCTGGAGCAAATCATTCCCACCACTAACACCTGCTCTTTCCTGCCCCCTTTTCTGAGCTCAGCGCCTGCCTGCATGGAAAGCTCCATTCTTCTGATGCAGCTGGGAAGTAGCAGCTACAATCGGGAGTGGTGGGGCACGAGGCACATATAAGAATGCAAACTCAGCACCAGAAGACAAGAGGAGGAGATTTTATGGTCAACTACAGCTACATTTACACTCTTTACTTTGTAAATCTTAAATCGCAAGCAATGAGCTAGTATCACTGCTGTCTCTCATGGACCTTACCCATTTTACCCTTGTGTTCTCTACTCAATCCTTAATAGAATTTCAAGGTCTCATTATAGTACCAAAGATTGGAACAGCGTGATATAATCGGCTGCACTGTGGTGTGTATGGTTGGGCAAATTAAGTTGAAAATAAAAGCCAAGGCTGGTCAGAGCGGAAAGGATGGCCTGTAATTAGCATATCTGCAATACTGCCTATAATCATCACGTTACAAGAAACTGGTCCTGTAAAACCAGAGATTCGGGGGCTTCCCTGGTGGCACAGTGGTTGACAATCTGCCTGCTAATGCAGGGGACACGGGTTCGAGCCCTGGTCTGGGAGGATCCCACATGCCGCGGAGCAAGTAGGCCCGTGAGCCACAACTACTGAGCCTGCGTGTCTGGAGCCTGTGCTCCGCAACAAGAGAGGCCGCGATAGTGAGAGACCCGCGCACCGTGATGAAGAGTGGCCCCCGCTTGCCACAACCAGAGAAAGCCCTCGCACAGAAACGAA
>NC_041214.2:65483424-65507077 GCF_002837175.3 Physeter macrocephalus | reverse complement strand
CCTGTATCCCCTGCATCGGCAGGCGGGCTCTCAACCACTGCGCCACCAGGGAAGCCCCATGTGTATTTTTTTGTCAGGATGTTAAGTTTTCAATTCATGTCAGCAAATGGTTATTTTTTTATCCAACATGTAAACCCCCTCAGATCCTTATTGGAATGCGTTAGAGTACATAAAATAATACCCCATCTGATTCTATATTGCATGGCTAAACCATGTGAAGAGTAGCACTTGGAATGATTTTGAGTAGGCAAATACTGTGACGAGAAGAGGAACAGGGTTTCCCTGGTGGCGCAGTGGTTGAGAGTCTGCCTGCCAATGCAGGGGACACGGGTTCGACCCCTGATCTGGGAGGATCCCACATGCCGCGGAGCAACTGGGCCCGTGAGCCTTGGCTACTGAGCCTGCGAGTCTGGTGCGTGTGCTCCGCAGCAAGAGAGGCCGCGATAGTGAGAGGCCCGTGCACCGCGATGAAGAGTGGCCCCCACTCGCCGCAACTGGAGAATGCCCTCGTGCAGAAACGAAGACCCAACACAGCCAAAAATAAATTAATTAATTAATTGATTTAAAAAAAAAAAAGAAAAGAAAAGGAATAATACACCAAGTTTGAACTGAAGGTGAGATAAAAATATTTTCTAACTCTTCATTGTGAAACACACACTCCCAGAAGCCCATAGCGAAAAAGATCTCACTGTTACCAACACAATAACATGTTTTCTACACAACAGCAAAGAGCTTAAGGTGCTCAGAATAATTATACTCTCTGTCATAATGTAAAATGCCAAAATGCTTGTAAACATATGTACATTAGCAAACATTTCAGCGTTGATTTCAATGCAAATCCATTTCCTCTCTTACAGCTATGAGAATATTAACACAGCAAAAATAAATAAATTAATTAATAAACTCCTACCCCCAACATCTTAAAAAAACAAAACCAAAAAAACCAAAAAACAAAAAAATAAAAAAAAACAGAGATTCGATACCCTGCCTCTTCAAATAGCACTTACATACAGGAATCCTAGAGGACCATTCCACAGGAGATGTAGTGACAAAATCAATGTTGACATAACAGCTGGAAAGTTGCCAAAATTCCATCATAAATGCCGAGACTATTTCAGATGGAGTATTAATAGGCATGGTCCCCAACTCCACACACCATGTGGTGGCCAGCCTCTGAGATGACCCCTCCCCTACCTCACCCCACCATCATCCCACCTCGGGGTAGACGCCTTCCACACCGTATCAGTAGGTACAATATGCGACCAACAGAATGTGGACGTGTATGACTTCTGAGGTATTAGGAAGAACTGTGAAAGAGCTTGAAATTTAGTGGCTTTCCTAGCAAGCTTATCCGTCTGGGTTGACTAACGGCCCTACAGCAAGTAATATGAGTGTTAGCAAAATATAGAGAAGTCGTGGCTTGCCCAAGTCATCTCCAGCTACTCCTCCTTTTGCAGCACTTCTAACACCTAGCAAAGTAATTTAAAGCCGTGTGTTGAGAAGGTTCAGACACAGAATCAAGCTGGCCCATTAGGCTCTACTGCTCAGCCTCACAAGAGAATCCAGCCCAGAGAAGAGGTAGAGGAGAGATAAGGAGGGAACTGAATTTTATTCTTGCCCAGGATTTACCAGGCTGTTGGTGGTAGACGGTCACGGTCTTTTCTTAGGACTGGATGCCCCTCTGACTCCCCTCATCTCTCAAATCCTTGGCACTGAAAGTTACTCAACACTGACTCAGAACACAGGAGGCCCTGTCCTGCAGCACTCCAGGGGGTGTGCTCCCAGGCCGGGGGTTCTGTTAACATGACCCACATGAGGCAGTTCTCTTAAGCAGAAAAATGGCATGGTCTTTCTTTATCCATATTCTTTAACATTTCTAAAGCACTTAGTGCCTCTAAAATTGTATTAAGAACTCATGACAGCCTTCTGAAATAGGTGCTATTAATGGTCCCCATTTTATACAGACATGAAGAAACTGAAGCTCTAAGAGATGAACTATCTTCCCCAAAGGCCCGAGGTTCACAAGGGGCAGAGGCGGGACTAAGCCCCGATCTGCAAGGTCCTGACTGGTATGTCATTTTGCTTCTAAGTATGGCGCATTTGTGATGATGCCCTTTGACCCAGTTAAATTCAGAATTCAACTTAGCTAAATGAGAGAATAACATGTAAAAGTTTCAATTCAATCAAATTGAAGGTTATATATGTACCAGAAACAAACCATGTCATCACTTATACCTGCTGTTTAAAGGGTTCTTTGGGATGACATGTATTTTACCCACATGGGTTCTGATGTCATCTAAATGCCTCTATGATCAGTTCCCAAGAAAGCAAAAAAGGCAGAGAAAATAATATGGGTTCACAGAGTTAAGTACTACATATGGTAGAAACGAATCAAAATTCTGCCCTCAATCTTCTGGTGAACATTCACTGCAAGAGAAAACTCAAAAAAATTTTTGCATGTTGTCTGTCTTTTTATACATAAGTGAAAAATGGGAAGCTTCAAGTATGATTTAAGGCGTTAAGACTTCTTAAACTGACATGACAAAAATATCTCACCCTGTCTGTTGAGAGAACCATGCAGTTAACATCTTTAAAACATTCCAGATTGCAACAGAAATACAGGAGGGAAGGGCAAAAGGCAAAAAGATAAGTGATGGAACTTGATAAAGACAGCTATACACTCTACTCATTAGCAAAAATTTGGGCCACCACATTTTCCTCTTTGTTGAGCCACAGGTTTTGCCTTTGTATCAGGAACGTCAATGCCTCTGGAAGGAAAAAAAATATCAGAACAGTGGGGTCTTACTGAAAAAAGTTGTTCATTGCTGGATTTCCCCAGCTCCGGCCCTCAGAGGATATAGTGCCCAGGTCAGAAAGCACATGTCAGTGAGCGGCACCCTCCCCCTGAAAACAGCCTTCTGTCCCCAAGCCTCCCTCCCTTCCATCCCACACGGAGGCAGTTGTTGCAAGGCCTGGAAACCTGCTCAGACCTCTCCCAGCATCACTCAGGGGCCTTCGAGACTAGGGGATGGATCTGGCAATCTACGTCTGAAATGGAAGTAAGGGTGTTAATTGCCCAGTTTCCTGCCAAAATGAGAGTATCTTGCATCTCGATCCGAGGGTCCACATTGTCTCTTTAAAAAAATAAAAGTCATTTGGGTTTGTCTGGACTATTTTCACTTTTCAGACTGTACTTGGCAGAAGAATGGGTAAATTCCACTGACTTGAGCTCATTTTTTTTTTTCATGTTTTCTTGATATTTTTGCCATGCACAGGATTCATATGCAGCTGCAGACAGGTGAAAACACACGGGATTTATCATCACCAAAGACTTGAGATGAAGCAATAATGAAAATCCAACTAGAAACTGTACATTTTCAAATGCAGTGTGGAAAGCACCCACACCGAGAGAAAGGACCCCTGCCCCCTGCACAAGTAAACTCTCTTCCAAAACACCCAGTCTGAGTATGCCTAGGAGGTATGTGCTCATGAGAGAAAAAGCTGCAGGTGAAAGAAGAAATGAGGGACTTATGAAGTGTGAAAGCCCCACTAAACACCTTATTGTAAACAGAAAAGCACCAGTGTTCTCTCTCATGGGGAGCCAGGACCAAAAGAGACTCCAAAAGAGAATCTGCCTTGACTCCTCACATTCCAGACCTTATTAACAGTAGGCTTGTCCTTCCAAACAAAGGAAACGACTGTCAGCTCTGCACAGGTGGATGCAGCCACCCCTCCCAGAGCCAAGCCACCCAGCAAGAGATAGCCTCCAAGGACCCACAAATGCTCATAATCTCAGACCTCCGGAGGAAAAGGCCATCCTCACCCTCACTACAGCAATTCTTATCTGCAGAATGAATAAACTTTCCTGCTAATTTCAGTACATAGATATTGGGGTCAGATTCTGGTTTCTGACCAGTAATAGCAAAATGTAGAAAGACAAAAAATGTCAGGGAGGGCCATCTGAGAAGAAATCAGAACACAAAAACCTGGTAATAAGGAATACTACTACTGGGGGTCAGAAGGAGAAAAGCACAATAATAATGCTTTTGCCACCAGCTTTCAATGTTACAATCAGAAACTATCATTATATGTGATGGAATTTTATCAACAGTGTAACTGAATCTCTGGATTGTCAACAATTCCAAAGGTCAAATGCCAAAAGTATGCTGTATCTTCATCTTCTTCTATATTTGGAATTCTTATCATTTTGTCCCAATGTTTTCCCATACGGCACTGTAAGTTCTAGACGTCTTCACGTAAACTACTACTTATACATTAGCAACATAAAAGGGACTCTCCCACCTCCCGTATATGCTTATCATTATACAGGTACTACAAAAGGAATAAGCCTCAACTTAAAACGAGTGTTTAAACGGAATGCCTCCCATACCCCTCATTTAAAAATCTTCCTTCAAAATTGCTTGGCATTCACCGGGCCAGGGGTTTTCAAATGTTACTGTGCCTGATTACCACCTGGAGAGCTCAACAAAACCCAGGTTGCTGGGTCCCACCTCCACCACCAACTGTAATCCAGCAGGTCTGGGGCAGGCCAGGAGGGCACATGTCTTACAAGCTCCTAGATGGCGATGAAGCTGTGGCCTGGGACTGAATAGCCAGATTCTAAGCGAGGGTGAGGAAAGCTCTGTGGATGACAAGTGCCCATATCTCCCACCCCAAGCACAGCAGCACCAACTCTATCTGCTGTTACAATGCCTGCGTATGTGTATGTGAGAGAGAGAGAGAGAGAGAGAGACAGAGAGAGAGAGAGAAAGAGAGGGAGAGAGATGGTAGTGGGGGAGGAAGGATACTGTATTTCATTGGGGATCCACATGAGATTTTTTGAAAAAGGAAGACCTGTTCATTGATAAGATTTTGAAAATCACTGACTTTAACTCACCTGCTCATTTTACTGAAAGGGAAACTGAGGCCTAGTGAAATGACTTGTTATGTATCAAGTTATCTAAAACACAAACAACTGTTATCTTACAAATCCATTAAGGTTTTAAAATGTTCAAGTAATGAGTGAAAAAGATAAACCCAGGGATGAGGTAAAGGTCAGCAGTATCAACTGCACACACAAAATACTTTCACACACACACACACACACACACAAAAGGTGTTTGGAGACTGTGACTTATAAACACTCTTGAAGTTCTTTCTTTCTCTCCTTCCCCTACCCAAACAACCCCCCACCCATTATTAATGGGGTTGCTTAAGTGTTTTCATATTATCAGACAGTGGATCCTCACCAAAGTTTTCGTTTTTCACTCTGGCTTCACATAATCATTTCTAAAACAGTACTAGCAGATAACCTAATTCTCCTTTCTGAGGATATATCAATATGACACAGGGACTACAGCGCTGGCTGAAAACTAGGGGATTTCAGTTACAAAACTGTATCCTCTGAGTAACTTCCTTGATATTATATGCTTCGGTTTTTACCAAGGATAAAATGGAAGGATGAAACTTCCCTCTCACTCAATGAAGAGCAACAGAAACTTCTGTAGCCTCTCTGATAAAAGGAACATGACAATCTTAACTTGGTTTGGGCCATAGAAGAGGCTCAAGGCCCAGCTCTTCTTGCACAACATTCTGCACACAAGGACAAATTCTGCCATCCTGTCCTTGAACAACTATGGACATGGTGCTCAGGCACTGATCTAAAATCAAATGCTAGTTAAGGAAAAGAAAGAGAAGGGAAATTTTCTTGAAATATTTTCCCCTAATCAATCTGCCATTATCATGCCTCGGGGAGACAGACAGTCTTCACAGAAAGAGATGATATTTGAGCTGGCTCTCGAAGGGCTGAGTTGGAGTATACTAGACAGAGGGACTGGAAGGAAAAGCCGAGAAGAGAAGATGAGGCATAGTCTTGAAATAGGGCAAAACTTTGGGCAGCTGGTGGGGAACTCTAAAGTACTTGGGAAGGTGAGCATCAAGCAGCTTAGACTTTATTCTCTGGACAATGGGGACCACCCTGGAGGTTCCTTAAGGAGGGAAACAGCACGTTCAGATCTGATGTAGCTGCGGCCGTAATCAGAGGATGGGATGGAGAGGAAGATGGATAATCCCATTTCTTAAGACATAAGGTGGTCCTTCTCAGACTGAGCATAGGAAATCCTAACTCAGGTTTCTAAAAAATGTATGAGGAGATGCCAAAGACAGAGTTCATTAGAACGGATGTCCCAAGAGGGTATCCAGAGTTCTCGCTCACTCGGAACTTTAAGTGTCCCTGATGGGGTGATGAGAAGATGTGTGAAATCTGGCACCTCTGGGTAGGCAGCACATTTTTACCCCAGTAGCAATCTCTCTCAGAGAGCCTGGATGCAGCTTTCAGAGGTAGAGGTCCAGGAGTACAGGGTTGAGCTTTCAAAATGAAGACAAGTTTAAGCAGAAGGAAGCCAGTTCTGGCTTACAGGGGAAGGAGTTGCAGGGCGAGGGCATGAAGGCAAGAGAGATGGCATCGGATGGCGGGAGGGGGAGAAAGGGGTGCAGGGGCACATAGAGATACTTGTTTTGAGAAGGGCATATATCTTGATGAGAGTTGATCCTAAGATTACAGGGGGGAGATGAGAAGAATATTCAAGTAACAAGGGTGACCATTATACTGAGGCGTTAAGAACAGAGATAGACTACTTTTAATATTTAATATTGGGAATTAAAATACCCATTTTACAGATGAGGATACAGAGAGTCAGGGAATACTAAAAGCAAATAGTCAGCAAGTGACAAAACCTGATTCTAAGCCAAGTGTGTCTGATACCAAAGCCCCAACTGTTCTCTGCCCACACCACACCATCAACTCCAAGGTGTACAAGAAAACTAGAATCCTACATTTCCCTGATGGTACTGTAGACTTTGTCCTGCCTAAGCTGTTTTCCTGAAGGTACCAGCAGTAAATGAAAGGAGGGGTTGGCTGCAGAGCAGATGGCTTGTTTTAGAGAACAGGGCAGTTAAGAACACAGGGTTCATTCCACAATATTTACTAAGTACATACTATGTGCCACACACGGTCCTAGGAGGTGGGGAGAGGGTGGTGAGCTAAAGTTCCTACCTCACATCGTATACAGACTAGCAAACCACACCTTCTGTAACCATCCTTGATATCAGAACAGTAGTTCTCTACCTGGCTGGCCATCATTCTCAGTGGAAGTTTAATAAAAAAACATGAAGCCAGATCAGCTGAAGAGATTCTGGTTTAGCAGGTCTGAAATGAGGGTTAGGGGTCTGCATTTTTTGGAAGTTCCACCAGTGTTTCTGAAGTACAAACAAGAGAACCAAGATTCCAGAGAGTAATTAATCAATCTCCATCTTTTTAATATATTTATTTGTTTAGATTAACATAATTTGTTTGCTTATCACAGGACCAGGTACAAATTTGAAGTTTGCCCTTTTCCTTTTACGTTTGTATTTTCTAAGTGGTTAAAAAGGCGGTAAGTAATTCAAGTAGATTCCCTCAAAAACTAGGGAATTCTGAGATTAAAAGTTGGCCGCCTCTGGCAAATGTGGGCATCTTAAGTAGAATGTAGAAAGATACCACAACCTGTACGTCATGGTTAAGTATAAACCCTAATCTTGTGCGAACTACATACGAATGTAAACAGATCAACATACTAGAATTAATCAGATGGCACTGTAAACTTAAGAATTATTTGAGAAACTTACTTCCTGGGTACAGAAGTCAGTTGCAGTACCTTCAAGCAAAAAGATACCCTGGAGAATGTTGCCATTTACGTACAAGAAGGCAGAAGAAGCCTTCTGGGATCCTTTCAGTCAACAATCACGTTCTGAGGCAGACAGGGCTGAACCATTATGAACAACATTATGGACTCCAGGAACAAGAGGTGCTTTTGTTCACCTATTCCACCTGATTCAGGTTTTCCTCTTTGCTTCGACAACCTGGAGGCTCAAAGCCAAATACATGGCCTACATCAAGCAACTCTTTGGGATTCTTTATGTACAACCTTACTCGTGTCTTCGTCTTATTTGTCCTCAGTTTCCTCAGATATTTATTTTTTTATAGATTACTTTTCAGAGCAGTTTTAATTGCAGAGCAAAACTGAGCAGATGCAAAGAAGGCCCTTATACACCCCACCCACCACATGCACGGAGCCTGCCGCACCTATCATGTCCATGCCAGAGCGGTACATTTGTTACAATTGATGTACCTACATTGACACGCCACCATTACCAAGTCCATAGTTTATGTTAGGGTGTATGTAACTCTTGGTGTTGTACACTGTATGGGTTTTGACCAATGTATGTGATATGTACCCACCATTACAGTATCAGACAGAGTAGTTTCACTGCCCTAAAAATCCTCTGTGCTCTGCCTATTCAATCCTCACTCCCCCAACCCCTGACATCTATGAATCTTTTCACTGCCTCCATAGTTTTGCCTTTTCCTATTGGTAGTTGGAATCATACAGTATGTAGCCTTTTCAGACTGGCTTGTTTCACTTAGTAACATGTATTTAAGGTGGCTCCATGTCTTTTATAGCTAGATAGCTCATTTCTTCTTAGTGCTGAGTAATACTCCATGTGTGGATGAACCAGTTTATTTATCCATTTACTTACTGAAGGACATCTTGGTTGCTTCCAAGTTTTGGCAATTACGAATAAAGCTGCTCCAAACATCCATGTGTTGTTTTTTTTTTGTTTTTTTTGTTTTTTTTGTTTTTTTGCGGTATGTGGGCCTCTCACTGTTGTGGCCTCTCCCATTGCAGAGCACAGGCTCCAGAAGCGCAGGCTCAGCGGCCATGGCTCACGGGCCTAGCCGCTCCGTGGCATGTGGGATCCTCCCGGACCGGGGCACAAACCTGTATCCCCTGCATCGGCAGGCGGGCTCTCAACCACTGCGCCACCAGGGAAGCCCCATGTGTATTTTTTTGTCAGGATGTTAAGTTTTCAATTCATGTCAGCAAATGGTTATTTTTTTATCCAACATGTAAACCCCCTCAGATCCTTATTGGAATGCGTTAGAGTACATAAAATAATACCCCATCTGATTCTATATTGCATGGCTAAACCATGTGAAGAGTAGCACTTGGAATGATTTTGAGTAGGCAAATACTGTGACGAGAAGAGGAACAGGGTTTCCCTGGTGGCGCAGTGGTTGAGAGTCTGCCTGCCAATGCAGGGGACACGGGTTCGACCCCTGATCTGGGAGGATCCCACATGCCGCGGAGCAACTGGGCCCGTGAGCCTTGGCTACTGAGCCTGCGAGTCTGGTGCGTGTGCTCCGCAGCAAGAGAGGCCGCGATAGTGAGAGGCCCGTGCACCGCGATGAAGAGTGGCCCCCACTCGCCGCAACTGGAGAATGCCCTCGTGCAGAAACGAAGACCCAACACAGCCAAAAATAAATAAATTAATTAATTGATTTAAAAAAAAAAAAGAAAAGGAATAATACACCAAGTTTGAACTGAAGGTGAGATAAAAATATTTTCTTTAATTAATTAATTGATTTAAAAAAAAAAAAGAAAAGAAAAGGAATAATACACCAAGTTTGAACTGAAGGTGAGATAAAAATATTTTCTAACTCTTCATTGTGAAACACACACTCCCAGAAGCCCATAGCGAAAAAGATCTCACTGTTACCAACACAATAACATGTTTTCTACACAACAGCAAAGAGCTTAAGGTGCTCAGAATAATTATACTCTCTGTCATAATGTAAAATGCCAAAATGCTTGTAAACATATGTACATTAGCAAACATTTCAGCGTTGATTTCAATGCAAATCCATTTCCTCTCTTACAGCTATGAGAATATTAAAGTATAGGGCAGCTTACACATTTAGGTATATGTAAAAGGAAATAATTGCATATATAAGGAAGGTTTACTTTTGCCAGGTAATTCATAACTACACTAATTTTGTATGCTAACTTCAACCCTGCTTCATCTTATTTCCCTTCTCTTATTGTCTCTCTGCCTCTTAGATCTTACTCAAATTTATTTTATCTGCCTCTATTATATTTATTTATTTCATCTGCCTTAAATCTTTTTTGATGCAAGGCAGAACAAAAAGTATTAAAGAATGAATCAAGTAATCAAGGAAGTTCAAACTTCATAAGCTCTCTGAGGACAGCTTATCATTCTTTTTCTCTTTTCTGTAGACTAAAATTCTCCTTAGGAAAACCTATTTCTCATTTTTTTGTGTGTGAATTCTCTCTTAAATGCCCATGATTTAAAATTATAACTTGCTAATAACTGAATTTCAGACTTAGAAATTATAGTATTATTTGACTAAAAATCATTTTATACGGCAGACACAGCACTTTCCACTAGGAGCTGTTTGAAAACCTCTTAAATCTTGGGTCACTCTTTTTTTTTTTTGCAGTACGTGGGCCTCTCACTGTTGTGGCCTCTCCCGTTGCGGAGCACAGGCTCCGGACGCACAGGCTCAGAGGCCATGGCTCACGGGCCCAGCCGCTTCGCGGCATGTGGAATCTTCAAGGACCGGGGCACGAACCCATGTCCCCTGCATCGGCAGGCGGACTCTCAACCACTGCGCCACCAGGAAAGCCCCTTGGGTCACTCTTATATACTTGTTTATGTTTTGTTTAATAATTATAATAATAATGCATGGTAATTAAATAAAACTTGGAAAATACAGAAAAGAATAAAGAACAAAATTAAAAGCACCTGTATCTCACAGAGAAATTACTGTTCACTTTTCATTGTATCTTACTATTGCTCTTTTTTTTTTTTTTTTGCGGTACGCGGGCCTCTCACTGCTGTGGCCTCTCCCGTTGCGGAGCACAGGCTCCGGACGCGTAGGCTCAGCGGCCATGGCTCACGGGCCCAGCCGCTCCGCGGCATGTGGGATCCTCCCAGACCGGGGCACGAACCCTTGTCCCCTGCATCGGCAGGCGGACTCTCAACCACCGCGCCACCCAGGAAGCCCATTATTGCTCTTTTTCGTGCTATAGTTCACTCATATGAACAACACGGGAGGAAATGCTGATGCCAGTGTCTGGTTTTACCTAATTTTCCTCTGCCCTGACAGAGGCCAGTCTTCCCTACACAATCAACCACACACTAATTCTGTCTTTTTCATTCACAAACACATTCTCACATACACAATGCCGGTTTCTACCTGGATGAGGTCCGATAAGGAAGGAGTGTATTTAATAGTGTTATAATCCGTTCTTACCTCGTCTTTCACATGTCTTTGTTTATTTCTGTTATCTCACCTAGCTTATCAAAATGTTCTTCTTTTGCTTCCCTTAAGTCAGCCTTCTACATATACCTATATAAAAAGCTTGTTTTTAACTCCTGTGGCATAAGAACAGGTTGTGTCTAAGTCTTACCTAAAAGCTTCATTTAAAGAACACACACCTTCTTTCCATATTAATTGATCTACAGCCAGAAGACTAATCTACAAAGAAACAAATGCCCTTTTGAACTGATGTCTCTCCATCTATATGTGGTGCCCCTAATTCTTCCTTCTCATCCTTGGTCTATGAATACTTCATGCAGGATGCCAAAGATGGCACTGAAAACAATAACTGATGAGGGAGACAGAAATATATTCCCTTACACGGTGATAAATTTCACTTCAGTATGGAAGTAATTACATCTGGTTTTATGAGGTATAACTATTTTGAGATTTAAACTAGCCCTACACTTCTTAGAAAGTTTACCTGTTTTACTTAGGATCTCTTCCACATTTGTCTACTTAGAATGAAACAACGGAAGTAAGCTAACGTGAAAACACTTTCAGGTACTTGTTAATGAGATTAAGTAGAACGTGACACAGCACGTGTGATCGAAGAAGTAGCACTTCTGCCAGGAAATAGTAATAGAAAAGACATGATACATCCTGTCCTTGCTAAGCAAAAGATAAGGTCTACCCTATCACTCCTAGCAGAAAGACCAACTGCCATGCAACACCCTGACATAAAACTCGGCGGCTCACTCTTTCACGGCAAACGTCTTTGAACATTACCTTGCAAGTCTGCGTCACTTGACTTCGGACTGCTTCTTGCTCGCCGCTCTGTTTTCTTAACACCCGGCCCACCGCTGCCTCCTCCCCCGCCTCCGCCGCCACCACCACTGTGGCCCTTCCCGTAGCCGTTGTACACGGTTGTGCAGTTGCTCTTGTAGATCGAAGAAGGAGGGCTGTTGAGGCGATTCTGGCGGTCAATCTGGCGGTCTTTCAGCTTTTTGTGCGGAGGCTTGCTGTACTGGTCTTCTCGGGTGATATAACTCGACATTCCATAGAGTGGTATAATTTCTAAAATGATGATTATGACAAATGCAAGCTCAGTCTACGTTTCCAATAACAAATTATTACAGGGTCAAATGACCTGACGCCTGAAGGAAGAAGTTTAACATATTACTAAATACAGTATAAAAGCGATACGCATGTTATATATGTTTAAAATATTCCCATTCATTTCTAACCAATAAAGGAATAATTAATCATTAAAAAACTATAGTGTATGCTCAGAAATGTTCCAGAAATTATGGGAAATACTGAAGAAGGGTTACTGTCCACCAAGAGTTCATATTTAAGTTGAATAGATAACTAAGCTTGATTTTGCCTGTCAGTTGTTTCCAGTAGTTGCAACATACAAAAAAAGTTAGAATTAACAAATAAAATACCCCCTTAAGTAATGTGTTCTTAGAATCAAGATACTTGAAAGTATGCTTATCCTTACGGACAGAATAGCATTTCTATCAGAAAGTATATAGCAACTAGAATATAAGGAGTTATTTGTGCCATCTAGAAGAGCCAACATTTGAACAAAACCTACTAAAATGAAGAGATGAGAAATTTCCATTAAAAATAATTAAAGCTCACAGAATCAGGGGAAATGTTCAAGGAGATCTTGTAGTGATAAATATAAGCCATCTCTGCAACCTGGTGCCAAGCATAATAATCTAGTCATAAACTAGTATTTTGGGGTAATCAGGAGGCAAGACAAACTGACTAGTAGAATGTCACCTGGCTTCACTATCCATATTTTTACATGGCTCAAAAGAAAATGGGAGCCTGCAAAATAATCTCATGATCTTAGGGGAAAACATTTATTTTAAATTTAATTTTTTTAAGCAATTAAAAATTCTATTTAGACATTAATAAAAATGGTAATGTATAACACAGACACTGGGTCCTCACATGTTTATAAGAAAAAAAGGCCCCACATGCACAGAGTGACCATATAAATTACCATCCAAATCAGAGTATTTCTGAGAGTGATTAGGGAGCATTTCTAATTATTTCTCTTGACACGAGACCTAAACCAGCACTGTCCTAGGCACACCAGGAATGTATGCTCACCCTATATAACTTAATGACTCATGTTTCAATTGTTCAATGGTAAAGCTCCACTTTTCATTTTCTTTCTGTTCACATAGCTTGAGGAAGACCTTTAAAAAGCAAATCTTTACAAGATAACCAATCTGCACTAGAGAAACACAATCCTATTCAAAAAGTGCATGCCCAAATAAATTATGTCTAAACATACAAAAAGAATGGTAAAAAGGCTTTAAATATCACAATGCATTACACTTGAGACTTAAAATATTCACCATGGGTACTGATAGAATAATATTTTAAAACGTCAAGAACTTTTTAAACTCACATGGTTTGGGAAATTAAATGTTTAAATTGCTTTTAGGTATATGCACACTGAGAACTAAGGTAAGACAATACATAAAAGTCTTTTTATTTATAAAGCAAAGGATTTTTGTTTTCTGCTTTCCTTAATTTGGAATCAATGAAGGCACTTTTATTTTACATTATTGCTCTGTGTTATTTTAATGAAATTAAACCAAAATACCCTATTCAATGAAGACAATATAATTTCTCTTTTTGCTTAATTCTAACGATGACTTAAATCATACTGTTGTGTAAAATTACAGAGGACAGACACCATTCACAAAACAGTAACTGCGTGGCATCCTACTAAAAGACTGCTAAAATAAGGCAGGTCCGACACTCTTCATCAAGCAATGAGTCAGTAGCCAAGGCTTTTCACACTGTCATTAAGCTCAGACCCAACCAGAAAACTCTGACAAATGCTCAAATACTTAATGTGTACTGTGTCAGAGTACTGAATACTTTTTAAAAAACTATACTTAATTAACTGAATTTTTTCAGTTTTTATCAGAATGTTTTCATGGGGCTTCCCTGGTGGCGTAGTGGTTGGGAGTCCGCCTGCCTATGCAGGGGACACGACTTTGTGCCCCGGTCTGGGAGGATCCCACATGCCGCGGAGCGGCTGGGCCCGTGAGCCGTGGCCACTAGGCCTGCGCGTCCGGAGCCTGTGCTCCGCAGCAGGAGAGGCCACGGTGGTGAGAGGCCCGCGTACCGACAAAAAAAAAAAAAAAAAAAAAAAAAAAAAAAAATGTTTTCATGGAACATGCCCAGTCTCTGATGTTTTGGAGTGTTATGCTACCAGGCAAAAAGACTTTAGCAATAGGAAGTTATTGATGCCTCCATGCAATTAAAGTATTGATTTCGTCTTTTGCTATCATCTCTCCATACCCCATTATAATAGCACCTGATCCTTTTGAATTACATTAAATTTCTTTCTAACTACTACTACTACACTACAAAAAATCAAATTCTATCCCTAAGTTACAACAGGATACAGGGTATTTCACTTAAAATACCCATCTCAAATTTTTCTTTTGTTAATAAGAAAATTTTCCAATGTGATATAAACATACAGGGGGAAACATATATATATATATATATATATATAAAATTGATGAGAGAAAGTAAGGTGATAACTTCCTCCAATACTAACAGGCATTTCTCATACAATTTATCTGTAAACCAATGTAATAAGTGTTTGAAACAATAAAACACTTCAATTCATAGTCAGACACAGAAGAAAATCCCTTTGCAAAGTCCTAGAGGTTGAAGTCTAATTTTATCCTCACTTATCTGGTTTCTTAGTATCCATTTTGATAGAGAAGGGCTTTAGACTAAACCAACACCAAGGCCAAAACTAAAAAGAAATAACGTCGGTATCTCTTAGACTCTTTTTCATTTCAAGGTAAATATTTGCCTAACAACCAGGGAAACTGTGGCTGCACTAATGGCTATTCTTAAACTAAAAACAGCGTTCAGGAAGACCACATCAACAGGGGATTTTGAGTTCGCCAAGATTGCAACAGAGCATCCAAGAAACCCAAAGTTTACCAAGACCTCGCAGTCTTCTATCATTGGAAAAGGGGCACAAAACCCTTTGTAAATTCCCGTCTACTGCTAAACCATATGGATGCCTAAGAAATAATGTGCTGCAGTTCTGTCTTGGGCCACGCTCACATAAAAATATGTTATCAGGACATGGGAACATATGATAGGTTATTGCCTCTTTTCTGAAATAAGAAGTGGCTCTCCCACTACCTGCTCTCTGTGGGGTGGGATGAAGGCAGAATTTGAAAACATATAAAGAAAGAAGGAGTTGCAAGACACAATTCAGGACAAAGAAAGTTAGGAATTTCCCATGAGCTTTATACAGCAGATAGAACCTCCTCTACCGTGTTTATTACAGAGGAAACAAAGCTGCTCACAAGCTCTCTTAAGCTACTTAAATGTTGTAACCAGTTCCAACAGCTCCTGATGCCCGCAATCTACTCACCTTGTTCGCCGTATATTGTAGGGGGAAGATGATGCTGAGGAAAAAACTGAGGCGGCATATCTCCAGGTCCAGTAACAGGTGGGTAGTAAGCTGTGTGTGAGTTATGAATAAAATGCGGGTGGTGAGTCAGGTAGGGGGGTAGGTGATGGGTTGGAGACATGGCCGAGGGGTAGCTTGGGGGGTAGCACTCAGGAGACTGGGGTGTGACCACCACCCGGCGGACTCCAGTATTGTCTTCAATCACCTAAAGAAAACAGCAGAAAGAATGTAGTACGTATTATTAGTAAATATCCTGTGAATGTATATGGTATTTAATTACTTCCTTCTTTAACTGTAATCTTCTCTCCTCCATAGGAAAAAAAAGAAAATTAGTGCATGTTGAATTCTGATTCTCTAATTCAGCTAGTTAAATGAATTTTAGCTGGTGGTTTTCCAGAAAGAAGAGACTTTCTGGGCCATGTAAACATGCCTTAGAGGGCTGAGCTTCCACGTCTGCCCCATAACACCCAACCCCATTCCTGCTTTAGCAAGCACAGTTCCATGACACTGGGGCTTTAGGAAACCAAGGTAACATTAACTTCAGAACCCATAATAGTACCTAAAGGCCATTTAATCTGGAACCAAGGTTGTGGATGAAATGAGGGATCCCCACCCTTCAAACACTTGAGCAATCCCGAATCGAGGACACCTTTGCTCCCAAGATGTCCTGACGATGTACCGAGTGTTGTGAAGGAGACATTATGACCGGGGACCTGCTGTGTGCAGAGTGAGCCAATCAACATTCTGTCTATACTTTCTTCAAATGATTTTTAAAAAATTCAACCAAGGAAGGTAACATAAGGCAGTACAAAGCCAATATTTATTGCCTCTGTGCCCAACTGTACGCTACCTGCTCTAGTAGCAAACAATTTGTTGAGACACAAGATAAGAAAAAATACAACAGAAACCATAATCCAAAGGTAAAGCTATGGGGTACAAAGAACAAGAACATGAAATGGCAGAATCAGAGCAGGCTTCAGGGACCTCAAAGAACTGGGAGGGCTGGGACAGGTGAGAGCATGGCCCCTGCATTAGGGCCCTGCAAAGAAGGGGACAATGACGCCACAAGAATAAACTTGGAAGCCGGAACCAGGCTTCCAAAGCCACCAGATGGCCTAATCTAGCTTAAGACAATCAGGTACATACACTGATAGGAAATTTTGTTTAAAAAAAAAAAAACCAAAAAAACCTGAAAATTAAAGTTGTGTATTGAAATAGACTTCTCATTACATCAGGAGGCTGATTATAGGCCAAAATAAAATGACTTAATCAAGTCTAGAGCATTCTAATAAAAAATTATACTAAGCTTTGTTTTTTAAAATACTGCTTGAGACAAAATGGCAAGTTTATCAACATTAGTCTGTACTTCAGTGAACAAGATAGGTTTAATTTTAATTAATAGCCATTAATCTTTATGTTAAGGAAAAAATCTTAGTTTATTAATGAACCTATTAATATAATAGCTTCAGAATTAACTACTATGTTAATAGTTTATTAATAAAGCAATATTAACTCCTTAAAATTAGGATTCTGAGTCATACTCCCTACTAAAGCTCAGGATGTAGCTTTTTACATATTCTTTATTAAATGTAACCTCTTCCTGGCCTTGGCAAGTTAATCACATTAGCCTCATTTAGGCTGCTAAGTTACAGGTATATGTGAAATGGTGCTTAAACCATGACACTAGAAATTCTAATGTATACACTAATAATTATCATCAAAGCATCTTCTGTTTTTTTCTTTATTGAATTATAGTTGATTTGCAATGTTGTGTTAGTTTCTGTTGTACAGTAGTGATTCAGTTATACATGTGTATATATGTATTCTTTTCCATTATAGTTTATTACAGGATATTGAATATAGTTCCCAGTTCTATACAGTAGGACCTTGTTGTTTATCTATTTTATATATAGCATTGGGTTGGCCAAAAGGTTCCTTTGGTTTTTAAGTAAAAATAAAAGACATTTTTCATTTTTACCAAGAATTTTATTGAACAACGTATTCATTGTTTTGTTCCACTACCTTCTGCCATTTTTCAGGCAACTTCATAATCCCATCTTCCCAAAACTTTTTATCTTTTTGAGCAAAGAACTTTTCCAGGTGCCTTTTACAGTCTTCCAGGGAACTGAAATTTTTTCCATTAAGAGAATTTTGTAAAGACTGAAATAAATGGAAATCTGAAGGTACAATGTCTGGTGAATACGGAGGATGAATCAGAACTTCCCAGCCAAGCTGTAACAGTTTTTGCCTGGTCATCAAAGAAACATGCGGTCTTGCATTATCCTGATGGAAGATTCTGCATTTTCTCTTGACTAATTCCAGATGCTTTTCGTCAGGTGCTGCTTCCAGTTGGTCTACTTGGGAGCAGTTCTTGTTGGAATTAATCCTTTGGTTCTCTGGAAGGAGCTCATAATAGAGGACTCCCTTCCAATCCCACCATATATACAACATCCCCTTCTTTGGATGAAGACCGGCCTTTGGTGTGGTTGGTGGTGGCTCATTTCGCTTGCCCCACAATCTCATTCCGTTCCACATTATTGTACAGTATCCACTTTTCACTGCCTGTCACAATTTTTTTAAAAAACAGAGCATTTTCGTTACGTTTCAGTAGAGAATCCCATGAGGAAATATGGTCAAGAAGGTTTTTTGCGCTTAATTTATGTGGAACCCAAACATCAAAGCGATTCAAATAGCCAAGCTGGTGCAAATGATTTTCAATGCTTGATTTGGATATTTTGAGTATGTCAGCTATTTCCTACGTGGTATAACGTTGATTGTTTTCAATTAATGTCTCGATTTGATCGCTATCAACTTCAACTGATCTACCTGACAGTGGAACACCGTTCAGTGAGAAATCTCCAGCGCGAAACTTCGCAAACCACTTTTGACACATTCGATCAGTCACAGTACCTTCTCCATACACTGCACAAATTTTTTGCGCTTAAGTTGCATCTTTACTTTTCTCGAAATAATAAAGCATAATATGCTGACAATGTTGCTTTTTCTTCCATCTTCAATATTAAAATGGCTATGCAAAAACTCACCAATTTCGATGTTTTTTTTTTTTAATGCACGCTGATATGACAGCTGTCACAATACAACCTAACATTGGGTTTTTTTGCGTGTGTGTGGTACGCGGGCCTCTCACCGCTGCGGCCTCTCCCGTTGCGGAGCACAGGCTCCGGACGCACAGGCTCAGCGGCCATGGCTCATGGGCCCAGCCGCTCCGCGGCATGTGGGATGCTCCCAGACCGGGGCACGAACCCGTGTCCCCTGCATCGGCAGGCGGACTCCCAACCACTGTGCTACCAGGGAAGCCCTCTAACATCGTTTTGAATGAAGTTAAAGACAACTAAGTGCTACTCGAGCCTGCTTACGGGAAAACCGGATGAACTTTTTGCTCAACTCAATAGTTTGTATCTGCTAATCCCAAAACCCTAATTAATTTATCCCTCCTCCACCACCCCCTCTTTCCCCTATGGTAACCACAAGTTTGTTTTCTATGCCTGAGTCTTCTTCTGTTCTGTAAGTAAGTTTATTTGTATTCTATTTTAGATTTCACATATAAGTGATATCATACGATATTTGTCTTTGTCTGGCTTACTTCACTTAGTATGATAATCTCTAGGTCCATGCATGTTGCTGCAAATGGCATTATTTCATTCTTTTTTTTTGGCTGACTAGTATTCCACTGTATATATATATATATATATATATATATATATATATATATATATATACACCACACCGTCTTTATCCATTCATCTGTCGATGGACATTTAGGTTGATTCCATGTTTTGGCTACTGTATATAGTGCTACTGTGAACACTGGGGTCCATGTATCTTTTCAAATTACAGTTTTCTCCAGATATATGCCCAGCAGTGGGATTGCTGGATCATATGGCAACTCTATTTTTAGTTTCTTAAGGAACCTCCATACTGTTCTCCATAGTGGCTGCACCAATTTACATTCCCACCAACCGTGTAGGAGGGTTCCCTTTTCTCCACACCCTCTCCAGCATTTGTTATTTGCAGACTTTTTAATGATGGCCATTCTGACCAGTGTGAGGTGATACCTCTTTGTAGTTTTGATTTGCATTTCTCTAACAATTAATGATGTTGAACATCTTTTCATGTGCCTATTGGCCATCTGTATGTCTTCTTTGGAGAAATGTCTATTTAGGTCTTCTGCCCATTTTTTGATTGGGTTTTTGTTTGCTTTTTGTTGTTGTTATTGTTATTCAGTTGTATGAGCTGTGTGTATATTTTGGAAGTTAAGCCCTTGTATGTTGCATCATTTACAAATATTTTCTCCCCTTCCAGAGGTTGTCTTTTTGTTTTGTTTATAGTTTCCTTTGCTGTGCAAAAAGCTTGTAAGTTTGATTAGGTCCCATT
Organism: Physeter macrocephalus; assembly: GCF_002837175.3. Taxonomy (NCBI): domain Eukaryota; kingdom Metazoa; phylum Chordata; class Mammalia; order Artiodactyla; family Physeteridae; genus Physeter; species Physeter macrocephalus. The sequence goes on along the minus strand of NC_041214.2, from coordinate 65,487,041 downwards.
TGTTTATTTCAAGCATCTTCTATTTTGTCTAACATGCAGAGCATGAATATGGTAGCACATTTTTTATAATTTTAGTATAAATATGGGTTTTTCTTACCATCTGATATAAACATGCATTCTTCTATAGTGTCTTCTTTCCCTCCGCCCCGCCACTAGCTATTAAGAAAAAAGTAAGGCATATTCCAGATGTCCCTCTCTCATACAACCTTCTTTCAATCCCGTGCTAGACAATGGAAGGGCCACAGAAGTATTTGTTTTCTAGAAGCTTACAACCTTCATTATTTCAGTCAACGTAAAACTTCCAATGATCAAGCAGCCTATACAGACTTGACTGAGGTAGTACAAGAAGAACAGGGCTCTCACTAAATATGAAGAACAACCCTGGGCTTGTAAACAGGGGTAGTTAAAATGAAGAGAAATTACTTTCATTTCATCATATAGTTTCTGACTTGTTAAAGTGCTTAAAAAAAAAGTTGGGCAAACAGCACTAACAAAAGTAAGAATTCCAGTCAAGGGGAAAAAAAACAAAACAAAAATAAAAGAGATACAGAGCTGAAACTTTATCTTTTTACTACTATATTTTATAAGAATAAATATTTCCACTAATTACAAAAATTAATAAACCTTAAGTATAAATTACTATTCACCAAAAAATGGATTTCCAGTTAGAGAACTAAGTAGCTTCTTGAAACCACAAACTGCCTGCATATATGAAAACTGTTTGATAGTCCCATATTTAATTATCTTAAATTATTCTGTGTTATTTGTGAAAGAAGTCTATTTACATGTACATGTGTGATGGGATACTTTTGGAAACCTGCTCCTTAGCCTACCTTATGACTAAAAATATTTTTATGAAATGAAATATTCTGAAATAATCAGAAACAAAAATCAAAAAATTTGTACTGAGTATTTTGTTTATTGTTCTTCCACAACACAAACTGTAGCATATTTAATTATCAAATGCAGTTTTGATCTATGTCTAAGGAAATTATGCCTATGTTCCTCCAAAGAATAAGAAAGTCTGAGGAGCGATAATAATGCACAAAATAATAAGCAACTCAGGAAATGGTGGCAATAACATTCTTTGTTTAAAATATACGGTTCATAAAGAAATATATTACTGTAGCAGAAGAATTCAGACATCAGAAAGAGTTCAGTCTAAAAATCCTGAGACAATAAAAATGTGCCTTTAGTCTTCATAAACGACCAAGGAAAAGACAATTCATTTCTTTTTGGAGTGAATGAAATTGGGACAATGTCCAGAGGCAGAAAAATCACCTGTATTCAATTCAACAACTATTTCCTGATATATACTATGAGCTAAGCACTGGATATTCAAAAGTGGGAAAAAAATAGGTGCTAAACATTAAGATTTGTCTAGTTAGCCTAAAAATAAAGAGAAAAATTAGATTGAGTCCTAGTGAGTTCTGTTCAGAAATCAGAACAAAGTACTGTTTTTTCAGAAATGAAAACCAAGTATTCTTCATCTAGATTTTTTTCTAGCCCTGTGACTCAACGGAACACTCACCTTCTCCAGAGAGCACAGATCCTTGGAAAACATCATTGTGCTAGGTCCTCAAGGTTGCCACCTGTTATGGACGGAATTATGTGTCCTCCTCCCTGCCCCGCACCAATTCATATATTTATGTCCTAACCCCCAGTACCTCAGCATGTGACTGTATTTGGAGATAGGGCCTTTAATGAAGTAATTATGGTAAAATGAGGTCATATGGGTGGGTCCTAATCAGACATGACTGATATCCATATAAGAAAAGGAAATTAGGACACAGGCAGGCAGAGGGAAGACCATGTGAGGACAGCAAAGGAAGAAGGCCATCAACAAGCCAACGAGAGGCCTTAAAAGAAACCAAACTGATAGCCTGAGGAACTGTGAGGAAATAATTTCTGTTGTTTAAGCCGCCCAGTCTATGACACTTTGTTATGGTGGCCTTTGCAAATTAAATACCACCTCTCTGGGGCTTCCCTGGTGGCGCAGTGGTTGAGAGTCCGCCTGCCGATGAACACACCACTGTAAAGCAATTATACTCCAATAAAGATGTTTAAAATATATATATATAGCTTAATTTCTCACCTCTTTCTCACCAAATCATGTTAATTAACTGTCATCTCCTATACTACTAAAATTGTGAAGCAAAGTTGGGAACAAAATACAAAAATCTAAAAGGCTATAGTGGACTTCCCTTGTGGTACAGTGGTTAAGAATCTGCCTGCCAATGCAGGGGACACAGGTTCGTGCCCCGGTCTGGGAGGATCCCACATGCCGCGGAGCGGCTGGGCTCATGAGCCATGGCCGCTGAGCCTGCGCGTCCGGAGCTCCGCAATGGGAGAGGCCACAGCAGTGAGAGGCCCAAGTACCGTAAAAACAAAACAAAACAAAACAAAAACCAAACTGATAGCCTGAGGAAATGTGAGGAAATAATTGCTGTTGTTTAAGCCGCCCAGTCTATGACACTTTGTTATGGTGGCCCTTGCAAATTAAAATACCACCTCTCAGAGCCTCCTATCTTAAGTTCTACCATTCTTGTCTGCTTAAAACAAAAACAAAAAACAAAGCAAACAACACCCCCCACCGCCCCTCTCTTCAAAAAGTAATGAATGCATTTATCCTCCTGGACTAAAACCCAGCCACCTTCCTCTAGCTAAGGAAGAAAGCTTGAGGGCAAACAGCAGCTAGTTTGAATCTTTATCATGTCCTTTTATTCTACTCAATAAGTATTTACTGAGGAACTTCTACGTGCCTAGTATCCTTTGCTATCCAGTGGCTTATACACATGGATGAGAGGCTAGAAAATGAGGCACAAAAGGTTAAACCGAGAGAATGTATGCCTTCCTTACACCAGTGTTTTTAGAAGTATGACCAAGAGAACCGTTAAAACAAAATGAGATAGCCTGGGGGCAACAGCAAGAGGGAGAGCTTATGGGGGCAGCAGGGAGGGAGAGGAGAAAGCAAGTCACAGCCAGTGCCTGTGGTCTGCCAGCTGCCTGTCACCTGTTACCTCATGTGACTTCCTTAACTACTGGAGAACTAGATATTAGCATCCCGTTGTACCTGAGAAAACCAAGGCACAGCATGATTAAAATGTACAACTAGTTCAACTGCAGAACTAGATTTTCATTCTGGTCTATACTCCCAAGTTTTCATTATGTAAAGAATCATACAGGAGTTAGGTATGCTGTGAAATAAATATGTAAATAATGAACTGTTAGAAATAGGTTATTAAGAGATGTGAAAGGATTCAAGATACAAACAATATTTATTGAATACCTGCTGCTCTGCTTTAATATCTTCTACCTGAAATAAGGCAACATGTTAAGGTCCTGGAACAGTAACTGATACATAATAGATAAACTTTACCTAGCAATTACTACTATTAATATTACCACCTCACTAAATCTTCCCAACAACCCTGGGAGGCAAATACAGTTATCCCCATTTGAGAGAGAAAAGGAATGAAGCTCAGTAAAGTTAAGCTAACGCACACAAGGTCAGAGAGCTATGGGGGGAAGTGGCGGGGGAGGGAGGGGGGGGTGCAATTTTGAGTCCAAGAACTAAAATGGACATCTTAAAAACACTTATGTTTTTTTTGTATTTT
>NC_041214.2:65481021-65483272 GCF_002837175.3 Physeter macrocephalus | reverse complement strand
GAACCCGGTTCCCCTGCATCGGCAGGCGGACGCGCAACCACTGCGCCACCAGGGAAGCCCCAACACTTATGTTTTGATGATCCTTTCTCGTGGTTAACAGAGAAGGTAGTTCTCCTTACTGAACTGAAATGCTCCACAGGAATTTTAACAAACTCCTCAGTTCCTAAAACTCTCTCCTTCTACTTCTTCTGGGCTGCAAACAACAACAATCACAAGAGCTTCAATGGTAGGAGGCAAAAGAAAAATTTTAACAGGCTGCCCCAATGGCCAGTGATGATCCCAGATGCGGGCAGAACAGACTGCATGTGGACACACGTGAGCCCGCGTGCATGCAGGTAGCGTGCAAATCTGGATTAATTGAGTGAGCCGCTGCACACAGAAAACTGGGACCTAATGTGTTTGTGAAAGTTGGGCTCTGACTCACTTCCTAACTGTGGCCAACACACTTAAAAGAGGGCTCCAGGCCATTCTGGTAAGGGAAGAAGTCTCAGCTAAAACTGAGCAGTGAACAAGGAGAAGAAAAGGCTGGGCAACATGAAACAGCTGCATGGACAGAGGGACGGACAGGCAAACAGTCCAGGCTTCTGCCAGCCAGACTGGTGCTCACCTCTCCACCAGCATCTCTGTCCTGTAATGTAGATTACAGATCTATGTCTCCCACCAACTCCAAGTCCTTCAAGACACCCAGGCACACAGGAGGCTCTCAATATATGTTAGCTAACCAACAAATGAATGAAAAAGCAAGCCAAAAAAAAAAAAAAATTTCTCTCTTAGATTTGATGTCTAGCAAAAGTTATTAACACATTCTTAATCAAATTCAACCCACCCCATAACTCAGGTATATATCTGAGTTTAGACATCATACTCTAAAGTTTCAGATAATCTAAACTCAATTAATTCCAGATCTGTTATCCCTGACACTCTTATTTTAAATAAGTATGATTTTACTGTAAGAAAAGCACAGAAAAATTACACATTTCCTATATAAGTTCTACTTCCAATCCAAATGCAGCTGAGTGATTTTACTTTATTCATCACCAACCAGGAATAAAAAAGCATTACTTCTCACCTTTCCTTTCTGCACTGACTCCTCACTCTGCATTTTCTAATGCAGTAAACAATACAAAAGAGGAAAAGCAAGTTTGTTCTTCATGGAGGGTAGAGACTTAAAACATATGGACTGTACTTTCCCCAGCCCAACCCCCTTTTCGCTGCTATGGATGGATGAAACTCCTACCACCATCACAAAGTACCTTAGAAGAAAGAGAAAATTAGGATAAAGGAATATTCAAAGGGCAACCAAAGAATTACAGGAGCCAAGTAGTGATTCTATTTTACAGACGAAGTTACTTGACTTAAAAACGTGGCAGAATTCAATGTATTTCTCAAATCTCCTGACTTACTTTTCTGTCTTTTCAAGTTTAATAATCACAACTGTGGCTGAAAACATCAACTTCTCAATCTCCTTTCTCTTCACATCTGCTACAGCCCAACACTGATGAAATACTATCTGCTCTTTCCAGTGTAACATTATCATGAATGTTGAGACAATAAACCCTCTAGGTTTAGGACCAGATCCTCTTGCCACATAGCATGGTTATTTTTGTAGCAGAATGGAAAAATAAATTATTGGTGATATTTCTGGGTTTCTAAAAGCCCTTTATATAATATCAAAGGATTATCCTGCATAGTAGTTGCAGATTGATAATCAACATCCTCTCTGAATCAAGAAAAAAAAAAGTTCCTTGAAAATTCCAGCTACTTTTCTGAAACAGTTCTTGCCAATGATTACGTAAACAACTAATTTCATATGCTTCACAGGTAACCAAACTTAAGGATTTAAGTAATAAGGTGATTCATGAATGAATAAAAATTCCCCAAACATTTTACCCACACACTCATTTATACTTAGAAACCTTAAATTTTCCATTGGTGCATAATTTTTAATGCACATGCCAACTTCAGGCAATGGCTAAGGTATAGAGTGACAGGGGAATGGTTAGATCCAGATAACAAATCTGAGGTTGCTGAATGGGGAATCACAAGTTGAAGGTATTGATACGGCACTTGTCTTCAGTATTTTAGAGCATGAATCTTACAAACAAGCTTGTACAGAGGTGACCATATGACCCAGCAATCCCACTACTGGGCATATACCCTGAGAAAACCATAATTCAAAAAGAGTCATGTACCACAATGTTCATTGCAGCTCTATTTACAATAGCCAGGACATGGAAGCAACCTAAGTGTC
>NC_041214.2:65463702-65480930 GCF_002837175.3 Physeter macrocephalus | reverse complement strand
GTTATTTGTAGTGAGGTGGATGGACCCAGAGTCTGTCATACAGAGTGAAGGAAGTCAGAAAGAGAAAAACAAATACCGAATGCTAACACATATATACGGAATCTAAAAAAAAAAGTTCTGAAGAACCTAGGGGCAGGACAGGAATAAAGACACAGACGTAGAGAATGGACTTGAGGACATGGGGAGGGGGAAGGGTAAGCTGGGACGAAGTGAGAGAGTGGCATGGACATATATACACTAAATGTAAAACAGATAGTGGGAAGCAGCCACATAGCACAGGGAGATCAGCTCGGTGCTCTGTGACCACAGAGAGGGGTGGGATAGGGAGGGTGGGAGGGAGACGCAAGAGGGAGGAGATATGGGAATATATGTATATGTATAGCTGATTCACTTTCTTATACAGCAGAAACTAACACACCATTGTAAAGCAATTATACTCCAATAAAGATGTTAAAAAATAAATACATAAAAAGAGGTGACCAATATAAGGAGAAACCCTCATAAATGACAAGCCTCACTCTGTTGGCTTTATATGTACTAACACTTTTATATACAGAAAAACCACTCACACTTACATAAATCTTTAATCTGGAAAAAGCACAACTAGGGCATACATAAATGAAATCAACTTTTAGTACTTTACTAAACAGACAGGGCTCTTTCCAGGTGACTGTCGAGTGATTTATAACTAAAACCACTGAAGGCTGGAGAGGAGTATGGAAACAAGTACATCTTCTGTGGTATCTCTTTTAATCCAACTTCTTCAGTAAAGTATGTAATGCTATATAGCTGAGGGGACATTAAGAAGGAAGCCCAGCAAGGTTTGAGACACATCTTATGAACCACAGAACTGGTGTTGGGTCCTCAGCTGGTGCCAGCTCCATTACCATACCTTGGCTACCCTAGCTTGAGGGGCAGTTGCCCCCAACTTGAGGGACAGAGCGGCCCTATTTAGAGAGAGCTAAGCAACTTAATAACGTATAAAGTGCTTGGCACATAACTCGCATAATACTCAGAAGATCCTCTAACATAGGCAACATCATAGTCCTCAATTCTGGATTAAGAATCTTCCGGAGCAATTAAGTAATTAACCTAAGGCCACAGCTAAATGGGTGACAAGATTCATACCCAAGTACTCTCACTAGAAATGCTGTGCCTTTTGTCATATTTTATTGTATATTACCAACCTAAATACCAAAAAGAACCACATTTGAAGATCAAAAATCAAATCTAATACTCCCCAGTATCTGTACGGAGCATGAGAACATTGGACAAGTGAAAAGAGTTACATCCATAGAGTTTCAATTAATAAAATGGACCAAACGATTATTTCAGACTAGATGGAAATGCTGTTTTAAGGAACAGAATATTTGTTAGAAGATAAACAGTAAGTAGCAATCTGATGGTTTAATTTGTGCCAAACTGAGCTGCCTTTAAGATATTAATAATAAACAACAAGGTCCTACTGTATAGCACAGGGAACTATATTCAATATCCTGAGATAAATCATAATGGAAAAGAATGTTTTAAAAATGTATATATATATATATATATATGTATGTATAAGTATAACTGAATCACTTTGCTGTACAGCAGAGATTAACACAACACTGTAAATCAACTGTTCTTCAATTTTTAAAAAAGATATTAATAAAGCTATTAACAGCAGGAATCAACGGGAATAACTGTTGCTGCTCCTCCAGCACCTCCCCATTGACCGGCACAGAAGACACAGCCAATAACATCTTTTCAGTCCAGCTTCTCAGACACATTTACATCCATGGAAACACAGGCAGGTTGTTCTAGATTGTGTCTATGAATTTTATATTTTACACTTAAAAATGCTCATCAGTCTGGCAGTGGGCTCCATGGCATGAGAAAGGATCAAGAATCTGTGCTGTTGATAATCATATATTTATTACAAAGCAAAACAACTGTAAGTCCAAGTTTGTAAACCTGATGAGTTTCAAAGAGTGTGTAGGAATATAACCACTTAACCTTGGTTAAGGTTTGTGCCCAAAGGTTGGGCAAATGTGATTTTCTAAGAAAAGTTGTTACATATGACAAAAGTGGGTTACTAATTTAGAAAGACAGACTACAATAATTGTGTGATAAAATCATATATAATGTAATGTGCATAATTTAATCCTTATCAATGATTCAGAAGTCATTTCTAGATGTGACATCTTCTCAGTATTATTACTATGAAAATCAACTATCAAATCAACTATCATTTTTCTGTAGAAGTGAAGAATAGCATTCTACTCAATAGAATGCTAAATCCCAAAAACGTATGCCCCACTGTTTTGGTGATGATTGCTTGTGGAAACTTACTTATATTCTCTCTTGGTCTCCTTCTTAAGGAGCAGTATGAACAGTACAGGAGAATCCTCTAATTTTAGATTAGAAAAGAACCTCAGAGATCCTCAAACACTTTCCTTTGCCCTCCTCCCTCCACAAGATAAAAGTGACTCCAAAAGTCAGCCAAATTTTGATAAATGCCTAGCATGTGCTTGACACCTTTCAAGGAACTAGAGATACAGTGATGAACAGGACACATATTTCATCCTGCTAATCCTGTGTTCTGTTAGGTCACAATGCCAGAATCATAGAAACAAAGGAAAGAAATCCAAGAGAAAATGCAGAACAGGGAGACAGAGGACTTAGAAAGAGAAAACCTGCACAATGCTTTGAGGGGAGGGGGTCCATCTCTTTAATTTAGCATCGCCAACCTTGTCTGTAATCACTCCTCAGACAAAATAAGCCATAAAATGAAAATAAAGTTATTGTAAACCTGATGATGATAGAAACAAAAACAGAATGGGTATGTAAGTCCTCTGCTCTTTTCCACAGAAGCTCCCAACACCCATGCACACACTGTGTGCACACACACTGTTCACTGTGAAACATCTTCCTAACTTCCTATAGAAAAGTCAATTTTTCCAGAGGATTTAAAGTTTTGAAAGAGATTCCAATTTTCTTATTATTGGCCGCCAAAGGGGTCTGATTCTTGGTCTACCCAGGCACAGGGCAATGCCCCATGTTCCTTCCTGCTCATCATTTTTACAACGTTGAAGGTGAAGCACAGCATTAGTTTAACACCAGGCTGTAATTACCAGAGGGAAGCAGTTGAGGCTAATGCTCACAGCTCAGCCGACTTGGCTGAACAAAATGGAGAAAAGCATTCCGTGGCTTCCACCTAACAGGCCCCATTGTTTCTCCACAGGGCTCTGATTTCTGGCCAACTCTGAAAACAAGCCGCACTGGAGAATGATCAACCAAACCAGTATTTAAACGTGTTTTTAAAAAGATTTCTTGTCTCTCCCCAGTCAAGAGAAATGGAATATATACAATTTCAACAGGTATTTACCCATTAACTAATCCCCTAAACAATGGAATGGGTTAAAGTGTACTTCTGCTATAACAACAGAAACACTTATTTTGACTACTCTGAAGTTTTTAGGTTACATCAATTAATCTGGAAAAAGAAGAGTGGTTTCTCAAATGATGGAACATTAACTTGGATGTTTCACTTTGTCTCTTCATACGCTTTTTAAATCTGGGGGTCTACATGAAACCTTTCCCTGTAACTTTTGAAAATGTTTCATAAATTACTATGGAAGCATGGAACATAAAACTCAAGGCATCTGCTTAAGAAATTTTTATATATAAATTCTTCAAAAGTTAATGATGAGGTTAAAAAAATTTAAGAAAAACCAGGGAAGTATACAATGAAAGGAAAAATTTGCTTCATATGGCATGATCTCAATATGTATTGAGGAAGGCAAATTCTGCCAAACTTTCACTGAAATTGTTCTAACAGGCTTCTTCATTCTAATAGCTACCACTTAGTGAATGCCCACTGTGGACTACACACCTTGCATAGCATTTCTCTAACATCAGGTAGGCATTTACCTATGTGGCAAAAGAGTTTGTAAAAGCTACACGGAAGTAGCCATGGTGGAATACGAAGGCAGGCCTTTTCAAGTAATGTCCATGTTCTTCCTAGCTCGGCCTCTTTTCCCATAGCTTCAACCCTAATGACACTAATAAATGCTTTTACATAATGGAAATAATGGTGATAAGTGGATAAGGCTAAATTAAATTCCCTCTCACCTAAATCCACTTTCTCACAGGTGGGGAAAAAAAAAACAACCAAAAACTTAGCCTGTATTTTCTCTCAAGTTGAAAATGTCAGATCACATTTTCCTCAAACCTCCCCCAGCCTCCCACCAAAAAGTAAAGCACAAAACACACACTCACACTACAACAAAGAAAAGCTTACTATCTCAGAGAAGATTCCACTGTTCTCCTGCCCTAGTCCACACTATCTCTAAAGCCCACAGGGTCAGTCCTTCCCAACCTAAGAAAACACAGGCTGTGCTGTTGACTGTGCACCAGAGCAGAGCTGTCTCAACTCCACGTTTGTCTTTCTATAATATCATCTGCTCATTACTGACATTGGTATTTTGTCAACTTGATCAAGTTTATCAATTTATCTTTAAAGCATTTTGAGCTACTTAAGTATGGAATGAATGCTACAACCAAGAAATTGCCCATTGACTCTGTTTAGAGTGACTACTGTAATGTCTTTAATCATTTACTTGCCTCTCTCTTCAATTTTCTTACAATAATGTACCATCTCATATATGAGTAGCTGGGGTTTTAGTATTAGAGATGCACAAGTAGACACACCACACATCCACACTCACATTGTCAAAAAGCAACGTAACATGAAGCAAATACAGTTAATCCTTGAACAAGGTGGGCGTTAGGGGCACTGACCCGCCTCACAGTCAAAAGTCCACAAATTACTTATAATCAGCTCTCCTTATCTGTAGCTCCTCATCCATGGAATCAACCAACCACGGATCGTGTAGTACTGAGTATTTAGTACTGAAAAAAAATCCATCCACGTATAAGTGGACCTGCACAGTTTCAACTCATGTTCTTCAAGGGTCAACTGTATATCCATCAAAGTAGGCTCTGTCACTGACTTAGAGATCACATCATAGTGGGGAAAAGGTCAGTGAGTTCAGAAATGCCTGGGTTGCAATCCTGGTTCAACTCGGGGCCTTAGCTTCCTCGTATGTAAAGTTAGGATGGTGAAAACTAGAAACGTAAATAAAGCATTTAGCAGAGTGCACAGCATACTCACTAGTTATTACCACCATCAACACAGGCATCAAGACAGGCTGGGCCATTATTCCCAGCTGTGCCACTGTTTGCTGATTAATAATTAGGACTAGTCACTATCTTTCCCCCACCCTTTTGTAATAGCTTTATTGAGGTGTAATTTACATACCACAAAATCCATTCTTTTAAAAGTGTCTGATTCAGTTGGTTTTTAGTATATTCAGAGTTGAGTGACCATTACCACTATTTATTTCCCAAACACTGTCATCACCCCAAAAAGAATACCATACCCATTAGCAGCAACTCCCTAATACTCTCTCCCCCCAGCCCCTGGCAACAACTAATATATTATCAGTGTCTATGGATTTGCCTATTCTGAACATTATATATAAATGGAATGATACTGTATATGGCTTTTGTGTCTGGCTTCTTTCACTTAGCACAATATTTTCAAGGTTCATCCACTTTTTAGTATGTGTAAGTACTTCATTCCTTCTTATGGCTGAATAATAGTCCATTTTATGGATATATCACAACATGTTTATCCATTCATAAGCTAATGGACATTTGGGTTGTTTCCACACTGGGGTTATTATGAATAGTACTGCTATGAATATTCATGTACAAGCTTTTTTGTGTATAAACATATGTTTTCTCTCCTCTTGGGTATTTACCTAGGAGTGGAATAGCAGAGTCACATGGTAACTCTATATTTAACCAATTGAGGAAATGTCAGACTATCTTCCAAAGCAGCTGTACCATTTTACATTACCACAGGCAGTGTTTGAGGGTTCCAATTGTTCCACATCCTTGCCAACACTTGTTCCTATTTGTCTCTTTTACTAAAGCCATCCTAGTGTGTGTGAAGTATATTGCACTGTGGTTTTGATTTCATTTCCCTGATGGTTAAATGATGTTCACCATCTTTTCATGTACTATTTGGCCATTTGTACATTGTTTTTGGAGAATCTCTATTCTGATCCTTTGCCCATATTTAAACTGGGTTTTTTGTCTTTTTATTCTTGAGCTGTTAAGATTTCCTTATATATTCTAGATACAAGTCCCTTCTAAAATATATGATTTGCATATATTTTCTCCCAATCTATGAGTTCTCTTTTCATTTTGTCTATGGTACCTTGGAAGCACAAAAAGTTGTAATATGGATGAAGTCAAATTTATCTGTTTTCTTCTTTTGCTGCTTGTGTTTTGGTGTCATATCTAAGATTCCATTGCCTAATCCGAGGTTACAAAATTTTACTCCTAGAGTTATACAGTTTTAGTTCTTACATCTATGATCCATTTTGAGTTAATTTTTGTATATGGTGTGAGGTAGAGGTCCAACTTCATTCTGTTGCATCTGGATAACCAGTTGTCCCTGCATTGTTTGTTGAAGAGACTACTCCTTCCTCTACTGAACTATCTTGGCACTTCTCTCTCTCAAATCCACATTCAGAGCATTTCACTCCTTGCAGGTATACATCACTCTGATCTTGCTAATGTTCCAGCTATCAGGCGTATTACTACTCTACTTGAACCTGCAAATCTTTGAACCAAACCTATGAATCTATCCTGTATTTACTTTATTTCAGGTTGGCCAATCACTTACATTTATTTTTTTATTTTTTTTTATTTTTCTCGTGGTATGCGGGCCTCCCTCTGTTGTGGCCTCTCCCGCTGCGGAGCACAGGCTCCGGACGCGCAGGCTCATTGGCCATGGCTCACGGGCCCAGCCGCTCCGCGGCATGTGGGATCCTCCCAGACCGGGGCGCGAACCCGGTTCCCCTGCATCGGCAGGCGGACGCGCAACCACTGCGCCACCAGGGAAGCCCCGATCACTTACATTTAAAAGCACTTATCAAGTACCTACTATGTACCAGGCAGTATTCTAAATTCTCAGATAAAATCCCAATGAAGCACTAAGATTCCTGGGGATGGTTATAAAATGTACTGTGTTTCATGACAGAGATGGGGACAAAGTACCAAAGATGCTGGAAAAAAACAAACAAAAAAACCAAAAACAACCATCTCTGTGTTAAAGGTTCTAAAGTGGTCACATTGAGGAGGGGTATTTGAGTAGAAGAATTATTGAACTGTCAGACAAAGAAGGGCTCTAGAGTTCTCCAAGAAGAGAGAAATAATGGGCACAAAAGTATGAAGTTGAGAAAAAGCCAAGGGACAGAGGTTTAAGGTGGTAGCAATGTGGGGCAACAGGAAAAGGTGACTCTCAAAAGGAGGACAGGGTTGAATATTAAGAATCCATATACTACAACAGAGACCTTTAACTGTACCGCTACGCAATGTACACCCAACTCTAGATCTGAACAAGGAAGCCACATGTATTTGAGGAAAAGGACTGTGGGGTTAAGGTGTAGACTGTATTGCATAGGGACAGACTAGTATTGGGCATTCTCACATATGTCTAGCCAGGAGGGGGATTTTTTTTAAGTGATTATTTCTTCCCACAACTGCATAACAAAAATGTATTTTGCTCCTTCACAAGTCTCCTAAGACATTTTATACTTGGTTCCAACCTTCTTCATTCCTTTCAAGTGTGTATACGGTCAGCCTTAAAGAAGATGTTGTACCTCTTCAGGTTCTCAATTTTCTTCATTATAATAATCACTTTTACTTAAGACACTTCACTGTCAAATATCATTAAAGTTATAATGCTACCACTGAAGGTTATTTAACTCTGGGCCCATCTTCTGAGCAGAGAGCCCAGTCTAAAAAGAGTTGAATATGTGGCTTACAGACTGCTTCTTGTTCTTTTTCAATTCGGAATCCAAATTATTCCATTTTTACTATTCTTCAAATATCTCCTAGCACTTTCTGCCATAATTCTGGGTTCAGAAAGTGTTTCACTATGCTTCCATCATCAGCTTTATGAAAGTAAGTTTACAGTTCTGCTTTTCCTCTTTCTACTTAGATTTTCTATAGAAGTTTTTCAGAATCAGAAATATACCACGATCTAAAAGTTTCTATTTTTCCTAGGAATCCTAATAAATATTTGGCAGTTAATACAATCACAGCAACACCACTAGCAAGAAAAAGCACATTACAGCTTCTCTCCACTAGAATGTTCAATTTTTAACTGGTATTCCTTAAATGGGCATTTAGCATAAAAGGAGGTGTTATTTCAGCCATCACAATGGTGAGAACTGTACTCTGGTTCAAGGGAATGAAACACTTCCTCAAATAAATGAGTGGGAGACATAATGGAATTCTACATTCCTTGTTCTTTTCTGTTAATTGACTGGTGACATGAATGTGATCCACCATCGTGTGTCCTGGCTGGAAGGGCTTGCTCTGCACCCTTTTCTCCTTCAGTGATCCTTATTTACAAAGACTTGTGTAAAACAAGTCATTTACTTGCAACAGGGGGAAGATGGGCCAACATTCTGGCTCCTCCAAAAAAAAAAGATGTCCAGCTGGCTCACATAAAAGAAGCAGGGATGGAAAAAATGAAATTATAGTGGCTGCACTATGGCTTAGACAGTGAAGAAATGGATAAGTTTTTACATCAGAGAAGGATAAATCTTTGATTCCTGCCTGCACTTCAGCAATTTTCCTATGTAGCTGCCAATTTTTTCACCCCAGCAAAATCACTGAAAATGAAAATTACAGATTTTTAAAAACCATTTTAAAAGCAGACAGAGAGAGAAAGAAAAAAAATCTGGAAGACTAATCCAAAAAATATTAACACAAAGATTATCGTCTTCTGTGGGTAGTAAAATTACAAATATTTTCTTTTTTTCTACTCTCCTGCCTTCTCAGATTTTCTCCAATGAATATAAGATGCCATTATAATCAGAAAAACAGTACAATAGTGGCAGAAAGAGAGAAAAACAGTTGGTATTTGGGGAGGAAGTAGTGCAGGAAGAGTTCAAGTTGTCTTAGGAGCGGAGGACAAAAAACAAAAGTATATACAGATGCCCACGTTCCAGGCACCCTGAAGACTTTAAACCTTATCCAGAAATAGGAGTACAACTTTATCCTTTAACTTTAAAAAAAAATCTTTCCAACACACCTCTGAAATTGCTGCTACTACTTTTTTTGCGGGGGGCGGTGGGGGGGGCCGCGAACTGAGAGGCTTGTGGGATCTTAGTTCCCTGACCAGGGATTGAACCCGCAACCTCAGCAGTGAAAGCACCGAGTCCTACCCACTGGACTGCCAGGGAAGTCCTGCTACTACTTTTTAAAAAGCTATTGCTTTTTTTTTTTTTTTTTTTTTACTTAAGAAATAATCCAATTTCAGAGAAATTTAAGTACAAACAGCGAAGTTCTCACATCATATTCAGTAATTTATCAAGCCCAAGTCATGCCACATTACAGAAAAATGGGACTCCTATAACAGAGGGCAGACCCTATTTATGTTAACTATATGTCTCCTTTGATATTTTTTACTAATTAAGTCTACAAGTTTTTTTTTTCTAGCAAATTGTGGTACAGGTAGAAGGAAGTCTCTAAGGCAGTAGACTCAATGAAGGAATCACCATCAAATGGTCAAGTGTGAAACCCACCTCAGAGGAGGGCAGCCTGTAACCCTGCTGTGTTTCCCTCCCGCTGACTTTCTGGCACGTCAAGCGGCAAGATTCAGGAAGGACCATGCGGTGCCACACAAACAAAAATCAAAAACAAAAAAAGGAAAACAAAAAAACCCCACAACTCTAGCATTATCCTAACTAAATTAATCCTGGAATAAGGTTTTGAGGCCACATATTGTTTTGGAATAATGACAGTGCCCACAGTGAGTAGAGAAGTCTATTAAATGGTTTACCTGTGAAATATAACCTGGAGGCACGTGGATGGGAGGAATGGATCCATTGGGTGACATCATGGGAACTTCAGCAGGCCCTATAAGAGGCAAGAGTAAGATATTAACAGCTGAAGAAATATACATTATTCAAACTAATCATTGGTATTTTAAAATATTATCAAAACTGAAGAGAATCACTGACTATTTTCTCTTCAGTAATTGGTACCTCGTGCCTTAGACCTGAAATCACAAATGAAAAGGAATTCTCCAGCTGCATAAGTCAAGGGGGTGGGGGTGGGGGAACAGCTATGAGCATCTTTTTTTTTTTTTTTTTAATTTTTTTTTTGGCTGCTCTGGGTCTTCACTGCTGCGCGCGGGCTTTCTCTAGCTGCGGCGAGCAGGGGCTACTCTTCGTTGTGGTGCGCAGGTTTCTCATTGCAGTGGCTTCTCTTGCTGCGGAGCATGGGCTCTAGGCACACGGGCTTCAGGAGTTGCAGCACGCGGGCTAGGTAGTTGTGGCACGCAGGCTCTAGGGTGCACAGGCCTCAGAGGTTGTGGCGCTAGGGCTCAGTAGTCGTGGCTCGTGGGCTCTAGAGCACAGGCTCATTAGTTGTAGCACAGGGGCTTAGTTGCCCCACGGCATGTGGGATCTTCCCTGACCAAGGATCGAACCTGTGTCCCTGGCACTGGCAGGCGGATTCTTAACCACTGTGCCACCAGGGAAGTCCCTATGAGCATCTTTATAAATATTTAATGATCCTCAAAGCCTCAAGTTCCATAAATTAAGGCTGCTCAGTTAAGAGTAGTCTAACAAAGTAGGGCATAAAGTTTCCTGTTTTCCCTTTAAAAGAATGTATTATCAATATATGCTTAAGTAAATAAATTTTTAATGAGCTTATCTCCTCTTGTTTAAAAAGCTCCTATAGACTTTGGGTTTATAATTTTCATTTTGATTATTATTTTCAATAAGTTACTGTAACATGCCATTAATTTGACATAGAAGAAACCTTTAAAATATTCCAAACCAACTGAATTTGACAAGTCTCCTATAAGGCAGGGGGTAAAAACAGATTATGTTTTAAAACTAGACACTATTAGGAATACTCATACCAAATTTACTTGGATTATTTCAAAGTAAAGCATTCAATTAACAAGAGGTTAGTTTCAAAATATTAAATTCAACAAATGTTTATCGCATGTCTAAGGACACAGTGAAAGGCAAGGCAAAGCTCAGTTACCTAAGACATAGTTTGAGTTAATATTTAATTACAAGGAAACTGATTGTCATAACATCAAAATCCACTTCTGACACCCTTCCAAAGATCCTATGACTAAATGGTTTCCCTGCAAGTATAAGAACCTCAGGTCACTGGTTTTCAGTTTGACAGGTGGCTCCCCTATTTAGCAACCCATGTCCCAAATGTCAATCCAAAGCTGTGTTTCTAGTCTTGAGATGCGACTTCCTGGCTCCAAGTGCCCTGTGTTGTTTATTTGCTTTCTCCTAATGTGTGTTGTGCTGCCGGCAATGAAAATTGCTCTGCTGTAACAAAAACCAAGAAAAATACAACACTTTTCTTGGCAAAAGAAGACAGACCCTACCACCCAGTGCTGCACTTACACATAAGCACAATGCCCCTTTCACCTCACAGTACAATCCAATGTTACAACTACTTCTCCGGAAAAGTGTGGAGGGACAGGGATGCTGGGGTGCCCATCAAAAGGTCTACAAGTATAGGAAAAACATACAGGAGAAGCGCAGAAAAGATTTGAATATTCATGTTGTGGTGCGCAGGTTTCTCATTGCAGTGGCTTCTCTTGCTGCGGAGCATGGGCTCTAGGCACACGGGCTTCAGGAGTTGCAGCACGCGGGCTAGGTAGTTGTGGCACGCAGGCTCTAGGGTGCACAGGCCTCAGAGGTTGTGGCGCTAGGGCTCAGTAGTCGTGGCTCGTGGGCTCTAGAGCACATGCTCATTAGTTGTAGCACAGGGGCTTAGTTGCCCCACGGCATGTGGGATCTTCCCTGACCAAGGATCGAACCTGTGTCCCTGGCACTGGCAGGCGGATTCTTAACCACTGTGCCACCAGGGAAGTCCCTATGAGCATCTTTATAAATATTTAATGATCCTCAAAGCCTCAAGTTCCATAAATTAAGGCTGCTCAGTTAAGAGTAGTCTAACAAAGTAGGGCATAAAGTTTCCTGTTTTCCCTTTAAAAGAATGTATTATCAATATATGCTTAAGTAAATAAATTTTTAATGAGCTTATCTCCTCTTGTTTAAAAAGCTCCTATAGACTTTGGGTTTATAATTTTCATTTTGATTATTATTTTCAATAAGTTACTGTAACATGCCATTAATTTGACATAGAAGAAACCTTTAAAATATTCCAAACCAACTGAATTTGACAAGTCTCCTATAAGGCAGGGGGTAAAAACAGATTATGTTTTAAAACTAGACACTATTAGGAATACTCATACCAAATTTACTTGGATTATTTCAAAGTAAAGCATCAATTAACAAGAGGTTAGTTTCAAAATATTAAATTCAACAAATGTTTATCGCATGTCTAAGGACACAGTGAAAGGCAAGGCAAAGCTCAGTTACCTAAGACATAGTTTGAGTTAATATTTAATTACAAGGAAACTGATTGTCATAACATCAAAATCCACTTCTGACACCCTTCCAAAGATCCTATGACTAAATGGTTTCCCTGCAAGTATAAGAACCTCAGGTCACTGGTTTTCAGTTTGACAGGTGGCTCCCCTATTTAGCAACCCATGTCCCAAATGTCAATCCAAAGCTGTGTTTCTAGTCTTGAGATGCGACTTCCTGGCTCCAAGTGCCCTGTGTTGTTTATTTGCTTTCTCCTAATGTGTGTTGTGCTGCCGGCAATGAAAATTGCTCTGCTGTAACAAAAACCAAGAAAAATACAACACTTTTCTTGGCAAAAGAAGACAGACCCTACCACCCAGTGCTGCACTTACACATAAGCACAATGCCCCTTTCACCTCACAGTACAATCCAATGTTACAACTACTTCTCCGGAAAAGTGTGGAGGGACAGGGATGCTGGGGTGCCCATCAAAAGGTCTACAAGTATAGGAAAAACATACAGGAGAAGCGCAGAAAAGATTTGAATATTCATGTAACATTCCACACGACTAGAGTCGCCGCAACTTCATGGACAATATGCCAAAGTACTAAACTATCTGATAATCTCTGAACACATACAAAATACCACAGTAGTCTCTCACATAGTAACACACTGGTAATCAGTTAAAGAAAAGGATGACAATGACATAAGAATGGATAATTCCATGACCCCACTGTATTTTTAAGTACGATTCCAACTAATACATCCAGCAATCACTGAAGGCACTTTCCAAATTCATCTTCCAAATCCATCTTTCTCATCAGCTTTAGCATTTTTGCCACAGCCATTAAGACATTTAGGTATTTACTAAATATTTTTATTTGAACTGATTCACTTAAAAATCACAGACAACTATTTCACTCTTAGCCTGAGTACTATCTTTGAAATCCAAGGGTCAATGCACTCAGTTCTGTAAGCAGGCATTAAGAGCGTGGCCTCTGCCTGGTTTCATTTCCCAGCTCACTATTCACACTGATTGTGTGACGCTGGACAGTTCACTTAGCCTTTCTATGCCTCACTTGTCAATAAGAATAACAATTCCTACCTCATAGGTTTGGGTTTAAAGACTAAATTCAATAATACATGTAAAAGCATTTAGGGCAGTGCATGGCATAATAATCACTCATCAAAACGTTAGCAATCTTTACAATTTTTCTCTTTTTTTATTTATAAAAAAACAAAAAAAAGTTTTTTGTTTTTTCCCGTTCTTTCATTACAATTACTTTTTAAGCACCATTTTTTTAACAGTACATGTCCCTGTAACACACAGTCAACACGCATACTCTTTGTACGATACTGACTTATGAGGCAAACCTTCCTCATCAGATAAATATCAAATATTTCACAGTGCAGAGTGTGAACAGAAATGCTACCACTTCAATAAAGTATTACTTTTTAATCACCAAAATGTATACCAGGCAAACAGTCTCTTAACCCCAGGCATGACCCCTAAAACTGTTAAAGTCATTTGTATAAAATGCTTTAAAGAATGTAGGACAAGTAAATGATTTACAGCCAGAAAATGTTTTCTTCCTGGCCTTGGTTTCAAAAGTAGCCAAATGACTTTAACATGCTTGTTCTCCCTTCCTCTTGTCACTGTCATCAAAACCCTTTCAAAAAGCCTTGCGAAATATACAGTAATGGTTTCCGAAACTCAGCTCTGCCCTAGAACCCTAAGTCTTCTCTCCTTTCTGAAATAAACCATTGCATACACAGGCATTCAGGAGTTTAAAAGCTAGGAAAATAAAATCCCTTTCACAATGGTGGTATGAGAAAAGTTATTGTCTCCCTAAATACTTATCTCCCAATCAGTGAGTTTACTGCCTCTGCTCAACAGTTTGTGTTTGAGAACCTCCTGATACTATTATAATTCTTCCCTAATTAAAACACAAACTTCTCTTCCTAAACTTTTAGGACTACTAGATTCCTTTTGATTTTTAATCGATAATCTCGTGACACAGAAGACTGAAAGGATATAGCCCTGAGAATATGTGGAAAATGGTTCTCTTCTTGCTCAAACCACCAACACCGGATATGTGAGGGGTAAAAAAGGCACACAATCTCCCCAAACTAACTTCCTTTCTGACTGTATTGGGAAATCATCGATCTATTAAACTTTTTGGAAAAAAACTTTTTAAATCTCTTAAGATATCTGGAACCTTCTTTAATTAAACACTCTTGTTACATAAAGATAGATCTACACAAATATATATACACATAGATTAAATAATTTGAACACAAACATACACTTCCAAACTACTTCAGATATTTTTTCTTTTTGAGTAACTAATTAAGAAGCTCAGCTAGAGACCACATGAACTCTTCCAGAGACAGATGAAAGATGTCACATGTACAATTTCTAGAACTGGAACTAGAATGTTTGCTAAAACCCAAGTAATTCCATGAAAAAAATGCCTTGGGAAATTTGATCAATTTCAGGCTGTGACTTCAACAGTCAAGAATCCCCCCCCTTTTTTTCTTTTTTTTAAACACCTTTATTGGAGTATAATTGCTTTACAATGGTGTGTTAGTTTCTGCTTTAAAACAAAGTGAATCAGCTATACATATACATATATCCCCATATCCCCTCCCTCTCATCTCCCTCCCACCCTCCCCATCCCACCCCTCTAGGTGGTCACAAAGCACCAAGCTGATCTCCCTGTGCTATGCGGCTGCTTCCCACTAGCTATTTTACATTTGGTAGTATATATAAGTCCAAGCCACTCTCTCACTTCGTCCCAGCTTACCCTTCCCCCTTCCCCCTCCCCGTGTCCTCAAGACCATTCTCTAAGTCTGCGTCTTTATCCCTGTCCTGCCCCTAGGTTCATCAGAACCATTTTTTTTTAGATTCCATATATATGTGTTAGCATATGGTATTTGTTTTTTTCTTTCTGACTTACTTCCCTCTGTATGACAGACTCTAGGTCCAACCACCTCACTACAAATAACTCAATTTCGTTTCTTTTTATGGCTAAGTAATATTCCATTGTATATATGTGCCACATCTTCTTTATCCATTTATCTGTCGATGGACATTTAAGTTGCTTCCATCTCCTGGCTATTGTAAATAGTGCTGCAATGAACATTCCCTTTTTTTTCATTGAACAAGATGTGAGACACAAACAAGAACTATGATCAGTTTATAGACATTAAAAAATTTAACCGCAATATGCAAGTACATGGTCTAACATCTTTTTTTTTTTTTTTTTTTTTTTTTTTTTTTTGCGGTACGCGGGCCTCTCACTGTTGTGGCCTCTCCCGTTGCGGAGCACAGGCTCCGGACGTGCAGGCTCAGCGGCCACGGCTCACGGGCCCAGCCGCTCCGCGGCATGTGGGATCTTCCCGGACCGGGGCACGAACCCGTGTCTCCTGCATCGGCAGGCGGACTCTCAACCACTGCGCCACCAGGGAAGCCCCATGGTCTAACATCTTAAAAGTCTGCTAGCATTTGTTAATGAATTGATTTTTCATTTACTTACAGCAAACTGTGAAGAATAAAGGTTGGAGAGCGGCTTAATTATTCAACCAACAATAATTCATGCAATGATCCTACAACTTTATTCTCACATCAAAGAGACTGAAGGAAAGTCCAGCAATATATTTCTAGGGACACATAGCTCATGGAGAGCTTCTAAGCCCCTGCCATGGCTGTACAACCATTCTGCTTCACTCTGTGCTTCTTCCCTGTTACCAGGGATTCCTCCAGAGCCCACACATGTAGATACCCCTTGCTCTGATACTATATTCAGAATATTTACCCGTCCTGGGAGAAGAGTTAACTAGACTGACTCGAGGAGAACGTACAAATGAGGTTTAGACATCTGAAAGTGGTGGAAAATGGGAATCCAGGGTATATATTATCATTTAAATTAGTCTCAGAAATAGATTAGCTATAAATAATTAATTATACCACAATTTTGACATTCTGAAATGGTATTTTTTATAAACTGAATATTCGCCAGCAGGTAAACAAGTAGTGAATAAGCAGAATGTTATGATTGTAATTGTCTATAAACTGGTACTTGTGTGTCCAAATGGCTACTTTCAACAACAGCCATTACTAGTAATAAATCACATTCTTAGCTTATTAACTTAAATATTATCTTGTTCAAAAAGGATGAAAGGGGTGGCGGAGGGGAAGGATGTAAGAGGACTGAGATCACAACACAGCAAGATAAAGGAAAACTAATGAGAAAAATAAAGCAAGGGCAAAACATTGATGTGATAAAATCCAATGAACCCTATTTAAAAAAAAAAAAAAAGACACCTGAGTCTTTCTAAATAGCCAAAAGATAATTTCTTGCTCGTTGAAGTAGTCATATGGATAAGGCCACAGCTAATAGGTAACCAGATAATTATGGTGAAAGCACTTATCAAAACAAATGGTCTAAATAAAAGTAGACTTGTGGGCTTCCCTGGTGGCGCAGTGCTTAAGAATCCACCTGCCAATGCAGGGGACACGGGTTCGAGCCCTGGTCCGGGAAGATCCCACCTGCCGCGGAGCAACTAAGCCCGTGAGCCACAAACTACTGAGCCTGTGCTCTAGAGCCCGTGAGCCACCTGAGCTCACGTGTCACAACTACTGAAGCCCGTGCTCTGCAACAAGAGAAGCCACCACAATGAGGAGCCCGCACACAGCAACGAAGACCCAACGCAGCCAAAAATAAATAAATTAAAAAAAAAAAA
>NC_041214.2:65448526-65461797 GCF_002837175.3 Physeter macrocephalus | reverse complement strand
CTTCCCTGGTGGCGCAGTGCTTAAGAATCCACCTGCCAATGCAGGGGACACGGGTTCGAGCCCTGGTCCGGGAAGATCCCACCTGCCGCGGAGCAACTAAGCCCGTGAGCCACAAACTACTGAGCCTGTGCTCTAGAGCCCGTGAGCCACCTGAGCTCACGTGTCACAACTACTGAAGCCCGTGCTCTGCAACAAGAGAAGCCACCACAATGAGGAGCCCGCACACAGCAACGAAGACCCAACGCAGCCAAAAATAAATAAATTAAAAAAAAAAAAAGTACACTTGCGTTGTTTGCCAAGGGTCTAAGACTGAATACAAAATGTGAGGTCTTCTGGTGAACCTTGTGAATGTCTAATAATGAATCTCCAGTTATTCATGGTGATTCAAGACATGTAGACGAGCGAAGAGATTATGTAGGCACTTTGGGGAACATTGATTATTTTAAAGCTATTCAACACTAATTAATCCCAGAAGAGAACTAAAAGGAATACAAAGATAATAAAATAAAGCACAGGTTCTAACCTAAGCTTAAACTCTAGTGCAGTGGTTCTTAAACTTTAGTGTGCATCAAAATCATCCAGAGGGTTTCTGAAAATCCAGATTGCTAAACTCCACTTCCCAGAGTTTCAGAATCAGAAGATTGGGGGTGGGACTGAAGAGCTAGCATTTCTAACAAGTTCTCAGGTGATAACCTCTGACTTAGTAGGTTAAGAGACAATAAGCATACACAGCAAACATTACACTCAATGGTTAAGAAACTGAAAGCTTTCCCTCTAACATGAGGAACAAGACAAGGATGCCCACTTTCACCACCACTATTGACATTGTACCAGAAGTCTTAGCTAGAACAACTGGGCAAAAAAAAAAAAAGAAAAGAAAAGGCATCCAAATTGGAAAGGAAGAAGTAAAATTATATTCGCAGAAGACATAATCCTATATATAGAAAATCCCAAAGATTTCATAGAGAAAAAACTATTAGAGCCAAAAAACGAATTCAGTAAATTTACAGGGTACAAGAGCAATGCATAAGTCAATTGTGTTTCTATGTACCAGCAATGAACAATCTGAAAAGGAAATTAAGAACACAATTCTATTTATGACAGTATCCAAAAGAATAAAATACCTAGGAAAAAATTTAATCAAGGGGGTGAAAGATTTATGCACTTAAATTACAAAACACTGCTGAAAGAAATTAAAGAAGACCTAAATAAATGGAACTTAAGAACACCTAGGGCTTCCCCTGGTGGCACAGTGGTTGAGAGTCCGCCTGCCGATGCAGGAGACACGGGTTCGGGCCCCGGTCCGGGAAGATCCCACATGCCGCGGAGCGGAGCCTGTGCTCCGCAACGCGAGAGGCCACAACAGTGAGAGGGCCGTGTACCGCAAAAAAAAAAAAAAAAAAAAAAAAACAACACCTAAACAAAGACGTGGAATGGAAGACTTAATATTGTTAAGATGGCAATATCACTCAAAGCGATCTACTGAGTCAATGTAATCTCTACCAAAATTCCAACGGTCTTTTTGGCATAAATGGAAAAGCCAACCCTCAAATTCATATGAAATTGCAAGAGGCCCCAAACAGACAAAAAGAATCATCTTGGACCCCTACCTGACATCATATACAAAAATTAACTCATCATAGATCTAAATATAAAAGCTAAAACCATAAAACTCTTAGAAGAAAACATGGGTATATATTTCATGGGCATTTGTCAATGGATTCTTAAATGTGACACCAAATCCACAAGCAACAAAAGAAAAAAGAGTGGATTTCATAAAAATTAAAAACTTTTATGCAAAGGACATTATTAACAAAGTGAAAAGACAACCTATAAAATAGGGAAAAAATATTTACAAATTCGGTATCTGATAAGGAACTAGTATCCCAAATATATATATATATTGACAATTGTCACAACTCAACAAAAAGACAAACAACGTAATTTTTAAAACGGGTTAATGGTTTAAATAGACATTTTACCAAAGAAGATACACAAACAGCCAACAAACATATGAGAAGATGCTCACAACATCATTAGTCATTAGGGAAACACAAATCAAAACCACAATGAGGTACCACTTCATACCCCCTACAATGGCTATTCTCAGAAAAATGGAAAATAACTGTTGGTGAGGATGTGGGAAAACTGGAACCCTTGTACAATTGCTGGTAGTGATGTAAAATGATACAGCTGTTGTGGAAAACAGTTTGGCTCTTCCTCAAAAAGTTAATCAGGAAAGTACCATATGACCCATCAATATCACTCCTAGGTATAATATACCCAGAAGGATTGAAAACTGGGACGCAAACAAATACATGTACACACACGTTCACAGCATCACTATTCACAATAGCCAAAAGATGCAAACAGCCAAAATGTCTATGAGGGGATAAATGGGTAAATACAATGTGACATAATACACACAGGGAATATTACTCAGCCATAAAAAGAAATGAAGTACTGATATATGCTACAAGGTTGAAAACATTATGCTAAGTGAAAGAAGCCAGACACAAAAGGTCACATATTGTGTGACTCCATGTATATGAAATATCCAGAATAAATAAATCAACAGAAATGAAACTGAGTTTTGTGGTTTCCAAGGGCTGAGGGATGGGAGGGATTTGGGAAGCAATTGCTTAATAGATGCAGGGTTTCCTTTTGGGGTGATGAAAATGTTTTAGAACTAGAAAGAAGTAGTGATTGCATAACACCGTAAATATACTAAATTGCCAATGAATTAAAATAGTTAATTTCATCTAATTAATAATGTTAATAGCTAATGTCATGTGTATTTCACCTCAATAAAAATATTTTTTTTAAAAAAATGATAAGCACATAACCAAAGAACTATAAGATAGTAAAACCGGTTACTAATAAACTACCAAAAAGCAACTGAACATAAACTTCCTAGAGCACATCTTCATTCCTCATACATTAATTTCTGGGAGGATGCTATTTCTAGACACTGTGCTATGCAAAAAACCAGTAAGGTGCATTCTCTGTCCTCAAAGGACTCATAGTCTAATTACGGGGAACAGATATATAAACAAACACACACAAGGATACACTTCAGGCACTGTCTAAATTTAGCAAGATTTTAAATGATTATCATCCTATGGACACATTAGTAATTACAGAAATGAGCTGTTAGAAGGCCCTTAGGATTTAGTAGAGGGCTCACTGTTTTACAACTAAAGAAACTGAGGCCCAGAAGCAAACTGAGAAGCTGGCAGGTGATGGAACAACAGGGTCTAGAAGTCAGTTTTTCTAGTTTTCAGACCAATGTGGTTTCCTTCAGGGGTAAGTTTTGTTGTTTCTTAAAATGCTGCTGCAAAGTCATTTTCTCTCAGGGTGTAATTTTCATATAGAGCCAGGTATTGATGGCACGCTTCTCTGGCTCAGATATATTGGTCTCTCCAAACTGTAACTACTTCTTCCCAAAGGCATCCTGCCAGAGAGGAAACAAACTGGGAAGAGCAGAATCTGAGCAGTGCAAAGAACAAAAGCTTTGGAGCTAGTGAGGCCTGGGTTTAAATGTGAGCTCTACCACTTTCTAGCATGACCTTGGGCTAGTTACTTAAACTCTCTCTGACTGATCAGCACTTTTCTGACCTACAGAAAAGGACGACAAGAGCTAATTTCGAGGGTTGTTCTGAGGACTGGAAGTTGTAATAAGGCATATAGTGTCCAGCACAGTACCTTGTCTGATAATGGTATTTAAAAAACAACTCTAACATTGTGCCATGAAGAAAAATACTGTATGAACAAAGAGGTTAATAGAGACTAAGCATTTATCAGAGAGACAAATCAAGAGTTATATGCTTTCTCAAATGAGCAAGTCAGTTGTTTTGTCCTTCACATTTTTTCCCTCTAAAAATGTGTTTCCATCTTGTAGCTTCAAAATAATATTCTCCTTTTAAAAGTATAATGCATTCGGGCTTCCCTGGTGGCGCAGTGGTTGAGAATCTGCCTGCTAATGCAGGGGACACGGGTTCGAGCCCTGGTATGGGAAGGTCCCACATGCCGCGGAGCAACTAGGCCCGTGAGCCACAACTACTGAGCCTGAGCGTCTGGAGCCTGTGCTCCGCAACAAGAGAGGCCACAACAGTGACAGGCCCGTGCACCGCAATGAAGAGAGGCCCCCGCTTGCCACAACTAGAGAAAGCCCTTGCACAGAAATGAAGACCCAACACAGCCATAAATAAATAAATTAAATTTAAAAATATATATATAATGTATTCAAGATATATGAATTATGATTAGAAAACAAGGAACAAATTTTTAAAAAAGGAAAAGATGGCTGCTTTCCCATAGTTGTCTACTTTCCCATATCTAATACTGGCCCTCTACCTCTCCCAAAACCACCTGTTATCTTTTCCTAATTTCTAGGAAACCTTAGAAAATTGGGTATGCCTAACTTTCTAAATGTCTGGACAACTCTAAATCAAAGGATCAGCCCTTGTTTTCTGAAAGTCAATCCTCTGCATCTCTCTGACATTGGCTTTATTACAAGAATTTCTAGTCTGGCTCAGCTATTGTCCTTAAAAGCAGCAAGTGACCGTAACAACAAATTGCCCAGTGATGACTAAGATATTCCTGTTGTAGTCTTCCTGAAGTAAACCACTACCAAGAACCAAAACTGAGCTCCTGATAGAACTCATAAATAATGGGTCACCACCATCTTATCATTTAACCATTTCAAAACACAAGGTGCTACTTTAGTTAAATACGTTGTACCATTTTTGAAATGCAAGTCTTTTCTTTCCAAATATTCCTCTTCGAACTTGTTCTGCTACTTAGCTGTTATAAGGGCATCAGGAGTAGAGAAAGAGTTTAATTCTCACATAAGACTAAACTTCTTCATCAATACCAATTTTCCTTCATTTCAATAAAATTGAGATATCTACCCACTTTACCAAGTTGTTTTTAGGCTTAAATGTTAATAAAATCTGTATACTTACTGAGTGATTATAGAGTGCTTTTCTTATATTAGTTAATGTTTTATTGCATTCAATCCAATAAACATTTATTGTACAAGATGCTGTAAGGTATTATTAAAAGCCACACAGAAGATTCTACAACAGAAACGTTACTAACAAACTACTACATAAATAAGCAGCAATTGTTTTATTAGTGGCCAAGAGCTCTGGAGCCGGACAATAAAAATCATCCATGGGGTGGGTAGAAGGGGCATATTTCACACCTCCAGTGACTGGCAATGAATGGTAAAGGAAGTCGGTGCATCTATTCACAACAGGCATGACGGCTAACACAGCTTTAAAAAGAACTTGATTTAAATTCAGGCCTACAGAAATACAAGCTCTAAGACTGTCAAAGATATTAGGTACCATGAGAGAGGCCAGTAATACAGCCTTCGACTCCTGATTTTAGAGCTCTTGGTTGTTGCTTTGTTCAGTTCAACAAACCTTTGCTGAACCCGGTCTAGTTGCCAGACCCGGCACAGGATGCCAAGGACACAATGGCATTGAAGAGAACAAGCATTTCTGCTCTTAATTATGGAGAGAATGGCATGCAGAATGAGTAATGCACAGGTGCGCAGAGTGCGGGGCGGAGGGGGAAACCCAGCTTTGTGTCCTGCTTTGGGCCTGAGGTTTCTGCGACAGACACTGTGTATCTCGGTATGGAGTCAGGCACATAGTCCAGACATCTCAAGCAGCATAAGCATTTGGTAAGAGTCTAGTCTAGCAATAGAAGTGATTAAACAATTAGGTAGGAGGCCTATGAAAAATGGTTCCAAAAGTTCATCTTTGGAAAAAAACAAAACACAAGACAGTGGGTTCACAGACCCCGCCTGATGTGGAAGCTGGACCTCCCTAGGTCTCAGGGCCCTGCTCTTCATGTTAAACTTTATCACCCTCTCCAAATTTGGACCAGAGCTTAACCAGTCCACAAATGAAAAACATTCAGTGTCACCCTTCCAGTTAAACTTACCTAAATGAACACTAAGACTCAGTCTGTCTTTGTTTGATTTTTAATGTCAGGTTTTAATGGCAGATAATCCATGCATTTGCTTATTGATACTTAAACTAGGACCTTATAAACTTCAAAGCTCTGAGGAATGATACAAATACAACTCAATAATACTGAGAAGGAGCTTCTGATATTTTACAAAAAAAAGTCCCTGCAAATATTAGCAGCAAAATTAAAATAAAGTCATCAAAAGGGCATTCACTTCAAAGCCTTTTAAAGCAAATCTTTCCTAGCATGCTTTCTCTATGCCCATCAAGGGCATCAGAGAGCCCCTCACACTTTCTTATACAGGGTAATGAGGACCATTTTGCCAACTACTGGTATTAGCTAATAACAAATTCAAGAGGAAGTTGCCCAAAAAACTGAGTCAGAATGGGTGAGCATAACTTCAGTAGAACCCTCCAAGACAGTCTTGTTGAGGGTAAAAATTTATTAGAGCAGAGTATTTCAATTTCATTTTAAATGTCTTGAGATAAAACAAACTGATATTTTTAAGAAATAAGCCTATTAATTTTGTAGAGAAAAAAATCAGAAAGAAAAATTATTCATTAAAAGGCAATGGCAGAGACAGCAACGTGCCAGCAGGACTGGGGCAGAACTTATTCACTGTGGCACTGAGTATTTTAAAAGGGTTGCCTTCATTCTCTCACCAGCTTTCTCTGCTCTCAGAAAGGGTTATGAAAGGGAACACGGATGAATAAAACCCTGTCCACTCTTCCTCTCCAGACCTCAACTCCCACCCCATTGGGCTGCTCCACAAGCCTGTTTTCTCCCGGGAAGGAAAGGACAGCAAACAAAAGATAGGACAGCAAACAGATATTTTCATAACAACTCTGTGAAGAACGCAGGGGCAAATGTGCACTTCCTAAATAAAATAATTTGTGCTCCTCTTTACAACTCCAAGGTCATGCTGTAGAGGGGCAAGTTTGAAAATAGTACTGAAATTATTAACCCGACAACAATATGCGATTGCATTCCTCTCAAGATCTGTTTTACATTATTCATCTGTTAGAAAGACTATTAAAACATCACCCACCTGAAAGCTGAATTACAGATAATAAAAAGGTATAGCTTTACCAACATATCATTACACAATATACTGAGGGAGTTCAATTACCCATTGCTCTGATGAGGTTTACCAAAGCCAACCACAGACGATACCTTTTAATTGCCCTCAAGGCTGGCTCTTCTGCTCCCTGCCCTCCCACCATGAGCATGCTTCCCATAAAGGAAAGCCTCTGACAACATTCTAAAGGCATTTTATTGACAACATCCCAACACGGTTTACTACCTTGGTTCTTTTAACTCATGCACCTCAAAAAAACAAAGGCAAGAGAAAAATGTCTGGGATCCATGGCATAGAACTGCTAAAGAACACCAACAGTTATTATGGAAATGGAAAAAAAAATAATCCAAATGTTCCATAGAACACAAATCACAGTTTATCTACCTGATGCCATTTTCCCTCCAACTGTAAGGTTATTCTTTCTTCTTTTTTTTTTTTTTTTTTTATGGTACGCGGGCCTCTCACTGCCGTGGCCTCTCCCGTTGTGGAGCGCAGGCTCCGGACGCACAGGCCCAGCGGCCATGGTTCACGGGCCAGGCCACTCCGCGGCATGTGGGATCTTCCCGGACCAGGGCACGAACCCGTGTCCCCTGCATTGGAAGGCAGACTCTCAACCACTGTGCCACCAGGGAAGGGGCCCAGCTGCTCCGCGGCACGTGTGATCTTCCCGGACCGGGGCACGAACCCGTGTCCCCTGCACCGGCAGGCGGACTCCCAACCACTGCGCCACCAGGGAAGCCCTATAAGGTTATTCTTTTCACTCACTCACAATCACACAATGTCAGGTTGGAAGCTGCTTCTCAACAGAAGACCAGCAATCTTCTGAAATTAATTTAATTTTACAAAAATGTTTTGATTGCTAATAAAAATTCTCTAAATTGTCCAGTGGTTCGGACCTAATAATGGGCTTTGAGATGACTAACTCAGTTTATAGTTCTAATCTCTGCCTTACCTAAACCATGTAGAGGAGACCAAGAGTTGTGTGAGTTCCTATAGACCAGCCACGTTTACACAGCTTGTTGCTTTTACTCTTTTTTGTTTGCATGTGAAAAACAAAGGGCAGGCTGAGACTGACAGTAAACAACAACTACAAATAGGTTAGACTCTCCCATTTGAAGTCTGATCAAAGGCAGTCAGTAAACACCTCCAAGTAACTGCAGGAAGGTTGGATCACCCTGGCCAGTTATTTTCTCGGCTATAAAAATGAGCTGACACAGTTATTGTTTGAGGGGCAGACAACTGCTTTATGGCATAGATGCTTTCTCGTCCTGGCACACTGGTTCAACAGAAACAAAAACTTTCACTAAGCAGGCTACAATTTCACTTTCAAGTATCAACCCTCCATTTACAAAGGGGACTGAGACAAATGAAAATGGAGGGTCTAAGCTTGGGGAATCCGTTACCAGAAAGATCTCCTAGCTGATTAACTGCTGTTTTTCCCTAGCTTAAAAACAAAAAAAACAAAAAAAACAAAAAAAAACAAGCTTTTCAAGAGAATGATAAATTTTAAAGTCACCCCATCCAGACAACTACCAGCCAGTCAGGAATATCCAAGACTAGGTCATACTGGGATAGGTAAGAAAAGGAAAATGCAAAATTATCAATATGTTCAATGAAAAAAAAAAATCAAAACAGTAATTTCACTTATACTACCATCAGTGGTTAAACAACATAACCAAAACCAGATATACACAATATACAAACATGAGCAACTCCTAAATCCCTTCAAGGCAAAACATTCATATTAACACCCCTTCCAGTCCAGACATCCCTATCATATTAAACTGTGAGCATCAGAAGTTGTGAATATTTTTCAACTCCTTATCTCCATCACTGCCTTTGAGAAACCGTTGTGTTTTGTGACTTCTCTTCCCTCTGACATCACCTATGAAATAATCCCCATGTGCACATGGCCTGAAGTCCATACCTTAAGCCTCATACTTACCAAGTGATCACCTTCACTTTTAGAAGAGTAAAACAGTGTCAAAATATTTGATTAAAAATTTCCTGGTCACAGATATGAGGTCAGGTCTGTTAGGTAATGTGTTGCTAGAACAAAGTGAAGATCTGATAATAAGGAGAAAGAAGGGTTTGGGGCAGCAAGATGACATTCTCTTTGAAGAGAGAGGAGGAACTAGACATATACCGAATATGCAAGGAGGAAAAAGAAAAAAGAAAAAAAAAACAAAACACAGAAGGAGGAAATAATCTGGTGGACTGGGGAGAAAACCTCAAACCAGGCAGAAAAATCCCACCCAGAAAATATATGGCCCCAATTAATCTCTACTGAATTGTTTTCCAATTCAGTGTAATACATTAAAAGGTCTGTGGTGAAAGCACACGCATGATATTCAAAATAGCAACTCAAAAAAAGCATCACAGGAATCTAGAGGCTGGTCAATGATCCATTTCAGCTTTCAAGTGGTATTTTTAAAAACTCTTCTATTCAATCTACCCTATGGAAACCAACTGAAGCTCAGTGGAGATATGGGATCCAATCCACAAGGCCTTGGGTAAGTCACTTAACTGTGCATGTTAATAACTGCCTCAAATGCTATGTAAAAGAAAAGGAACATGATGATTTCCATGCTTCCTTCTAGAGCAGTAGCATTGGTGTCATTTAGGCCTATGCTTGCAGATTCTAGAGAAGAGCTGTTAGTTGACAATCTCTACAATCCTTCCAGCTGTGAGCCTCAAATGTGAGTTACATTAGAATCTCTGGGGCCTTTTGAAAATGTAGATTTCCAGGACCTCTGGAACCTGCTTTCTTTCACAGGCTGACCAGCTCTCCCTTCCTTACCCCTCAACTATACACCCCATTGATTTTGATGTAGATGTTCTATGGATCAGTCAGAGGAATAATGGCCTAGAAAGAACACAATAAAATAAATAAAAGGGCAAAAAAAATAATCACATTCAAGATCCCTGAAGCACATCTCATTTGTACTTATTTAAGCCAAATTAGCTGAGTCTTAATTTCAGCACAATGCTTAAAAGTGAAGAGGGAAAAGAGACAGCCAAGTTCCATAAATTTTATCCAATTGATGGGTATTTAATTAAATATATATCAACAAAGATGACTATAATTTGGCTAAAAATAGTCCTCCAGCTTTAGTCATAAAAAAGCTACTATTATTATACTTCCATGGCAACAACAAAATAATCACAGAATTTTATATAATATAAAATAATAAGCATTCTATTAAGCAGTCTATACAAGTATTGCATTTATTTATATGATTACAGGACATCAGTGACAGTTTAGTACGAAACTCTATGCATCTAAAAATAAACAAACAGGGAGAACATTTGATAAAATCTTTGTAACTGTTTTTAGTTGACAGCCAAGATCACAGAATCAAAATTCCCTCAGGGGTGGCAAGCATCTTAAAGGTCATTCAGTCCAATTCCCTACTTAAGGCTTGAACTGCTGATCAAAATCTCTAGCAAGTGGCCAGAATGTTTCAAGTAATACAGAGTTCACCTTCTGAAAACGCAGCAAATTCCATTTTTTAGGAATCTTAATTGAGAATGGGTTTTCCCTTTTAATAAGCAGAAATCTGAATTCTATTCCTAAGAGTCATACAGACTAAACGTAATCTCAATCCCATAAAACAATACTTTGGATACTTGGAGAGTTAAATCTCATCAGGCCTCCTCCTAAAGACAAAACTACTTGGGATTTCTTTACCCTCTCCTTCTTTGTCATGGCTTCTAACTGCATCCCCATTGGTCATCCTAACAATCTACCTTGTCTATAGCCCTTTTAAAACTTCTTAGGTTCTAAAAACATTACACTAGGGATGTCCCTGGTGGTCCAGTGGTTAAGAACCCACCTTCCAATGCAGGGGACTTGGGTTTGATCCTTGGTCAGGGAACTAAGATCCCACATGCCACGGGGCAACTAGGCCCGCACACCACAACTACTGAGCCCGCATGCTCTAGAGACCGTGCGCCACAACTAGAGAGCCCGTGTGCCGCAACTAAGACCTGACACAGCCAAATAAATAAATATTTTTAAAAATAAAATAAAAACCTTACACTCCATCACTCTGTAAGCACAAGGTGTGGAGAATCATCACTGCCCTGGTCTGTTCAGTCAAGCTCAGACAGAAATAAGACCACTGTCCTCTCCTCCACACCAAGGCCAATGAGGACGAATCCCTGAGTGCTCCATGCCTTTGGTGACCCATGGGCCTCTGCAGTTGAGAACTCAATCCACTGCAGGTGTTAGGCAAAGCCCAAACAACAGGAAACTGATGGGCTTCCCTAGTGGCGCAGTGGTTGGGAGTCCGCCTGCCGGTGAGGGGGACACGGCTTCGAGCCCTGGTCTGGGAGGATCCCACATGCCGCGGAGTGACTGGGCCCGTGTGCCACAACTCCACAACTACTGAAGCCCATGCACCTGGAGGCCATGCTCCGCAACAGGAGAGGCCACCGCAGTGGGGGGCCTGCGCACAGCAATGAAGAGTGGGCCCCGCTCATGACAGCTAGGGAAAGCCCATGCACAGCAGCAAAGACCCAATGCAGCCAAAAATAAATAAATAAAATAAAATTTAAGAAAAAAAACAAAAAACAGGGAACTGCTAAGTTCAGACCTGAGAGAGATCATGATTTCACTGTTTTTGCATTCTGGATTATACTAGGTTACTGGAATCATTGGTATCAGAATCAGCACTATAGTCATTACTTAAATATGTATATCTTCACATTTATATGCTATGAGTAACTTCTATGTGATATTATATGAAATCATTTAGATACTATAGTTTATATTGTTTTTAGGTGTATGTGAGTGTATTGTCAAATGAAATCATAATATAAAGTTCACTTCATATGAAGTAATCTCATTATCATTAACCCAAAGGTTTTTGTAACAGAATAGTTAGGCATTAAATGACATGTCTGATAATCAAAATACTTTCTCGTTTTCAATCTCAACTTTTGCAAATGTGTCAGTGGCAAAATTTCTACACATGGGTAAAACATCTAAAAAGCAGGTAACTTCTTAGCTGATATTTCTCTCACTTGAGCCAGATAAAAGAACAATTTCTCCCCTAAAACTTTAGTTTATTCTTCTCAACATTTATACCCATTTGGGTATTCATAAGCAAATCTTTTCAATTTTTGCATGTGGCTACAAAGTTTTTTAAAGAGGACTACAAAAATGCAAATGCAGAATCTTACGAAAAACTAATACTTAGGTTTTCTTAAATCCTAAAGCAACCTAATAATACTGATTCATTTTACTGAAACATGTTAATAACTTTGATGGCCTTTATTCCATCACTCCCCACCCAGCTCTCCTCCCCAAGAAAAAGAATGAAAATAACAGTTTGTACCCACCTTCCAGCTTAGCTAAATCTCATTAATTTTTTCGAAAGTGCCAATATAATCTGTGAAATATTCTGGAAAAGTTTTCTCAGATTCTTGATTCTATTTCAATTTATTATTTTAAAAAACAAAATTTTCCTTTTTTGAGAAGAACTCAGTTTCTCATTTTACCCCACTCTTCAGGTTTTTCATGAGGACTTTTAGCAGTATAACCATATTGCTATGGGCTTATAACAACTTACAGAACTCTCAACTAATGAGGTTCCCAAAGGGATCACCCATTCAAAACATTAAATTTAAATTCATCTACGTTTATTAGTGGTCCAAAGTCTAGAATCCCTACTGTGGCTCAGCAGAGTAAGAAGAAGAAAAACAAATGATGCATCTTATTATGTGTAGCATAGGGGCCTATTTTTATAAATATCATATTTCACCAAGTCAAAGATACCATCTATAACACAACATAATTTCATATGCTACTAAAAAAGAAAAAATGTTGCCTTCAATTGACATTCAATCAAGTATAAGATGCATGACAATTCAAAAGATGTTAAAATGGGAGTAGGAATGTGTTTTTTAAAATTCATGAAATATGGGATAGTCTGAGAAGAAACTGAAAGAAATCAGAGAGTTCACAATCCCAATCTGTAGACCTATCTAATAGCTCAGTGGATGTAGACCTATCCAATAGCTCAGTGGATGATTAAGAGGTTTGTGAACACAATCACAAAATTCCCATTAACAACACAATTTGGAACAATCATTAAGAGCCAGCTTTACAGAGTGTAGCCAGTGTCATACAGAGTGAAGTAAGTCAGAAAGAGAAAAACAAATACCGCATAGTAACACATATATGGAACCTAAAGAAAAAAAA
>NC_041214.2:65439059-65448154 GCF_002837175.3 Physeter macrocephalus | reverse complement strand
TGGCATGGACGTATATACACTACCAAATGTAAAATAGATAGCTAGTGGGAAGCAGCCACATAGCACGGGGAGATCAGCTGGGTGCTTTGTGACCTCCTAGAGGGGTGGTATAGGGAGGGTGGGAGGGAGACACAAGAGGGAGGAGATATGGGGATATATGTATATGTATAGCTAAAAAATTTAAAGAAGAAAACAAAAAAAGAGCCAGCTTTAAATCTAATGTCCCAGAAACTACTAAAATTCATTTCTTGCACAAAAACTTCCAACTTGGAATTACAGAGTAGTTCACTGAAATAAATGTACCCTACCCCCTCCTTTCTCCTTTAAATTCAAATTCACTGAATGTTAGTTGAACTCAGTATTCCTGTAACTAATGCATTTGCTTTACTTCAGTTAAACATAAACCAAGCTTTAGTCTTTAAATGTTCAAAATTCACACAAAAAGGCAGGTCACTGGTCACTGTCCCCTTGAAGAGACTGGCAGTCTCACTATGCATTAAACCTAAGACTGAAGACAATTTCTGATAACAGCCATGAATCTCTAGCTTCCTCATATCCTGAAGGCATACAACCACTGGTTCAGAACTCTTAGGGCAAGTGTTTAGCAAAGTAAAAAAATTTACTTTAAAAAAGTTTGAGGGACTTCCCTGGTGGTCCAGTGGTTAAGAATCCACCTTGCAATGCAGGGGACGTGGCCTCGACCCTTGGTTAGGGAACTAAGATCCCACATGCCGCGGGGCAACTAAGTCCTCGCGCCACAACTACTGAGCCCGCACGCCACAACTAGAGAGAAGCTCACGTGCCACAAATAGAGAGAAGCCCGCACGCCGCAACGAAAGATCTCACGCACAGCAACTACGACCCAATGCGGCCAAACACAAACAAACGAGAAAAGTTTGATACCTCTGGAAAGACTGAGCGTAAACAGTGCTAGGAAGGTTTGGTCATCCCATGGACTTGGCAATACATCGGATCTGCATTAAAATGCAATGTCTTACAAATATATGTGTTTTCTAAAACTCATTCTCAATGTAACGAAAAATACTGCTTTATCCCATGTTTTAAGGAGTTCTACATTCCCCTTAGTCTCATTAATTCTTGTAATGGAATAACCAATAAACAACACTTTCCGCTTAAAAGAATAAATTATATTCTGTCTCCTCCGTCTGCTTCCCACCTTCCCTGCACCCCAGCCCCACACCTCCGGAAGAAAGCTACATGGGGAGGGGCTTAAGACAAATTCACCTATTATTATCCATGTTTTGAAAAAGCCACTTCTGACAGTGGACAGTATGTCAAGCTAAACTATGATTGCATGGTAAGTAAAGTTCTAACTACTGTTGTTCTCCAGCAATTCGGAGAAACGCCAGATTCCTTTAATTTGTGCTTCATCACTCCCTCTGTTTTCTTCATCCCAGAGGGTCACCTCACAATATTCTTATTAAAGTCAGCCAAAGGAAAGGAAGAAATAAAGGTTAAGATCTTAAATGCCAATGTACGGTCCTAACCTGGGCTTTACAGGATGAGATTTACCAGGAAGTTAAAAAAGCAAATTTTCTCTCTAAAGACCCTGGAAAAAGAATCAGTGTTATTGATAATGTTTTATTTAGTTATCTTTTAATGCCCTAATTTTACTAAATCCACTACTCACAAAATGATTGAATGCATCTGCAAGAGTCTAGCCTATCAAAACTTATCAAACAGAAACCTAACAATCCGAAGTGTATGTATACAAAAGTAGAAAGTGGCCAAACGTGATCCACAGGGTGCTTTAGTCACCTTTTTCCCCCTGTAGATTCTATTTTTCATTGGTATTCATTGCTTCTTAATGATTTACTCTTAATGACTGGGAAACAAGTGCTAAAATGTTATAAGTTACTTCTACTTCTACATTTAAGTGT
Organism: Physeter macrocephalus; assembly: GCF_002837175.3. Taxonomy (NCBI): domain Eukaryota; kingdom Metazoa; phylum Chordata; class Mammalia; order Artiodactyla; family Physeteridae; genus Physeter; species Physeter macrocephalus. The sequence continues at coordinate 65,446,253 of NC_041214.2, read as the reverse complement.
ATATTAAACAAAAGTAACACGAAACAAGTTTTCCAATTTCTCCAGGTTTTCACACAAATTAACATCTTAGCCGAAATTTACAGACTAATCCTAAACCAGGCATAATGACTGCTGAAAACTACCGGATGGCAGTTGCCAGAATATTAAGGTGGTGATCGTAGGTGTCATTCAGAAAGGTGGGGCTGGGAATTCTCTGGATGTCAAGTCACCACTCTCTAATGAGCTCTTTAGTATGGAGTTTGTGAGCCCCTCAAAAACAGGTCCCAAACAGGCAAAATAGACCCAAGACATACAAAATAAACAAAACTAGCAAAGGCAATGAAGGCCAAAACAAAGAGTCCTATAAGTAATCAGGAGAGGTGGAAAGCTAAGCTACTCTTTTCCGTCATAATTTCTCTCTCAAAAGAAGAAAAACTTGAACACATTCTCATTTTAGAGCAAACTCAGTTCTAAAACTTCTGGATAGGTTTATAAATTACATAAAACATCACAGTACAGTATGATCTACTTTTTTTTTAAATAACTGATTTTTCTGGAATATACTCTCTAGAATATACTTCTAAATGAACTTTCTTTTTGATGGACTCATAGAAATGAATGACAAAACTTGCCTTATGTTATTCATGCACTATTTTGACTCCTATTCAGGAGCCATATGATCTCCTCTTCACTTGGTGCACCATTTCAGATGACCAGAAACTACTAAACATAGCATTCATGAGCTGCAATAAATATAACTCCTAAAACAATCATCTTAAACTGGCCAATTTCAATCAGCCCTACAGTGCCTTGAGAAAAACTAATTATGCTGCCAATCGTCATATTACCTTACAGCAGTAAAAATTAGTCTAAAAACATTCTTTCCAAGCCTTATCCTTATTTTTTCTTTCCCTCATCACACTATAAGAAATAAATGGTTGAATAATTTATATATCTACTTTTCATTTTTCATATACAGTATACAAGAATATATAAATACCCTGATTTTACATTAAGATACTTGGTAACGATTCATTACCTTCAAATTTAAAATAAAAATTCCAACTAAGGGCTGAACAAAATTTATTACCCACCTACCTACTAAACCACAATGTAATTCAATCAATGTATAGTAACTACCAAGGAACAAATTAAACATGGAACGTTTCTCTGTGATAAAAACAGATACCGGAAAAGGGCAAATTCCTTTACCTATAGAACATATTATCTTTCTGAAGTGATCTTACTTCCTAGAATTTGGATTTTGAGTGACTTTAAACACTTCTCCAAAACACACTGCAAGAAATAAAGAAAAGATAAATTGAAACTCTGCAAGGAGAATGCAGATTTATTTACCGGCTAACCAGAGAGGAGTAGTTGTGGCATAGATACTGGGCCTTACTCTTCCAGATTCAATTCCCAGCTCTACCAGTTACTAGTTGTGTGATCCCAGGCATATTACTAAACCTCTCTCTATGCCTCAGTTTCCTCAATTGCAAAACAAAGAAGGTAATAGTACTAATCTCACAAGATTACCAGAGGAAGAAGTGAGTTAGTAGATGTAAAATGCTTCTTGGAAGAATGCCTGACACGTGCTTAGCTCCCTGATGGGTCAGCTGGGATTATTACTATTATACCACTGCACAGCTGCCATTTCCTCTCCATCCCAACGGTCCCTATGACTCCTGTTATACTCCAGTTTTAACCAAGTAAGGTAATAGACTCAGATTTTTCTATGAGTATAGGTAATCACAAATAAAATTATCCACACAACAAAAACGATTAATACCAATATCCAGACAATAAAAATGATTAATACCTATCCATCAACAAAAATGGTTAACACCATAGCTTGGGATGGGGTGATGATCCTGGTTTTAAGCCTTCTATCAGGTTAAGCCAAAAAGTCATTCACTCCAACTAGGCAAATCAATACTGGTTTCTCATTGGCTGAGGGAAAGCAACATAGATTTACTGCTGCATGGAATCTACATTTCCATTCATAAAAGCACTGTCCTTCCCATCAGATACAAGAAACCCTCTTCATTTCCCCCACAATACCAAGCAAAAGTTGGCCCAGTGTTTAACAGGCACTTGACGAATAACTTAGGCCAAACTGGATGTTTCCTGTATGTGCCATGTACTCGTTTAGTTGCATTGCCAGACAATGTTGTTGGTTCTCTCCCACCACCCCACTCATCCAAGGTTTCTCAACCTTAAAACATAGAACAACAGGTAATCTGCCAAGAATATCTAACCTTGTCCTATGAGCTGTGTCCTCAATTCATGCAGCTAATACTAGCTCTTGCCCCAAAGCAGACTTCAGTGCAGGAAATGACTCAATAAACGGACTAAAATGACAACAAAAATTCCAGTTTATTTTATAGAATAAGTTTGGAACTCTAAAAAAAAGTTTATAAAGTAATTAAAACTCCTATATATCAACTAACCTTTTCTGAAGGAATTATTCAGGTAGAATGAAACTCCATTACCCATTTAGTAACATATTATGAATGCATTATATGCTTTGGGAGGTGTGTATGTGTAGAAGTGAACAGAAATGAGCCATGAGTTGGAAACTCAGTACTGAAAGTTTTATTTTGCTCAGGGGAAATCAGGAATATTCTCACAATTCTTTCTGTTTACCAAGGCAGCCTGATTTATTTATAAAAACTTGGCCACAAGTGGCCAGAATCAAGGCATTTCAATAGGGCTGTCTTTTGCTTTCTTCCTTTTTTCTCTACCCCCTTTCTCCTTCTCCTCAAGAAGCATCTCTGGTGCATGCTTGGTTTCTAAGGGTCTGATGAGACTATGGGTGCTACAGTGAATGCTTAATTCTGAAAGAAATATTCTTCTCTCCGTCTCTCTGAGTCAGAAAATTCTGAACACAAGAGGACCCATTCAAGGCATGATGGAGTGCCCCACAGAGGCAGCAATATGTTCACAGTTGGCAAACAGAGATCTGTTTGGACAGTGAGCACAGCCATCCACTCAGCAAACATCAGCTTCCCTATTAGTTCACAGCAGAAACAACCAGACGCTGGCGGCCCTTCTTTCAGACTCCAACACCACTTTGGGACAAGTCTTCTAAACAAAATGCCTTTGTCCAACAGTCACAATTCAGTGTGTCCCAACGGCTTCCCTAGAAGCTATGCCTGTCTATTCACAATTGCATTTGGGCCCAAAAATCATTTGTAAAGGTCTAGAGGAAAAAAGTGATGGGAAAAAAACCAATTTCTATTTATAATAATAGACAAGAAGTGACTGAATGGCTTTATACAATCAGCAAGAACAGCGGCAGGAAAGGTATGAAGTGTATGATGAATCTAAAAGGCTGTCAATCCCCTTAAGGTGCTTTTGGGATCATGGATGTTGTTAGCACTGCAATCTGGAAGAACACCAAGTATAACCTTTCACAGGAAGTCAGAGAAAAGGTAGAGCAAATCAAATAGCAACTTCCTGTGGAGTGTATGTGAATATGATACCCCTCCCCATAAGGTTTCAAAATAATACGCAGTTTAAAACCTGTCATTTCAGAAAGACAGCAAGACTGGTTAGGACATCTGGTTCTATCCAAACTTTCACCAAATCCTCTCTGTCATGGGTAAAACAAACAAACAAACAAACAACCCCACAAAGACAGAAGACAAACACATGGTCTATTTTGCTTTCTCCCACTGTGGGCATAAACTTGCTGTTTGACCAGTTGTTCCTACAGACCTGCTAACAGAATTCTGCCATCTCTCTTAGTATAAGTATGAAATCAAATAAAAATATGAGTATGACATTAAAACATGTCACGGGGAAGGTTGGGGGAAGAGGGGGCAGTGTCCTCCAGGATATGACATTTCCCACAGCTTATAACACTAACATATTCTTATTACTAAGTATTCTATATAAGTTGGAAGGGGTGGGTAAATCTCAGAACCCAGAGAACTCTCCATGCAACATACTTCTGAGAGCAAACACTCTTAGGAAAACTACTGCCAGCCCATGGCCGGGTTCTGTACAGCATAGGAGCTAAAAATGGTTTTCACATTTTTAAAGGTTGTAAAAGAAATAATGAATATGCATCAAATACCATATGTCTGCAAAGCAAAATATTTACTATCTTGTCCTTTACAGAAAAAGTTTGCCAACCCTGCACTAAAGCAGTAAAAAGCTTCAAGTAACTCCTGATTCTATTTAAGCCAAATCATGAATGTGGAGCCAACTTATGAATGTGCTTTCAAATAATCTCTTCCAGGGGTCATGGACCAGACTCAGGGGAAGATGAAAAAGTCAGAGCTGAGGATAGAAGGGCCCCACCAGGACTCTGCTCATTCAACAACAAAGGGTTATTAATAAGGCAATCTTAAGATGTCATAATGAGACAAACTCTTTATCTGGGAAAGGTATCTGGAAAGGTACCTAATAAATCGTTCCGTTTGGGAGAATTCCTTAATAACCACTTGCCCTCACAGAGGGTGGGAGAGAACTTTATTTGTATTGCACGGGGCTCTCCTGTCTTCTTGTAGAATATGCCAAAGGAAATACCGACCAAATAAAAGACAAAGCAAGGCGGAAGACGTTATAAAACCCTTTCTTTTTCCTACAAGCACAAAGACAACCTCAGATAGCTATCTTTTTAAATGAATAAAGAAAAGAGGCTTTTTATGAAGGGAAGGCGGAGCTGAAATTTCTAACCTGTAAGCTGAAAAGTCATTAAAGGAGGGAAAAAAGAGGTAATCAGAAATTCTGGATGCTGTAACTTCAAATTCCTACCTCAAGCTGGCTGATTTAACTTAGTCTGAGAACCTGACAAATGTGATTTGCCAGCTCAATTGCAATTCAGTTGCCTTTTAAGGAGGGTTAAGATCAAGCCTCAAACTTTCATCCATTCAAGGGTTTATTTGTGAAGACTGCCAATTTTTTAGAAATTGATCATGCATACATATTATTCTAAGTATAATATGTGTCCAAGTTATTGCATCATGCAAGAACTCATGAAGTAGGGTTGCCAGATAAAAGACACACTCAGATCACACTCAGTTAAATTTGAACTTCAGATACACAATAATTTGTTCCAAATACTACAAGGAACATGTTCACACTAAAAAATTATTTGTTGTACATCTGAAGTCCAACTTTGGGTGCTATGAAGACATGAAGGTTAAACAGCTGCCATTTTGTAATACTTATTGGCTGGGGGGTGAGAAACTGATATGAATGACTTTGTCTCTCAATATGTCAGCAATCTGTACAAAGAATGCTATAGAAAAGAGGTTAAAGACCCAGCAGGAGATTCCCACTGCCTTACTCAGACAACCACAGGGAAATAAAATGCCCATGACAGGGAAATCCTCTAGAGGTACAGACTTACCTTATTGTATTGCCACTACTTCTCATGAGGTCACTCTCACCAGAAAGCCAGTGGTAGGAGAGCACTGCTGGGGAGCCAACTAAAAGGCCCACCTCTAGCCCTCCAACCCCATCCCACCACTCTCTCTCTCTCTCTCTCTCTCTCTCTCTCTCTCTCACACACACACACACACACACACACACACGCAGCCTACATCCCAAATATGTCCAAGTAGTAGTGTTACAGTATTTTTTAAAGTAAGAAAGGAAAGAGAAGAAACCTCACAGACACTAAAGCCTCTGGAGAGCAGCCAGAATCCGAGTGGAAAAACTCCACCCTGTGCTTTCCCCGCTGGGGTTGTGGCTTTCTTGAGAAGGGCACTCGGCCAGAACCCGGCCCTGTGATAGGTTTCCAATGGAAGCGCTAACAGAACTTCACTGTAGGAGCCCTTAGAGAGGCTGGCTGGGACAGGGAGCTCTGAAAACATGGCTGGCCCGAACATCCACACAGGGATAAGATCATAAGCATAAAAATTATGAATCGTTGTTCAAATAAATTCACTAAGAAGTTGGTTTTAGCTAGCAAATGCTATTCAACTTCTTTCTGCCCACATATGCATATGGCAGCAATTATATTGGCAACAATTGCCACAAAGACAGCCCTTTCACTAAAAATTAAATAAAGGCCAAGGTACTTAGGTGCACTTTTGAGAAAAAGAAAATTCACTTCTTCAAATGCTTCTCTCTCCTCTCTCCAAACTACAAGATCATTTTACTCAGTTTCATGCTCCAAACTAAGCCAGTGAATTGCGGGCACATACACCACTGCATTCATTTGTTTAAACGCAACCCAAAGGACAAAAATAATTATATATGTAACTTCTTCCTTGATGTGATTAGGACAACAGTGTTATCATACATAAATATTCCTAACAGCTACCACTCCTTCACTAGGCATGTGAAAGACATGAAAATAGTTCTTCATTTACTTCTTTCTCTCCCTGTTCTCTCCCCACAAGGTAGGCATCCCAGGGTTAGAGGGTCAGTTGGACATGGGGAGTGATAGTTGGAGTGGGGTGAAGAGGATGTCCAGGTGTGGAGGCAGCCCAGCATGGAGGGGTCACTTAAAAGGGTGGCCTAGCATGGGGATCTGGAGACAGGTCAGGTGCAAGAAGGTATCACTCATGGTGGCAGCCTGGCATTGGGCAAGAAGGGTGTCCATGCAGTGAGGCCGTCTGACACGTGGTATCAGCCAAAGGGGTAAAGCAGGGGAAACACTGTGAGGCTGGTTACATATACAGGGAGTCAGCCTTCTCACTATAATAGAAGGGAGATTCACAAACATGGTGAGAAAAATGGGAACCCTTGTGTTGGATTGGAATTACAGTATCAGTGTAAACTCACAGATTTCAATATATACAGTAAGATGTAGAAATACATATAAAATGTGTACTTATGTGTGTTTTTATGCATATGTATATCTATATGAGTGTGTTAAGTATGTACATATATACAGTTCAAGTATTCTCCAGCTCTGTCCACTGAACGTCTTGGAGAGGTACAACCCCAACAGTAATGGCCCCACATACTACCCAGATCTTGGATTCTAAATATCATTCCCTACTAAAAGAAACCAGGGTTTCCTAAGGAAATGGTTAATTGAGGACTAAGGCAGGAAAACTTCAAGAAGAGCCTGGAACATCTTTTTGTACCAGAAAAGAAGTACTCAAAGAATGATGGGGGGTTTCCCTGGTGGCGCAGTGGTTGAGAGTCCGCCTGCAGATGCAGGGGACACAGGTTCGTGCCCCAGTCCGGGAAGATCCCACATGCCGCGGAGCGGCTGGGCCCGTGAGCCATGGCCGCTGGGCCTGAGCG
>NC_041214.2:65430147-65438956 GCF_002837175.3 Physeter macrocephalus | reverse complement strand
CCGGGGAAAAAAAAAAAAAAAATGATGGGGATGTATTAAAAGGATACATAAGATGGCTGGAAGAGATTTTATTTGAGCACCAAAATAATGTTAGTAATGGATTATAACCCACTAAATTGAAACAAAACCGAAGCATGCGTTTGTATTAGTATAAATAAATAAATGAATAAATTGACATTTTGATATTTATTTCCATCACTTTAAAATATCTCCCTACAGAATATACTTATTAGTTACAAAGGGAAAATGAGAAAGTCTACAATGGAGAAGACTGGCAGATACCACCTTAATCAAGTGATCAAAATGATACTTATTAGTACAAAATATACTTATTAGTTACAAAGGGAAAATAAGAAAGTCTACAATGGAGAAGATTGGCAGATACCACCTTAATCAAGTGATCAAAATGATCATCCTCAGTATGGGACAAATCAAAATCATGACCTCCTGACAGGACATAATAAAAACACAACCATCAAAATTCCTAATTTTGATGCTTGTGTTGTTGTTATGCAGGAGAATGTCCTTGTTTGTAAGGAAAATACAACTAAGGTATTCAGGAGTGATGGACATCAGGAAACCAATTTACTCTCCAGTGATTTATTTTTTTAGTATTCAAGCTATATTTGTACTATTTAAATACAAAGTTTTTGTACCATTCAAATTATTTCCCAAAAATAAATTGGTTTTAGCCAACTAGTGCCGTAAGATATTTTGTGGCACTGTATCTGCAACAATTCTCTAAGTCTGAGGCTGTTTCAAAATTTTAAGCAATTATTTTTTCAAAAGAGTAAAATGATAGCTTAAAGCATATATTTAACCCAAACATAAAGAATGTCCACTTACTTACTGCCTCCGAGAGCTCTTGCTGCTATCATTCATGTGGCCCATTCTGATTTTCAGATTTTCAGGCTGTCCTCAAACTCTAGACCCCCTCCTGTTCCAAATGGAACCTCTCACTACGCACACCCAGAGCTCAGATCACAGAGCTAGGCATGACTTGAGACAACCAAATCCCACCTCCACCCCTCCACTTTACAGATGAGAAAACTGAAGCCCCAGAGAGAACAAGAGTTGGTGCCAACACCTAGAATGCCCAACTCCAAACTCAAGGAAAAAGAATAAATGGAAATAAGCTATAAAAAGTGTAACATAAAATAAAAATGTTTAAATCTGAAAACTCTTCCCAGCAATTAAAAGCTTTTCTGAGGGAGGCCTTGTCAAATGTCAACTACCTAAATTTTTAAGATTTGAAGAAACTCTCAGAGTCCCCCCAAAATATCCTCTATAATAATTAACATTGTACATTTACAAAGGTTCATAATAAGTGCCAGAAATCATCCTAAGAATTTCACATAATCTCATTTAATCCTCACAACTCTTTGAGGTAGAAACTGTTATCATCCCTCTTTTACTGTTGAGGAAACCTAGGATCACAGTCATTACCTAACTCATTTAAGGTCAGAAAGTTTGAGGCAGAAGACTCAAAAATGAACCCAGACAGTCTGATATCCAAGCCTGGGCTCTTAACTGCTTGTACCCAGCAACTGTATGCCCTGAACTGCTCCCCACAGCTCTGCAGGCCGGCTTGTGATTTAACTGGTACTACTCTAAGGAAACTGGTGTCAAATGGGCAAGAATCCCTTCTATATTCTCCATACGGACAACAGTCAAGAAAGGGTTTATCAAAACCTGATTTGCTGAAAACAAGCACCTCAAAATGTAGGTGGGTATTAGAAGAAAATAATATGGAAGAAACCTAAGTTATCCAAAATGATAAACAGTTTATAGCACAACTTCTCAGATTCTTCACTACTATGTTGACTTACATGTGGAGCTCTAAGAATCTGCAATGATGCCAAACTTATCTAAGATGGAAACCTTTTGCCATGAAGCAAAGCTAGCAAAAACCAGGTTTCTGCCCTGAATGAAATTCTTAACCTAGTAACAAGTCTTAGTGCATTAAAAAAAAAATGTTACGTAGTGTAGCTTTTTAATAAAATGTTGAATCATTTCATAGCAAAGAGCAATTTATATCAAGTGACAAATTTTACACATATTTTTTTCTCACAATCTCAATTCAAACATTCATCTATATATTATAACTGCACTTCCAAGAATCTAAGAAAACAAAAATGGAAGGCAAAGTTAAGGAGGGGGAGAAATACATACCATTCAATACACAAATTGTTCTAATTATTACAAAAATAGCTTTTTATCTTGGATCACAACTATTTTTGTCAATAACTAAAGATCATAATTTAATTTAAAATAACTTGGACTTTCTTTTATGTCAGTTTTTACAGACCCAGTTTTGTTTCCTTTCCTGATGAAAAATTAGTTATAACCTGGGAAACAAATTCTCTAAGATCCTTCGTAGCTCTGATTAACCACCTCCCAGCAGGGCTGAGGAGGCCCAAGAAGCCACTGCTTCACCAAGGCAACCTGATAACATAACAGGTTTCTTAGCAACATGGTAGTCACAGTAACCATTCACCATGGTATTAGAATTAGGCTAACCACCCGGGTTGAGGCCAAAGAAATAATTTAAACTCATTAAATCTTTAGGCCCAAGATAACAAGAAAAACACAAAATTTTTTAAAGCTATTTGTGATTCACTTATGAAATTAAGTTCTTACGTGACTCTTCAGTGCTGGACTAGATGAGTAGATACTTACAAACATAATTACAAATTCTAAATCAATCCTTAATGCTCTTAATACTTCTTTTTCATTTTTTTAAAGAAATTTGGAGCTAGGTATATGACCTATGCCACAATTAGATTCTTTTCAATAGAAAAGTACCATGTATAATTTTAACCATGATAAGAAGATGATTATACAGAAGCAGTAAGTTATAATTCAAATATGGAAAACAAAACTTGGAAGTGTGTATGAAAGAATTCTTAAATTCCATTTAACAAATGACAAAGAAATGACAATAATTTTCAATTTATTAAAATGTCTATTAAACAAAAGAATGCTAATTTGCTTTTAAAGTCAAATTTTTATATAACTATTTGCTCACATATTATAGAAGGTTAATAAATGTTCTATATACGAAGAAAAACAAATTCAGAATTTACATAAATTCCACTTTCCAAATCTACAGCACGCAGACACTGTTTGTGATGGGGACTATATACTTAAATGTGCAACCAAGAGCTACATGAGCTATTTAATTTTACAGTACTTGCAATGCTAGTCATCTCCCTTGTACTGAAGATTACTTAGCAGTCATACAAACAGAATGTTTTCCACAAATGCTATACCTTCATCTTAGGAGTGTCTCAGTCTCCCTCCCTGTTTTTTTTGGCCATGCCACGTGGCTTGGGGATCTTAGTTCCCCAACTAGGGATCGAACCCAGACCCCTGGCAATGAAAGCACTGAGTCCTAACCACTGGACCACCAAGGAATTCTCTCACCCTTCCCACTGAAAGAATATTCCAAAAGAAACACAGGTTTGATGATCAAATGTGACTATTATCTACAATAGTGACATATAATCTCATTCCTAATTGTATAGTACCATTCCTGTCTGTGTCTTATTTCGCATGACAGGTAAGGTCATACAGGACAAGAGTCACATATTTACATTTTTGTAGCTCTCAAAGTATCTACCGGAGTACGTGGCAAACAGCAGGACCTCACTAATGGCTGCTGGTTGAACAAATGAGTGAATCAGTACTACGCTACAATGGGATAACTTGTTAACATGGTTTTGAAATTTTGCTTGCTCACCCATAATTAACCTTTTTTTTGTGTGTGTACTCACACTTCAGTGTGAGCACTTCCACTATTATAAAGTTGATGCAATTTTTGAAAACTTTTATTGGTCTTCCTTCTGTGGTGATACCTTGAATTGTTACAGTTTCCTCACAAGGTCCCATTTCTAGACAACAAAAACACCTCCCTTTCCTCACAGAGTGCCAGCGCGAGAAGAAAGAAAGATGCCACGCGAAGCAAAGCCAAACAAACCCAGGCTTCCCTAATTCTAGACAGAGTGCCACCAGCCAGCAACCAAAATGCGATGGAGCATGTGGATGGAGCAGAAAACAACATTAAGCCCAAGATTTCAAATTAACAATGAATTACGGGGTACGAGACAAAATAAAAAGCGATTCAACATAATTAGTTGATGAAAAATTTAGTAATATGACCTCATTCTCTGCATTAGGATAGTATTTTGCAATACCTTTTAATATACTTGAGATTACCAACCCAAATACGGAAAAAAAGGATAGTGCAAGTCAAAAAGAAGTGAGACAGCAAAAATAGAAAGAGGACAGAGAAAAGAGACTGGGGCCTAGCATTTAACACAGTTAACACAAGACTACAGATTTAGAGAGAGGGGCAGGACAGAAATGAGGAATTAATAGACAATCACAAGCAGACATTTAAGACATTCAGTTGTTTGCAAATTAACTGCATTTTTCTTGATACTGAAATTCCAAATAATGAATTCTTTCAGATAATTATCTGAGTTTATATTTTAAAGACATTGTTCTTTCCAGTCTGAAATGAATCGCATTTGATACAGCCAACCCGGATGAATAATAATTTATAGTTCCAGACCTCTGTAATTAAGTCCTTGTTACAAAAGTAAGTGCACCAGAGGCTACAGGCTCCTTATGGGAAAAATCTCCAAAATTAAAATGAGATCAAAAATCCTCATGCCCTGTAACTGGAGGTCGAGTTAGTCAAAATAAAATAGGAAATAAGTTATCTATAGAATCAACCCTCCCTGAATAAATACATGTAAGTATACCAAGCAACAGAAAGCAAATTACTGAATTGGTGTTAGTGCTTATAAAAGTCTTCTGTGATGTAAAATAGTTGGCTGGTGGGAAGCAGCAGCACAGCACAGGGAGATCAGCTCGGTGCTTTGTGACCACCTAGAGGGGTGGGATAGGGAGGGTGGGAGGGAGGCTCAAGAGGGAGGGGATATGGGAACATGTGTATGCATATGGCTGATCCGCTTTGTTCTACAACAGAAACTTACACAGTATTGTGAAGCAATTATACTCCAATAAAGAGCTATTAAATAGATAAAATAAAGCAGAGGGAAATAAAAAAAGTCTTCTGTGAATTCGGTTAACACGAGCTGGTTTTCCAGAATCTGATCACCAACCCTAACTCCATTTTCCCATGTAAACTTAAAACTGTGTTTCCTATCCTGTGAAACTAAGAATCAGCTTGCTACACTTAGGAGAAACAGGTCTGACAGTTTATGTCACATATGCCACCTCCAAACCCATTCCAAGGCTGGGGTAAACATCACCGAGCACTGCACCTTTCCCACAGGGCCCAGAGGCCATTTCTGGATCCTGCACACAGCACTCCAGCGAGCCACAATCAACTGGTTGGCGGGAGAGCTGAAACCTCATTTTCCTTGCTGCAAAATAGACAGTACTTGAAAGTTAAACAAGAATTTGAAACCTAGACCTACCACTTGAATACCCTGCTTAAGCACTGAGAAACTCAGGCCTTCCAGCCTCTAGAATGGGGATGATGAGGAGGACAAAAATGACAATAACAACATCATTTCTTGCGGTATTAACAGTGATGATTACTTGAGATTAAAAGTATAACTTTCCACACACAAAGCAAATATGTTAATTTCTTCTAAGACACTTCCACAGCCCACAGACTATGCCAACGTGTTGATATCAACAATAGTATATATACAAAATACTGACATAAAAGTGATTTTGTGAGAACAAGGATTAAATTAAAAACAATAAACACACACACACACACACACACACACACACACACACACACACACACACAGACTCAGTGATATGAGGCTGACAGGACCTGGGCTCCAGTCAGCTCTGTGCTGTGTGATCTTGGGCAAATTATGTGGCTTCTCTGAGCCTTAGTCTCTTCACCTGGAAAATACGGGAGGGTTGGTCACATTCTGTGGTCTCATTTAATTTTTTTTTTTTATTATTGAAGTATAGTTGATTTACAATATTTATTAGTTTCTGGTGTACAGCAAACTGACTCGGTTATACACATATATATACTTTTTCATATTCTTTTCCATCATGGTTTATTACAGGATATTGAATATAGTTCCCTGCACTGTATAGCAGGGCTTTGTTGTTTATCTGTTTTATATATAGTAATTTGTATCTGCTAATCCCAAACTCCTAATTTATCCCTCCCCCACTCTCTTTCCCCTTTGGTAACCATAAATTTGTTTTCTATGTCTGTGAGTCTGTTTCTCTTTTGTAAATAAGTTCATTTGTATCATATTTTAGATTCCACATAGAAGCGATATACGATATTTGTCTTTGTCTGACTTCACTTAGTCTGGCAATCTCTAGGTCCATCCATGTTGCTGCAAATGGCAGTATTTCCTTCTTTTTAATGGCGAGAGTATTCCACTGTGTGTGTGCGTGTGTATGTATACCTACATATATATACGTACATATACACATACACACACACACACCACATCTTCTTTAGCCATTCAGATGCTAATTTTAGAAATACTTTGCCACAACGCTCAAATCCCAAATTTGGAGGTTTTTTACAAAAATATTATCATGGAGGTGAGGAGAAAAGCATATGTAATCCTAAATCTTATTTAGACATCAAAAAGAAACAGATGACAGTATATGAACTCAATTATTTACTTTTTTCAGGTTCCATAAATTAAAAAGCTATAGTATACAAGGCATCACAGAAAAAGTTCCACTGCTGGAAAAGGAGAGAGATGAAAGTAACTCTAAGAATGCTTAATTCATGGAAATTCTTTAAGCTTCGCAACTTTTGAAAGCCTAACTTCAGCTTTCAACACCCTCTTCCACTTCTGGCCTATCTCCAGATACTTGTAACATCTACAATCACTTTTTGTCAATTATATTCACTCTCCTCTTTATTGTCTGTCTTTTAAAATCTTAGACACTAAGTAAAATAGAAGATATGGTCTCCAAAAGCAGCGATAGCTCCCAAGAGCTAGCAATTCAGTGAGAATTTGATATACACTTACTGCATTGAATTTTTTAGAGAGGTAACAAACAAACAAAGCCTACATTAAATTAGTGCAGTATAGGGCTTCCCTGGTGGCACAGTGATTAAGAATCTACCTGCCAATGCAGGGGACACGGGTTTGAGCCCTGGTCTGGGAAGACTGCACATTTCGCGGAGCAACTAAGCCCATGCGCCACAACTACCGAGCCTGTGCTCTAGAGCCCGTGTGCCACAACTACTGAAACCCACGCACCTAGAGCCCATGCTCCGCAACAAGAGAAGCCACCGCAATGAGAAGCCCACGCACCACAATGAAGAGTAGCCCCCGCTTGCCGCAACTAGAGAAAGCCCACACGCAGCAACAAGGACCCCAATGCAGCCAAAAATAAATAAATAAAATAAATTTATAAAAAATAAAATAGTGCAGTATAATTACTTCCTTGTAATTAGAAAACACAGTGACTACATTAGGCAAATTATTTCTTTGTAAGGAATTAAATTACCAATACAAAGTTCACAGAATCCATTGGCCTGTTTTCTGGCAACAGCAGTTAAACTTTCCTGCAACTCTGATAAACATAGTCTAAATAAAATGATACAAAGTAACATGACATATTGCAAACAGAAAGAAATTAACTTTTGTTCATAAGTTTTTAAATCAAAACATTCTCTTTCAAATCTCAGTAAGAAATAAGATCGCTTCGAAAGAACTAATTCAATCTTTACACACTTGAAAATAGAGTAAACGCTTTCTGTAGAAGAACTGAATGTCTCAACCTTTCCCAAAATAAGAATGAAAGGAAGGAAAATAGAAATGCTTGGGTTTATAGCACAAAGAATTCTTCAGACAGGATTGCACAGGACTAGGTGTCTTCCATGTCTATCTGGATTGCTTGATTCTAATCAATTTCTAGGCTATCAGGACAATCGGTGGGTATAATGGAAGAAAGATAATGAACCAGAAAGAGGCCAGGACATTTTTTAAGTACACCTGGTAGGAAGAAATGGGAAATCCTTTCTCCAACCTTTTATAAATGAAAAGGTTATGTGTCATGTGAAAGACGTTATGAACTTGACAAGAACCTAGTAGAGAGGAACCAAACAGTGGGTTCTTCTGAGCTGTTATGGTCTTCGGTGCTAGATCAAAGTCCATGACAGTAGTCATTCGTAAAAACACACAACTTCAAAGTGGCAAATAGTAATAGCTTTTATCTACTCTCCTGAAAAAAATGTTATAGATAATTTTTCAGTGCTTGGACACTGGCTTCCATACAGTCACAACATTCTTAATGTTTGAGTTCTTAGTCTACTTTTTCCCTTGCTTCTGAATCTTTAAAAATTCATTTGCGGGGATTATCAAAAGGGATCAAATAAAAGACCTTTGCTAATTAGCACTTCTTGGTGAAACAGTTTTAAAAGAGTATTTCCTACAGGAAAGGAAAGCCCTAGAAGATAATTCCTCACAATCCTTATCTGAAAGACTGGTATTGTAACGCTGGTATAACTGGAATGTTGGTGCTCCCACCCACATTTAAACCCAACCTCCTTCACATTCACCTCCTGCCTGGCCACACTGCCCTGCGAGGTATACAAACAATTAGGCTTTCCAGTGCACAGGCTGACAAGCCATCTGTCAGTAAGATGTGAAACTTCACAGAAAGTCTGATTTACTTTTTTCTTGCCTTTTCTTCATACCGTCCTAGGCTTTAAGCAGAACCAATGACTAGAACAACATATCATATATATATATATATATATATATATATATATATATATATTTTTTTTTTTTTTTTTTTTTTTTTTTTTTGTGGTATGCGGGCCTCC
>NC_041214.2:65411926-65430055 GCF_002837175.3 Physeter macrocephalus | reverse complement strand
ACCGCGGCATGTGGGATCCTCCCGGACCGGGGCGCGAACCCGGTTCCCCTGCATCGGCAGGCGGACGCGCAACCACTGCGCCACCAGGGAAGCCCGACATATCATATATTTTGAAAGTTTTGCCAGAAAGCATACTCCTTCCATTACTCTTACCCAGTATTTTCTTCATAGCCATCACCACCTCTGGTGATGTTATGTGTGTATTTAACCTTTTGTTGTCCATTTACTGCCAGCTCTGGTTACTCCACTCTTCTGTCCTCTCAACATGCAGAAAGAACCAGGCACGGTCAGTGCTCATTAATACAAGCTGAATACAAAGAACAGTGCAAGAGGCAGCAGAGAAGAAATTAAAAGTCAGGGGTTTCAGGTTAATAAAGACCTGGGTTCAAATCTCCACTCCATCCCTTAACAGCTACTTGACTTTGGATAAATTAAATTTTCTACCCCTCTATTTCTATTTTAAATAATAGCACCTATCTCTTAAAGTAATTACGGAGATCAGAAGCAGGTTATACACCTAGCCATGTGCCTAGCATACAGTAAGAATGAATAAAAGTGTAATAATTTTACAATGTACTTGGATTCAGTAATACTTAAAAGGGTTATCTAGTCAAAAAGACTAACAGACCAGGCACATAAACTGCTACCTAAGAGTAGCAAAACTTGGATAAGTGAAAGCACAAAATGCCACTACAGCCTGAAAGAAATGTAATGTCATTCAAAGACAAAACATAGATTGCATTTTCTTATAATGCAGTCAGTAAGACCAAAAAGCAACTTAATTATATTTGAACAACCAGAAGGTTAAAATGACACACATTCTGACAAAGTTTCCTCTCTAATAACCATACTGGACATATAATTAATTAAAACAAATGCTTTAATGACACAGAGCAAAAGAGAAATAAAAATCAGTCTTTTAATGCGTCTGTAAAGTAGAGGAGAAATTCCAGGCTTTAGTACATGGTAATTGTAAACCTCTAATAATGAAATTGAGAGTAAGAGTACAATTTTCATTACCTTTTTATTGGAAATTATAAATTTAAATTTTGTGTAACAAGTCTTGTTTTTAAATCATCAAACTTAAAAGCTATCAGACAGAAATTCTGACTCACTAATCAGAAAGTCTCACTTCTTAAAAAGCACAAAGAAGTACAAGGATGACCTGGATCTGTCCACACAAATTCCAAAAAGCAATCACCCAGGGGCTTCTTATTTCTTATATTTAGAAGCTTCAGGTCACAGAAAGTGAAAGCAATCTAGAATACTCATCTTTTAGCTTGCTATATCTTGCTTTGACTTGCCAAACAGACAACACAATCAGCTTTCTGTAATTTCTCTGCCACTAGCGTGGCAAAGGGGTGGGGCTTTGGAGCAGAAAGCTTTGTGTAACACGAGTTCCTTTTCAACCCTTTTTTTTCTGCGGTACGCGGGCCTCTCACTGCTGTGGCCCCTCCCGTTGCGGAGCACAGGCTCCAGACCCTCAGGCTCAGCGGCCATGGCTCACGGGCCCAGCCGCTCTGCGGCATGTGGGATCTTGCCGGACCGGGGCACGAACCCGTGTCCCTTGCATCGGCAGGCGGATTCCCAACCACTGCGCCACCAGGGAAGCCCCCTTTTTAATGCTTTTTTAAACAAACAAACAAACAAAATACTTCATCTTTATTTCTCTTTCACATACCCAAAGTTAATTACGTCCTGTCACCAAATTAAACAGATTCTACTATAAGAACCCTTAAAATTTACTCCAAATTATCATTACATTTTTATTTCCATTGGCATTAAAAACATGCATAATACTCTCAAAGTACAGTAGAGAAACTTCCTCAAGATGCCATGTTAGAGCCCCTGGCCCTTAACAGGTTCTTAAAATTTGCATTAGGGGCAGCTGATGAGCACTGCTGATCATGCCAAATGCAAATCACACCGTGACCACACATCCCGCAAGGGCCTCTGGCAAAAGTGCACCCAGTACTGCCCCCAGGGCTCTGCCAGGGCTGACACTCTGCGAACAGGGTGGGGCAAGAGCAAGGTGCTGATCACTGGCTTCCACACAACAGAGGAGCCCAGGAAGCTCTGAGCCTAAGGAAGTCCTCTTGGTGTCTGGCACACCACATCCACTCTGTTGCCCAGACCTCCGGCCAGGCAGCTCTGACTCAACACTTGGCCCCATACCTCCAGCTGTTGCTGCTGTGAGAAGACCACGGACAGCCACCAGCCTGACTCATGCTTCTTCCTGACTCTATCCTTCCTGTGACCACATCAGCTCCTTGAATTGTTCTCCTACCCTGAGCCCAGCCTTCAATTGCTACTTCTGGTCCTGCTGGCAAAGGATTTCTCTCCCAACTTACCATGCTGATTCTGGTGGGACAAAGGGAACTCACAGCCACAAGTGCAAAAACAACTCAATGCTGAAGCCACTGCTGTTAGGAAGGGCGCACACAATACTACTTCTGGTGTGGAATTCCAAGACCCTTAGAAACTCAACAGACCACTCTGCCTCACCCACAGGCCAAAGTAAGGAAAAAGGAATAATGTAAACTTTCTTTTGTCAAGCAGTCTGGGGAAACACTACGAGACGACCCGAGGAAATCCACTCAATGGGTGAGAACAGCAGTCTGTGCTCCCCACTCTTAGCCTAAGGAGTGAGAGGGGTACTTTGTGGCTATCTTTAAAGATGACACACCAACACTCTACTTGACCAAGGAAAGTAAATTCTAAAGGCATTTTTTAAACACCAAGTGAATCTATCTGCATAAAATGCCTGTATCATTTCAAATCTTATTTCTAGGGGTCATTCTGGCAGAGATTCAAAATCAATTAGAGATTATTAATAAAACCAGCTTCTCTCAAGTCCGAGAGGAAAGGTCACCTTTATACATAATGGCTTGCCTCACTGTATTTTTCCTCCAACCTAAGCCACAGCCTCCAAATGATATCAGTTTTTCCTGCTTCTGAAGAGACTGAAACAGCATCTAAAAGATCCCCGCCAACTCTAAAATATTATGAATCTGTAAATGGTACCAGTCTTAAAACTGATTCCAGAAATTCAGGCACATTTTATCATCACTCTGTAGGTTCCTCCCATTTACATCTTCTCTCCCGAAGCTGTTGCCTGCTCTGCCTGTGTGCCCATTTCTCCTAATGGCACAACCAGATTCCCACACCCGGCTATAAACCTGGCTATAAAAGCAAGTCCCTCATGTCCCATCAGTCGCTGAGATCTGTCTATTCTGCCCCCATTCCGACAACAACTAACACAGGGCTTTGTATACAGTAAGCATACAAATATTTGTTACATGAATGAACAAACCAGATGATTACAACTTATTCTGAGAAGTTTTATTCATACACACATATATACACATACAGCATGGCCCCTGCCTTCAGAGAACCAGGGCTATATCTAAAGACCACAGCACATACTGAAAGCTGAATCATTCAGGCTCTCAATTGGTAGTGAGCCCAAAGATCACTCTGGAGGCTTGTTAAAATACAGATTCCAGAGCCTTACTTCCAGAGACTCCTGCTCAGTAGATCTGTCAAGAGGTCCAGGATTCTGCATTTCTACCTAACACTCAGGAAAGCCACACTCCACACTGGAGAAATGCCATCCAGCTGGATGGACAGCAGAGGCACAGCTGGAGACTAGGGACAACATGCCTGTCCATACCCACTTCTATGTGCTTCAGAGGAAGACACGCTTGCTTTGCCTGTGGCCCCACTAAGTACAAGGACTAGTGCAATCAAAACATGCTAATGAGGGACTTCCTGGTGGCGTGGTGGTTAAGAATCCGCCTGCACATGCAGGGGACACGGGTTCGATCCCTGGTCCAGGAAGATCCCACATGCCGTGGAGCAACAAAGCCCGTGCGGCACAACTACTGAGCCTGCGCTCTAGAGCCCACAAGCCACAACTACCAAAGCCCGTGTGCCTAGAGCCCGTGCTCCGCAACAAGAAGCCACCGCACTGAGAAGCCCGCGCACTGCAACGAAGAGTAGCTCCCACTCGTTGCAACTAGAGAAGAAGCCCACGCACAGCAACAAAGACTCAATGCAGCCAAAAATTAATTAATTAGTTTTAAAAAAAACATGCTAATATGAAGAGAGGAGGAAGAAGAGAAATGTTTCCATGAGTCACTGTCAGAATGGGGCTAGTCAGGGCCACCACAAACTATGGTTGATGACTGTGGAATGTAAAACCCAAAAGAGGTCACCCAGTAATGCCTCTCATCAGGCAGGTGAGGAAACCTAAGGCCCAAGAGATAAAAATCACCTGTCTAAACTCTTACAGCTGGGGAGTGTATGCATGTATTTTGTTGCCAGAGAGGATGTGACACAAAAACCCAGGTGTCCCAGTTCATACCATCTCCCCTGTATCTACGGAATGAACATTTTAACATAGACGTTTTAATTGCCTCAAAGTACTTTCTGCAACTTACATCCTATATTTCTCTTGATCACAGTTGTTATTTTTATGAGACTCCACGGTCCACTGGCCATGCAGTAAACCTTTTCAAACCCGTACCTTCCAAAGACAAACCAATTTCCTGGTCAGATGCTAATGTTTATGGTATTCATGTTTAATCACAAGGCAGAAATATGAAGATCAGAAATACTAGAGCTTATCCATTGGGTATGTGAGGGAGCTGAACTGAACGGGGCAATGTGGAAATAAAAGACTGAGGCTCTCAGAAGGTGGCACCGGTTTTTCACCCCCAAACCACCTTCAGCTTCTTCCAATTGTCCTTATCTGTGGACTTCTATTATAACTCACATTTTTATCACTCTTACCATCACTCTCTCCAGTTATCTTTTGTTCCAAGACATAATAAAATAACAAAAACGTGGGATTACAGGAACATCCTGGCTCACTAGGAATCCACACATCAAGCTTTTGGTGCTTTCTCCCCTCCCTTTTCCCCCGTTCTTCCTGCAATTGTAGCCTTGATTCCCTGCAAATCTTTACACCTGCCCCTTAATTCTTACCGGTCTGCAACTTACCATCTGTCAAGAAAAAGCATCTGCGTATTGATTTGCAAAGTCTTATGAAAAGTTCACAGGCAGTTATAAGTAGAACTTGTGATCTTCTCTTCCACCTTGCTTTAGAGCTTTCAGGTGACAAAGCAGGTAGCTTCCTACAAACATCTCTCCTAGGCCTTGAATTCACACAGCAAGATATCGTGCCTCCTGGGTTTTCCGGGTTTTCAGTCTGTCTGGCTTCCATGGGTCAGCATCCTGAGCATGCCAATCCACTGCTGCAGTGATGTCTTAGCCACCCCCGCCTCCCCTCACGCTACCGGCTGTAACCATCTGCACCTGGCAATCCCAAATGGCTAGAGGCTGAGAAGTTCAGCTTCAGGCTCAGATAAGAGTTCAAGTTCAGCTCCTTGGTGACTAGTTGTGTAGTCCTAAGCAAGTTACCTAGCCCTTCTGACCCTTGATTTGCCCCTGGGTAAAAAACAGGGGTGATAAAAATTATACCTTCCTCCGGGCTATTGGGAGAATTGTATCAATTAAGTGTAGCAGATAATAAATGTTCAAGACATGAGACTTTCACCCTTATTTCCAAGACAGTAGAGATGCTTGGGAACCGCTTCACTTAGTAACACTGCTGACTGAGCCACCACATGAACATTTCCCTGCTACCCAAAAGCAAAGTTTCTCAACTGGCAAGTTCAAACTTCAAAAGGTTGCAACTTCTAGTGTAAGTAGCTCTAGGGTAAAGGGCAGTAGAAATGCCCAAGGAGGCCGTTAAAATGCAGATTCTCAGATCCTTGCTCTCAGAGAATCTGATTCAGTAGGCCTACGATTAGGCCCAGAAATCTGAGTATTTAACAGGCACTGCAGGTCATTCAGAAAAGTATTATCAGCGTCACTTTAATAAACGTCAAGCTACAGTTTCAGATGAACTCATGGTTCCTACAGCACTCTCCAACCATAAAGCAGTCTCACATGATCTCACTTGACCATCATCATCTTGGGGAAGAACTCTAAAGAGAAGCTCCAGAATCATCTCCAATCACTGGCCCCTCCTTCATCCTCCCCAAGAAATCTGCAGCTACAGCAGGAACTAAGTTTTCAAACCCAATTCAGAGTTCATTTTTATTTGGCTCTTATTTAAGGGTAACTAACAAAAAACATCTCATGAATATAAAGAATGAGTTGAGGTATCCCATGGAAGGTTAAGCCTCTTGAAGTACCAACACTTTAAACAGAAATCTCACTGAAAACTACCATGCTCTAGGCATTCTTGTGTCCACTTCTTATAGTTTCAGCCTTGTTATTATTATACCTCTCTCTCTCTGATAGCTCCCCTTCCTTAAAATTTGCCGACTTTAATCTCAGTCGGTCTGAGAAGCCAAAAGCTTCATCGGAACCAGAAATAAATAATATCAGCCGCTGGTGAGAGAATAAAGGGCTCTTCTAACAATCTAGTGCACACATGCTTTAGAGTTGATTTATCTGAAGTCTGATTGGCTAATCAAAGGCCTTCCTTTTTAACCAATTGCCTGGCTTGGGGTTGGTTTGGGAATTGAACACAGAATCACATTCTTTTAACCAATATTTCTGCCAAGTAGGGCCTGAATACCTATATTAAGCTCTCATCTGATAAGGGAAAATTATATTCTATGCAGACATTTAATATTCAAAAAAGAAACAAAAACAGGTTTATAAAAATTGTATAGATAAAACTATTCCATCCCCTCAGTGCAGGCAAGGAATATCAGGGGAGAGTTTTTACACCTCTACTAACTCTGGTCCCTCCTCTGGAGAAACAATAACCTCGTGGGAGAGTTCATCTACATCTACAAGTTTCTCACATTTGTTAATCATGTGTTTATGTATCGGCTTTAGTTATGGTTTTCTCTGTAGACTCCTCTCCTAAATTTATGTAAATCTCTTTAAAGGCAGAATATCAGTCAAATTTATTTTATATCTTCCACAATATTCAAAATATAAGAACTCAATAAATCAGATATTTGCTAAATGAAGAGCCATTCAAGGTCATTCTTACCACTGTAGCTCCAACTCCATCCTAAAGTTAAACTTCCCTCAGATACACATCCTCTAAAGGGCTCTTGTCTAATGATTTGCAATGGGAAGAAACGTCTAAGTTGAGAACAAAAAAGGAAAAAGAAGGCTGAAAAGACTATTTAAGCGTTTAACTCTAACACCTCCTCCACAGAACTGTAAAATCTTGAAGAAACCACTTAAAAGAACAGCTTGGAAACGTTTTTAGGGAAAACCCTTTCTCTACTTATCTCCACTCCTTCATTCCACAAAAGCCCAAAGATGACAGAAGAAAAGCAAGGAGCAGCAGACATCATCTTCCACAGAGTTTTTCCCTAACAGGTAACTAACTAGTTTCTCTATCACTGATCTGAGATAACTAAGAAAAGCAAGAATCAGACAAGAATCCTGGACTGTCAGGGAACACAGCAGAGAAAGCAAAGCAGCAGGAGCCTGATAAGGAAACAGAAATGGAACTGAGAAGAGCAGCTGGGAACCCCTGTGAGAAAGCCTCTGGCAAAAGAGGAGATCAGGCTATGGGACCGGATGGAGGACAAATGGGGCAGGGCAGAGGAAAGGTCTCCAAAGGCCATAGAGAATCAGCAATTTGGCCCAAGCATGTATGGATAATTGGGAATTAACTGTATACGCAAAAGACTTCATTTACCACGGCAGCTAGATAAACACCATACTAAATCCAATAAGAGGCTCTTCACCCACAGCCTAATAACCAAGACCATTTGTCTTCATTCTCCTCCACAATTTTATAGAAATTTCACCATGACTTTGCAGTCACCCTCTCAATCTGTGTAAGGCTTCTGTTTGTTTGTTTTGAAGAGGCTGATTCCACTTCTCAAGATTGAGGTTTGAACAGGACATTAATCCAGATGCTCTTTCTAAAAATCTTTCAAATCTGCCAATTCAAAACATGAACATAAAGATACTCAGGGAACAGCTGCTGCAATTAACAAATTGTTTACATTTCCCCTTCTGTTGGCTTAAAAGTACTAGAAAGAATTTTAAGCAAGATAAGACAACCGTTCAGATTGGGGATTTTTAAACAGATGATTTTCAGGCTAAAAATAATAGTCTGTAGGTTAGACTTCACGTTGCAAAAACTGGTTTCAAATCACAAGACTAAAAACTAAGTGGGAGTCCCAACATGGAGTAGAAAACAAAGCAGGCAGAAAAAACTACCTTTGGAGTAAGGTTCCGTATTTAGAAACTTCTGATCTTTTAGCATTTTCCCACTAGGGAACGAGAATGGTCTTTCCCAAATATTCTCAAATTCTTTCGGTCATAACAAGTTAAATGATGGAGTCACCTGGTGGTCAGGGAAACGGGAGTCATTCTGCACCTAGAGGTGTGAAAATGGCAGTTTTCACAGCCCCTACCAAGAGCAGCCCGAATTCCCCCAGTCTGAGGAGGTGCCCACAGAGTTCAGAAACATTCCCCCAATGGGCATCTTTTGCTGCACCCATGAACGGATTCGCAGTTTGCTGACGGACTCACAGTTCCCCTGTAAATAACCGATCCCTGAGCCGCGCTATATACCAACACCGATGAGTCTCACGGGCAGCGACCACCATCCCCATTTCTCTGCCACAGCGTTCTCTTCTGAGCGCACCTAAGGCTTCAAATGTCTTCAGCATGATTCACACAGCAGCTCAGAAACCACACATCAAGACTCCTCCTTGAAGCAGTGGGTTTGAAGAACACATCAGAATTGTTTACCCCTTGTATCTTAATAGAGAAATCTCTGTTAAGGTGTTTGGTAACCTTAAGCTTTATTTTAAAATAGTTAAGAGTCAAGTTTAGGACCCTTGTGATTAAAGAATCTGTGATACAAAGCTTGGGGCCACCACCAGGAAGAAATCCAAAAGAAGAAACAGATTACCTTCTGTCAAGCAGAAAAAGGAATTCTACAAATTTGGCTTGTCATTTACCCCAGAGCAAAATTCTCATAAAGTTCCCCTCCTTCACTTTAGTGTATTTTTAACACTATACACTAATTCCAGTTTCCTTTTCGCTGACGTACGAAATGGGGAAAGGAGAATTCCCTCAAGAAACTCCTTAGGAAAAGTTAATAATTTAACTTTAAAAGTTTTCTATAAATGATTTTACTGGGATTTTCTCACAACAAACTACAGAACCTTTTCAATGCCCATACTACATGGATAAGAGGCATTAAAATATAAGATTAAATAAAGCTGTGGTAAAACTGACATCATTCAGAATATTAAAAACCCTTAGCAACCCACTTCTGAGCTCTCATCTTTCACTGGAGAATTTTTTAAATGAAAGAAAGGAAAAGAAATAGGCTCCTACTATTTAAATTGTGACTGTTTTGAAAACCATGACTTGACAGAACAAGTGGAAAACAGAAGACCTGGATGATAAAACTACATATTAAAAATAGGTATTGAAACATCAAACCAATATGTCTAAACCTGTATTTATATTAAGCTACTTGACATGTAAAGGTTTAAAAGAATCTGGGAATTCCCCAGGCAAGTTCTTGGAAATGTATTTTTGCTGTGTTCCCATAGAGAAAGATCTCTTCAATACCAGTTCTACTTCATTTCTTCCCCAGGACCAGTCAGGAATTTTCATTCCCCCAAGAAACATACTGTTTTGGAACAAAAAATTGACAGGATCTTTGAATTTTCCCTCTGACTTGTGATCTTAGACATTCCTTACTTTGTCACACAAAAAAATCCAGAAACTGAGATCTAGGTAATTCCAGATATTCCTACTCCTAGTCTTAAGACATTCCTTACTTGATCACTATTTTTGAAAAAATCCAGAAACTGAGATCTAGGTAATTTTTGGTCATGGGTTAAATGTACTCGAAAAAAAGTACAGAAATTCCCACAGGCAACAAAAACAAAATGTCCATTTCCAGAGATGCTTTAGAAGACGTATATCAAATAGTAAACCCCTTACACTACCATTTACCTACTGAAAGCACTCAAAGCCCCTAAAGATTTAGACCATTGTGTGTCTAAAGCCTGATAATGGAGCATATGTTTGCAGGCACACAATGTTTTCTTTTTATAAGAGGCAAAGGAGGAGGAATGGAATGACTGGCCGGGGCAGCAATGACTCTCTTAAAATAATAAACCTGAAAATGTTTCTAGTCAACCACAACATACCTTATTTTGCTACAAACATATCTACTTTCACCACATGTCTAACCTCTCAAATGCTGGCTTCCATTTATTTCCCTGAAAAATGGTGCTAAAATACAAGGCAGACACAGGGCAAAACCACGGTACACATCTGGTGTTTATAGGGGAAACACCACTATTGGATTTTTTTTTTTTTTCAAAGTACTTTCATTAGTAATGTATACAGCTGTCTTCTGTTGGCTAATAATCAGAACTGTAACACACGCACACTAACTCCAGGCCTAACTATGCCAAGCTGTTTGTGCTCAGCTGTAAAACGCTGAAATTCTGAGCGCCGGGGAGATGCCCCTGTACCACCCCGTCCCACCGCCCCCCCCCCCAAAAAAAATGGTTAATGCAGCTGTTTTCCTCTCAGGAATGCCAAAAGAATGCAATTCCTCCCTCTAAACCTCCCCCAAGCCCACCTCCACCAGTATTATGTTACCTACTCATACTAATAGATGAAGAGAGTTTTAAAAAGATATTCCATTCCTTAATAAAATGAATAGAAGGGGAAAAAATGCTGGACATCCAAGTTTCCAGTAGTAATATGTGCCACCTCTACAACAAGGAAAAAACAGAAATCTGGCAAAATTTTCTACCAAATAAGACATATGAGTACTAGATCATACACAAAACAACAGTTTTGGAGAGGGTGAATATGTGCTTTTAAACCATGTGTTTTAAAAGTATGTTCTTAGCCTGTCTTAAATATAATCATATGAAATGTTTGTGACTTGCTGGTGTGTCACTTTGTTTTGTAAATAAAGGAGCAACTTCATTTTGAAATAATGAACACAGGAGCTTCAGCTTTGCATTTCCGTAGACTTCCCTCTGGGCTCGGCTTACCACCTTTGCAGGGCCACAGAGACACAGCACAGAAGGCCTTTGTGTACAGGTCTCAGCCGCCTATCTTCATACAGCCACTGGCAAGGGCCTCCAAGGGGTCCCTTTCTTTTCCGACCAAACACAAAGGTTTTATCTTACAGTAAACAGAGAAGACTTTTAACATTAGAGCAATACTAAGACAGGGATGCTATAAAAGTGGCTCAAAGATTTGCATAATGAAATTCTACTGTCTTGGTTTGAACTCAAAACTGTTTAAAAAAAAAAAGGTCAATCACGGGAAGGGCATGTTTCATTAGCTGAAAGTTATATTTACAGAATGTGTTTCATCTGAGCTCTCCTAGTTTACCTAGGAAGCTCAGAGAAGATCAAGTGAAAGGAGTAGTAACTGTATACAGCCCTGTTTCTGTATAACATTCTCCACAGTCTCCAGCCACTGGAGGCTTGCCTTCTTCACCTTCTCCACCAAGCCAGCCTAGCAGGCTTCTGGAGCAAGGAGGAGGGGAACACGTCATTATTTCCTTCCTTCCTCTCTCCCTATCACCATGGGAGCCATACTGGAATGGAGACGGGGGGGCAACTCCGGGCAGGTAAGAAAGGATTCACTTGTAAGCAATGAATCGTAACCTCACTTGCCTCCAACCCCAAACATTATCACAGCAAAGGTGAAGTGTGGCATCTGCCCTGACCCACCAAAGTCTCCTGTGTGGTACCTGTGATTTGTTCATTTGCGAGGTGGGGGAAGGGGACATGATTTGTCCACAATCCTGAATATTCTGCACTCAAGAGTGACAAACAAGGTACAGCCAGCTCCTTGGGAGGAAAATTTCCTAATCTATGGAATTAGGAAATAATTACCCCCTCTAGACTTGCATCTCTACTTTTAATAAAAGTAGGGGAAGGAGGAGGAGAACTTGGCTAATATTTTTTAACATATCAATTAAATAACAAAGATAATAAAATTTAAACCAAAAACTTAGATTTGAGTGTTAAAAATTCTACTTGAAGGAAGGTAAATAGCAAACCTTGATAGGAAGCCAGTTTTGTGTAAAACATCAGGGGCAGGATGGAAACTGAACGCCGTGGCTTACATTGGTGTGTGGAAGTCAGCCTTTTAGGGTCGCCTAGTTTTTAAAAATTCTGTTTTTAAGTTTAATTAAGCAATGAATTTCCCTCTTTGTGGTACACATAAAATGTGAAGATACTATGAGAATTTTCATAAAGTGCTATTTAATGGAAATATTAACAGTGAGCTTTCAGCACAAAGTAACTCGCCCAGAAGAAGTGAATGGACCAGAGCAATCTACTTGCACATGAGCTACTTTCATCATTGTTACATGGCATGCTTCCTAATGAGGACAAGTTAAACTCAGCCAATTCTTTTCTAAGTGGGTATCATCAAGTCAGTCCCTATAGGTTTTTCTGGCTGCGTGGCCCCATCCATGAAATGGTTTTTAATCATTTGATATCGGCTAAGTGGCTAGGAAATGTATGACTCACCTCCACTGTACTTGAATGCTGTTTCCAACAAATGCGCAATCCCTGCAGTAAACAAAACCATCCGGCTTGAAAAACATCTTTTTAGGAAGTATTTAACCCTTGAATCTATTTTAATATTTAGTAACTACTTTGTGAGCACACACAAGCACCAGGTCCCAGCCCTCCACCCCCAAACTACAGGCAGGCCTCGATCTCAGCAATGTGCATTCAGCAGAAGGCTGCACAACAACCCAGAGCCCTGCTCAGGCAACCCCTTTGGTTACGCCTCTAAAGGGCACCTCTGACAGAATGGATGCAGCTCTCAGTGTTCCCACAAGTGCTCAAGGTACCTTTGGAACAGTAATGTCGATGAGTGCTGGCATGGGCTTGCTGGTGAAGATCAGTAACGCATTCTGGGGTGTCACTCAAGAAAACATGACAGCTTGGCACAAGTAAAACTTTTACATCAAGGTAGGAGGAGGGGGAAACCTTGAGCAATCTAGCTTAGCTGTTGGACTGCAAGGCCTATGTGTAAGTATCTACAAGTGGGCCTAAATTATGAAATGCTGAATTATTCGTTACACACACACACACACACACACAAATATAGATCACCACCACCATGTGATTAAAAATGAGTGAAAGTTTGTGCATCTGAAACTCATTTCACACCAAATTTACCTCAATTTTAAAAAAACGAGTGAAGACACCTCAAAAACTTTTTGTCTCTAAAGTAAACCCCACTCTCTGAGCTCTAAAAATGTATGAAATTATTCTAGAACAGCTTATATGCAATAACATTTACACACACACAAAATTAAATAATTATTATAAAAGGCTTTTAGCTGAGAATAAGATGTTGGGTAATTGTTTTATAAAGCTGTATGTTTTTAAAAGAAAATTTTCTAAAAATAACCTGCAATACAAGTAAATCAGTATAGTTTTACCATACACATTATCTGAGTTAGTCCTATGTTTGCTTCTAGGCTAAGGCACGCCTCTGTACCTCAACTTTCTTCCTCACTGTTGTCTCTCTATCTCCTAGCTATTTCTTTCCCTCACTGTGACTAAATATTAAAAAGATAACCAAACAAATAACACAAAATATAGCAGTATCAATCTCCTTGTTTCTAGGTATCCCACAGAGTGTGTGGTTGTAAATATTTAACAACAAATGGTTCTCCAGGAAAAAAGGGGGGAGGTATGTCCTGGATTGTAGTGTTTGCCAGTTTCCATGGTATAAATGTTCCCGCCATGGCCAAGATCAACCCAGCAACACGACATACCTGAACATGGACTTGGAAAGATAGCAACACTCTGCTATGCAGCATTTCCATCATGTAGACACAAGTGACCTAAAGATCCTCAAGAGTATAGATAACAGCAACATGTACTAAAAGACCAGGAAAGGAGGAATTTCAAGTATCTAATATCTTTGTTATTAAATACAGTTTAAATTGTAAGCTTGTATATCTTAATGTTTAATAATGGCTGTGCATAACAACCAGGGCCCAAGATGTCTGAAAATTTGACAATCGGCCCTTGGGAGATGGTACAAGCCATCTCCAGCATTCCACTGACATGGTCTGCTCAGTTCCATTACATCATCCTGGGCAAAGGTGCAGCAGAATGGCAGAAAATCAGCAACACCTTCCCTGAATCCCACAACTTCAAAATAGCAAAAATCAAAGAGTAAAAGAAGAGAGAGCTAACCTGTAGAGTCCTTTTATAAGATCAGTAGGAGAGTAGTAGAGGCAGTAATTACTGGGCTCATAGAAGCAAATCATGCTAAGATTCAGCAATGTGTATAATAATGGCCAGTTAGTTATACTTTTTTCTAGTTATTTTCACTTGCTATAACAATTTGAAAAAACATGTAAAAATTTGAAAATTGAGGGTAAGTAGTACATTACATAAAATTTGTAAACACACTATGAGCAGCCAATGATAGTCATTAGCATGTTCCGTGTAGAGAAAAGACCTCCACCTCCCTGTAGTATTAGACAGGTGCCAGGCCACAATCCTGCTCAGGCTGGGAAGTCTAAGATAAGCATGCCACTGGACTATCACCACTTTTTCTGAGAGATGTGTAACTCACGATCACCTCTTAGAGAGCTAAAAGAACTACAGGGAAAAGAGCTCAAAGGCTGTGGAATGAGTGAAAACCACATGTAAGCTCCCTTGCTTCCACTAACTAGTCATGTGATCCCCAGGAAGTAAAGCCAATCGGTACTTACGCATTATGTGCCAGGCACCGTACTACATAATGAAAACACAACAGTGAACAAAACAGACACAACTGCAGCCTTCATGGAGTACATATTCTAGGGAGCAAATGTAGACTTGAGAGCCTTGGTTTCTTGATCTATAAAGTGGGCTAATCACTATTCCAACCTTGCAGGCCTATTAGGATAATTAAATGAGACAATGCAAATGGCACAAAGGACACTCTTCTCCTTTCTGTCTCTATCTAAATGCGTTCCTTTTGTAGAAAAGTAAATGACATCAACATTTTCAATCTCTTTTTATTATCATCTCTGGGGAAGATGTGAAGAGGAACAGAGATGAATGGGCCTCCAAAATTCTAAGCAGTTTGAATGGGTATAGAAAGAAATGACTGTTGGGACTGCCAAGAGTTCTTACAGCTTCTGATTCTTTAGCCATTAGACAGTCATAATTATTCTTAAAAGAAAAATGAACACATAGGAGACTTAGGATCTAGATTCCAGAGTGTCTGGAACAAGCAGACCTTGACAAGAGCACATGCATTCTTCAACTGAATTACTTCTGAATGTAATTTGTAAGAACCATTTCAATCAGGAGGGATCAGACTCAACACAGCTTATATGCTCTCAAACAATCGACAAAAGGCCAATAATTACTCATTCATTCATTCATTTCATGAAGTCATTCAACAAAAATTTAGAGTGCTACCCTGCAGCAGGTATTGACTGAGACACAAGAAACACAGCAGTGATCAAAACAGTCCAATACATACTGGAAAAAGGTAAAGATTCACAAACTTGGCTGAATTACAATCCTAATTCAGAACGAAATGGGTAGCCTTGAAATGCTATTTTTCCCCCAACATCAATGCGCACACACACACTCTGATCTAGATTAATAAATCTGGGACATAAAATCTGAAGTAAACTTCATATAAACGCTAACTCTGAAATGTACATATTTTAAAGTCTCTTGATTCCATACAATTTAACCTCTTTGGTTTCTACTTCAAGAGTCTGAAATGTGTCTAGCAACGCTTGGCCCTGGCAAAATGCAATATATCTTTAATAAATTCTTTGTTGAAATGAATTCAATATAGTTCCCTAAAGTGTCCATATATGTATTAACATAAATCAGTGCACTTTAGGCCCTTCGTGTATAAAGGAAGACTGAGAAGACTTCCTCCAGCCTCGAATACCCACCGTGCTCGAGTATTCACCTAGGAAACAGAAATACCTCCAAAGCATAAAAACAAGTGTTTCTAAAAAGAACAGAATGAAACAATCTCTCCTGATAACCAAGTTATATTACAAATATATATATCCTGGACTCCTCAACCTAATGTGATTCATGAAGATTACAGCAAAATTCAAGGCGGTGAACACCCCCAAGCATTAAGTAAACAATTTCTGGCAGCTTCTCTTTTTTGTACCTCCCACCACCACTTGTAAACATGGTTCTATGATGTGGACATTTTTATGAGACAATTTATAACATGGGATTTTACTTGTACAAAACAAAATAAAGATTTATGACTTCAGAACTGAAATTTAGTGTACTAAAAAACAAAACAAAAAAATAAGACTCATTTCCAGTCTGCATGGTACAGTATGAAAATTCAATTTAGAGTAAGTTTATAAGATATTGCAATTGTATATGGGGGAAACAAACTGTTACTTGGTCTAAAGTATATTCAATTATAAAAACAAAACAAAAAATGTAAAGTGATTCAACACTCCTATTTCTATTTCCAGTATCAATGGGAGAAACTGCTTGCTTCTCTCTTCTTTGAAACTACCCCTCCTTCCCCCCCCCAAATTCACTGAAACACAGAATTCACCCATAAGGGGTACAAATATTCCTGTGACATCTAGAAAAATATATAATACTCAAGAGTATGTAAATAATTATGCTACTAACTCATAAAATAACAACATAATAAGATACTTGATGTGATGAGACAAAATATCTTTGCCCTAAATAACAACCTAAATTCATCTATATTCAAGAACTGGGAATAAAGGCAGTAGTTCGTTAATTTTTGTCTCCTAAGCACTATACAAATCACCCGACAGGATGATACATCACCTGAACCTGTAGCTATGTTTTAAAGTTTACAAAAACAAACAAAAAAACCTCCAAGTAGTGTGTGCTACGAGACTTTCCTCTTATAGGAGTCTACAATAAGTATTCATAAATACATTTTTTTAATTTCATATCAAAAGTTCTGCTTTTAGCCCATTTCCTCGTACCTAAAGTGACAGTCTTACTTTTTCTCAGTAAATGAAGCAACATTCGCTTTCAGGTTAATGTTAAGTTTTCAAAATACTAGCTTACCCTTTAAAAACAGTAACTTTGGGACTTCCCTGGTGGCACAGTGGTTAAGAATATGCCTGCCAATGCAGGGGACACGGGTTCGAGCCCTGGTCTGGGAAGATCCCACATGCCGTGGAGCAACTAAACCCGTGCACCACAACTACTGAGCCCGTGAGCCCAGAGCCAGCGCTCCACAACAAGAGAAGCCACCACAATGAGAAGTCTGCGCACAGCAACTAGAGAAGGCCCGTGCTCAGAAACGAAGACCCAGTGCAACCATAAATAAATAAACAAACAAACAAACAGTAACTTTCTTTCTCTGGCACAAAAAAATAGTCAAAAAGATCAAAATGGCATGTCTTTCAGCACTTCTTTCCACACAGACACACAATGACACATAAGCATGCACACACTAAAAAGATACTACTTCCTAATACCTAGAATCTTTTAAACTAGATGTTGTGAATTCCTCTGAAGTATTCTATTCACCATAAGCAAGTGACAATTTATATAAACTGGGCTCAGAGAATCAATATTAGCAAACCACAAACTTACTGCTTGTAGTTGCCTAAATATCAAGTAACAGGTATCAAGTTGGTAACCTAAATAAGCAATTCCATACATTTTTAACTTTATTATACAAAAATTTACACGGCAAGAGAAAAATCTTTGGATTGAAAAAAACTCTAGGGCTTCCCTGGTGGTGCAGTGGTTGAGAATCTGCCTGCCAATGCAGGGGACACAGGTTCGTGCCCCTGTCCAGGAAGATCCCACATGCCGCGGAGCGGCTGGGCCCGTGAGCCGTGGCCGCTGAGCCTGTGTGTCCGGAGCCTGTGCTCCGCAACGGGAGAGGCCACAACAGTGAGAGGCCCGCGTACTGCAAAGAAAAAAAAAAAAAAAAAAATATCCCCAAACCGGGAACAACCCAAATGTTCACCAAGAAACGAGTATAGACGGGTCAGAATGGCCATCATCAAAAAATCTACAAACAATAAATGCTGGAGAGGGTGTGGAGAAAAGGGAACCCTCTTGCACTGTTGGTGGGAATGTAAATTGATACAGTCTCTATGGAGAACAG
>NC_041214.2:65387362-65411699 GCF_002837175.3 Physeter macrocephalus | reverse complement strand
ATATACCCAGAGAAAACAATAATTCAAAAAGAGTCATGTACCACAATGTTCATTGCAGCTCTATTTACAATAGCCAGGACATGGAAGCAACCTAAGTGTCCAAAGACAGATGAATGGATAAAGAAGATGTGGCACATGTATACAATGGAATATTACTCAGCCATAAAAAGCAACGAAATTGAGTTATTTGTAGCGAGGTGGATGGACCTAGAGTCTGTCATACAGAGTGAAGTAAGTCAGAAAAACAAATACCATATGCTAACACATATATATGGAATCTAAAAAAAATTTTTTTAAAAAAAGGTTCTGAAGAACCTAGGGGCAGGACAGGAATAAAGACGCAGACATAGTGAGTGGACTCGAGGACACAGGGAGGGGGAAGGGTAAGCTGGGACGAAGTGAGAGAGTGGCATGGACATGTACATACTACCAAATGTAAAATAGATAGCTAGTGGGAAGCAGCCACATAGCACAGGGAGATCAGCTCGGTGCTTTGTGACCACCTAGAGGGGTGGGATAGGGAGGATGGGAGGGAGACGCAAGAGGGAGGAGATATGGGGATATATGTATACATATAGCTGATTCACTTTGTTATACAGCAGAAACTAACACACCATTGTAAAGTAATTATTCTCCAATAAAGATGTTAAAAAAAAAAGAAAAGAAACGAGTGTAGAAATAAGGAATTTGAACAATATCTGGTAACAAAAACATGAACAGCTACACATAATAACTTTGAAACACATAAATTAATGTTTCACAGAAGTAGTCAGGAGAGAATGCATATAGTATGGTTTCATTTATATAAAGTTTGAAAACAAGCAAAACTAACCTACACTTGTGTGTGTGTGTGTGTTGTGTACATGTGTGCGCACACTCATATGCACGCAGTAAAACTACAAGGAAAAACATGAAAAATTACTATCCTAAAAGGTTAGTGATTTCAGGGGCTGGGAGTGAAGGGTGAGTAGGGGGATGTTAAAAGGAAAGGCACAGAGGAAATTTGTTAATGATTATTCATGTTAATAATATTTATATACTCTCTCAGCCATCTTCATTATTAACAGTTACCTAGAATTATAAATTTTTACTTTACAATCTAGGTGGGCTTACTGTTTGCTTTATAATTGTTCTTTAACTATACATATATTTTATGCATTCTCATATATATCTGATATATTTCAAGATTAAATCAAAAGATCAGATGTGAGCTTCTGAAAAGAATTATTTTTGTGGTACGCATGTGGTTTGGTTAATGCTGTGACTTGGGGTCAAGGTCAAAAACAAGGAAGCATGCTGGTTCTAGCAAGGAGCTTCATTATAGCTCACAGCCATAGCAGAACTAACCACATCCTACTTCCTTAGGTATATAAATACCAATCCCCTGAAGG
Organism: Physeter macrocephalus; assembly: GCF_002837175.3. NCBI lineage: Eukaryota > Metazoa > Chordata > Mammalia > Artiodactyla > Physeteridae > Physeter > Physeter macrocephalus. The sequence goes on along the minus strand of NC_041214.2, from coordinate 65,410,308 downwards.
AACAAATGTGAAAAATGCAAAGAAAAGAAAAGAAAGAAAAACAAAAACCTAAAATTGCATTAAAGACCCAAAAAAAAAGATAATAACCAAGTGTTGGTGAGGATGTGGGAAAATTGAGAAAGCTCATACACTGCCAGCAGGAATGCAGAATGGTGCAGCAACTTTGGAAAACAGTCTGGCAGTTCCTCAGAAAGTTAAATATAGAGTTACTATATGACCCAGCAATTCCACTCCTAGGTATACACCCAAGAGGAATAAAAACATATGTCCACACAAAAACTTGTACACAGATAGTCCTGATAGCATTATTAATAACAACTAAAAAGTGGAAACAACTCAAATGTCCATCAGTTGATGAACAGATTAATAAAATGTGGTATATCTACAGAATGGAATATTTTATCTGGCAATAAAAAGAAACGAAGTACTGATACAAGCTAAAAAGTGGATAAAACTTAAAAATTATGCTAAGTGAAAAAAGCCAAGCACAAAAGACCGCATAGTATATGATTCCATTTATATGAAATACCCAGAATAAGCTACTCAACAAAGATAGAAAGTAAGTTAGTGGTTGCCTAGGGCCAGGGAAGTGGGGAAATTGGGGGTGAATGCTAATGGGTTAGGGTTTTTCCAAGTGATGGAAATGTTTCAAAAGTGATTACAGTGATGGCTGCAAAACTGTGAATATATGGAACCACCAAATTGTACGCTTTAAATAGGCAGATTGCAGGGTATGTGAATTACATCACAATAAAACTGTTATTATAAAAAAAAATTGCATTACAGGTGATCCCTGCCATAAATAATACACAACAGTCCTCAGAAATTGTCAGACTTCAGTAAACACATGCATGTGTCAAATAAACTTTTACATTCAGCCCCAAAGTCTGGGAGAAATCTGACTAGTCATAAAACTAAATCCTGCACAAAATGGCTTTGTTTCCAATTCTTAGTACAGTAATCAATAGGTTTTGATTTTATCCATCAGAGGTTGGGCAAGAATCCATGGTAGGCTGCAGAATGTGCTAAGTTTTGCATGCAAAGCAGTATCTTCTTTAAGTGACCCATAACCTCTTTACTGAAGTGATTTTCCAGGACTTTCCATGAGAGGAAAATCTGAAACTCACTAAATTCCTTAACCAGAAGTGTGCTTTCTTGACTTCATATGTAGAGAATTTTTTTCCAAACCACACTGGAAAATAACAGGATTGGAAAAGTCATCAGTTAGTTCACATTCCAGCCCACCAATGTCCAACAGCCTGCCCAAATGCAGACGTGAAAGTAAAACACTTCCAAAGTCATTCAATCCTATTTCTAATGAGAGTTCTACATAACAGTCAAAAAACACAACTGAAAAATTATAGAAATATTGTATCAAGGATAATGATTGACAAAAACCAGAATGAGACTTATTTTAAGGGCCTTATAAAAGTCAAAATCACTCCTGGCTCCCTCTTATTGTGGTGACCTTATTTTCTTTGCATCATTTTTTTCACTTTTTAAATTTATTTTATCTCAATATGTAGTATTCATATCTGTATGCTGCCAACAATCTTTTCAACAGGAAGCTGGGGTAAAAAAAAGTCCAAAAATGAAAATAGGGATTCCTTCTATTGTTCTGGATTTATAATATTTAAAATAGTTAGAGCCAAGATAAAAGTTTAGAAACAGTTTACAATTACGTGGCTTCTTTATTCTAAAAACCTAATAAAAAATCAAAAGCCAACATTATAAAAGTTTTTTCTCATCTTTACAGACAGTGAGCATACTTTAAAATATAGTTATATAGACTTCTCTATTAATCATGCTCCACTATTGGATCACGCCTCCCTAGCACAAACTGAGATTTCTGATTTATAGTTGATTTTTTCATTTCTCTGTTCCATGACAACTCTGAAAAGAGTAGACCGATATTATTTAGAAGGCAGTCTTGAATTCAATGTCTTGAAGTTTAGCAGCTCTTCCATAAGATTTAATATGACTTCTGCGGAACGGGGCAGGGGTAATAAATTAGGTGTTTGGGATTAAAATATACACACTACTATATATAAAATAGATAACCAACAAGGACCTACTGTATAGCACAGGGAATTATACTCAATCTTGTAATAACCTATAATGGAAAAGAATCTAAAAAATAATAATAATAAAAATATATATATACACATACACAACACATATATATAAAACTCACTTTGCTGTACACTTGAAACTAACAAAACTTGTAAATCAACTATATTTCAACAAGATTTTTTTTTAAAAATTTAATATCACTTCTTATAGTTGGGGGTCTAAACTCTAGAAGATGCAAACATAGACCACATCAAGGACCAGACTAAGTGGCAGAGTGGTGAGCATAAAGAACAAAGCCATAGAGAAGAAACCTGAAGAAATAAAAAGGCAAGCCCTGGGGGGCACAAAAGGCAGCTCCTCGCCAGCAGGTGGGATGCCAAATCCACAACAGGCAAGGCCCAGGGAGCACAACCAAACTTCAGTCTCACTCCAGACACAGGTCTAGGAACAGAGCATGTCATTCAAGGGAACTTGTATAATACTGTAGTACTGTGATACTCACTGCTGCCCTTGGCTTCAGGACCATGTCAGATGAAAAACAGCAGCTTACAGTGAGGCAGAAGACTGACATACTCCACCCGAAAGGTAAGAGCTGCCCACCTCCCTCTCTCCTCCCTCTCACCTCCCACACACATATACACACCCTGCAAGAGATCCAGGACACAAAAGAGCCCAAGTCAGGAGAAGACCCAGATATGCAGACTGGACCCCAATATGCATTCTGTAAATGGAGGAACATGGATCCAAAAAGGCACTCACCTTCATGCAGAGGTGACCAATGAAGCTGTCCTCCTAGCCTTTGACCCTCATGTTTAGAGCCATAGAACACTATTTCAAATCTTCAAGTTCATGAGGCTGAGGCTCCTGAACAGTTTCCACACCAAAGGTTAGGTTATGACTCAAGATAGATGGAATGGTGCTGGGATACAGCAGGCAATGATGGGGCTTCCCACAACTTTTAGTGAATATCAGTTAACTTGAGCTGGGCCCAAAGGATCTGCTTCCCTATGTAAAAGCTGATGAAGTGAAAGTGATTGACTGCCCTGGATCAAGATGCTCTCTCACATGGACAGGCTGTCTGCCACGCTGCAGATGGACCAGCCCATTTACAAAAGAACCCTATTTCCTACCTGTAAAATATGAAGGTTAAATTAATTGACTTCTATCTCCTCTCCAAGTCTGAAATATTGTAGTATTTTTGCTAAAGACTACAAAACATACAGAAGGCTTCAGTGAGTGTAAAAGGTGCCTTAAAATACACAAATGAGTGGTAAAATCTTTTTTTTAATGGATCTGGAGCCTAACTTTTTTTTCTTTTTTTAACCTTTCTGCTCATGTGGCTCCTTTTTTGATTATCGATAGCTGTTATTTCAGGCCAAACAGACCCAAAGACCTAGACTTTATGATCATTCTAGCCTTATAGTCCTTGGGGACCTCGGTGACAGTGGTATAGAACTTCACACTTACAAACCAATTAATATTTGTCTTTTTTTTTTTTTGCATACTTACTTTGTGTTTTTTCTACTGATTTTCTCAAATTAAGTAAACACTGAACTAACACTTCTAAATGAAAACTCTTATTTACAAGTACCCATTTAAGGAGAACTGACATATCTCGACTGGGTCCTTTATTTACCCTAAATACCTACGGTAAAATTCATTTTAAAAAATACTAGGGCCCAATGTTAAGGCTTACTTTATATAGCTACAGTAACCAAGACTGTGTGGTACTGGAGAAGGGCTACATACACAGATCAATGGAACAGAAACAGAGGACCCAGAAATAGACACACACACAGGTATACCCAAATGATTTTTAACAGAGGTGCAAAAGCAATGCAATGGAAAAAGGTAAGTCTTTTCAACAAATGGTGCTGAAGCAATGGGACGTTAATAGGAAAAAGAAAGAAGAAGAGGAGCTTAGTGATAAGACCAAATGCTGGCAAAGATGAGGAGAATCTGGATCACTCATCAGTTGCTAGAAGGAATGTAAAATGGTATAGCCACTCTGGAAAAGTTTGGCTGTTTCTTACAAAACTAAATATGCAATTATAATACAACGCAGCACTGTACTCTTAGGCATTTATCACAGGGAAATGAAAAGGCATGTTCACACAAAAATTCGTACACATATATTCAGAGGTTTTATGTGTTAACTGCCAAAAACTAGAACCAAATGTCTTTCAATAGGTGAACTGTTAAACTGATTTGTCCATATCATGGAATACTACTCAGCAATAAAAAGGAACTGTTAGTACACACAAGTTGGATGGATCTCAAATTATGCTCAGAGGAAAAAAAAAAAAAGCCAGTCTCAAAATATTAAATATTATATGAGTCCATTTATATGATATTCTTTAAGTAACAAAACCACAGAGATGTGGAACAGTTTAGTGGCTGCTAAGGCTTAGAGATGGCGGGAGAACAGGGGAGTGGCTATAATGGGATAACAGAAGGAAGCCTTTTGGCAAAAGCACAGTTCTTGATTGTGGTAGTGACTACACAAATCTACCCCCCACACACAAAAACATGTACAGCTGGTGAAATCTGAATAAACTCTGTGGACTATACCAATGTTAATTCCTGGTTTTGATATTGTACTATAGTTACGCAAGATGTTACTACATTAGGCAGAACTGGGTCAAAGATACATGGGATCTCCCTGTACATTTTTCCAACTTCCAGTGAATTTACAATTATTTCAGAATAAAAAGTTTTTTGTGTTTTTAATTACCAGGAGCTTTGGAATCTTGAGATCAAAATCTGGTTCTGCTACTTACACTACTGCGGTTAAGTTATTTAGCCATTCTGAACTTTTGTTTCTTCATGTTTTAAGGATAATAATATTAGCTAGTGGCTTAATGAGAATTAAAATGAGCAAAAAAAAAAAAAAAAAGCAGTTTTTTCATCTGAGATAAACGAGACCAGATGGCAAAGTGTTTTTCAAGAATAGTGCCGTATATGGGACTGCTTGTATGATTAAGCTACAAACTGTACCTACAACTCTTTATAATCCATTTGTAAATGTGACTTTTCTTATTTGTAGACAAAATTAGGTTTAGATTTAAGAGCATTATTAGAATAATAGCCATGCCACCATACAGATTAGAAAACTGAGGACAAATAAACTTCCTATAGTCCACAATCTGATGAAATATACTTCAAAAGGTTAAGCAAACATTCTACAAAGGAAAGCGATGTGACCTGGAATTTGATACGGTTCATTTCCACATCAAGATCAAACAGATTAATTAGCTGCTTTTAACCAAAGAAACTCCCGTTGCTTTGGAGAATGATCACTGAAAAATACGTCAAAAATCATAATGGCCACCTTTCACTGTAGATCCCTCCACAATAAGGCTTTCCAGGTTCCATCAACAACCAATACAAAGAACCGCTCAAGATCCTGGCTGGCACTGTGACTCCCTCAGGCCTACCCTGTTCCCTCTTGCAGTGCAACGGAAATTCCTGTGCCCGTCCAGTGCTGGCAGCCCCAGTGCAGGCCCGCCCGCTGTCAGCCGCCCAGCCCCTGGCAATAATTCGGCAGTCAACCCTGGACACTTCCTCTCGACTTCTCGTCCAATACCAGGATGAACGGACACTTGGCACTTACCACTCTGAGTGGGTAGCTGGTGGAGGGGAACGGCGGCAGCTTAACTTGCCTCGGTCAAATTATGCTTGGGAGAGAGAAGGAGAAAAGACAAGGCACCAAACAAATGATGGCCTGAATTCTTTCGTTCAAAACAATTGTATTAGTTTGTGCAACTGATGACAACAAAACATACGAAATTAATAAAGCCTTTTTTTTAATGAAGCAAAGAGACTTGGTAAGGTGGCTTTGCAAAGAACTTTCATTTAAACAAAGCGTGTGCTGAAAATTTGTAATGCAGAAATTATCTCATTAACATCACACAAAAGAACAATCACTCCCACGGCCCTGGCTTCCTACTCACAGTTGTATTTGAAGAATAGATCTATCAAGAACTGTGGAAAAACGTCTCTTGGTATTTTTTTTTCCCAGTATGAACTGAGGAGGGGAATGCATATAATTACACATACAGTACCTCTGCCACTGAAACAAGATTGACAGATGAAACTTTCTCCCCTTCTGGTCTTCATGAAGTGTAAACCCAGCCTACAGCAGCAACAGCAGAACACCACAAATGATTTGAATAACCTCCTAGTTCTACCCATGCATGGCCTATGAAAATCAAAGCCTCTTTAAAGCAAGTCAGAAGACTTTACTGAAAATGTAAGTAGATCTATTACACTTTTACTATCCCATCCTCTCCATTCCATTCCTATCTTGCTTGTTTTACTGAGAATTCACTTGCTATGGGCAGAGGCTTCTGTTTACTCTGATGGGCTGAGGGTAGTAATTTGGGGAGCAACGGAAAAAAGTGGCTTGCAGGAAAGAGGAAACACTGGATTATATGGCCAATGTAAATAATTTACAAAATGTTTAAGTCCAAGTCCACCCACCTACTGGACTTGGGCGCTATGTAGGAAAGCCAGTGCTGAACCAGGAACGAGATCCATACGAGACCTGAATCTGCCTCAGCTTTGTCCCATAATCTAGAGTAAACAACCCACGAAACAAATTCAAGTGAATTATATAAATAAATGATACACCAGGAATTAAGGGTTACACCATATGTCAAAAGCCACCCAAAAAAAAAAAAAAAAGCCACCCAGCAATCATGTAGGGATGCTGAAACAGTAAAGAAAATCAGGGCTCAAACTGTCGGCCACCTCCAGAGAATCAGTCCTGGACGAGAAGGGCTTGCTGGATCTTAAAGAAGTTTAAATGGCCCAGAGAACTGAAAAGTATGTTTTCCTAATACCTATGGCAGACAGGCTCCACGTTCTTCCTGTTGCCTTGGCTGGGTATTTGAGAATCATTTTGACTAAGTTCTCTTGGTTAATTTTCCACATCCAATTTCTGTAATTTAAACCATACTTTAAAACTTAACCATGCTTAAAAAGTGCTGATGGCTCTTCCTTTCAAATGGTTCCCTTCATCTTCAGTCTTACTGCCACCCCCAATTCGTCTCACACCTAGACTAGTGCCACCATCTGGGTCGTAGTCATACCATCTGGGTCATACTCAATGACTTCTAGCTCTCCAGCCTGCAGACACACACAGTACACTACTACACCACCTGCCCTAAAGCTGTGCTAGAGGTAGGGAGGTGTGGAAGAGATTGTGAAGGCTCAAAAGCAAGAGACAGATCAAAGAACTTTTATTCTAAGGTACTTTGAAAGTCATTACAATATTACCTAACAAACTGACCTACCTGAGGCAAAACTTCCTCACCTATAAAATGGAAACCGTGGATTACATCAGTGGTTTTTCAACATACGCATGCTAGGAGGGCAGGGTGGTCAAGAGAAAAGTTTTAAGAGCCTTTATAAGAAGAAAGAGGAGCAGGTGTGCCTCAGGCCTCTCCACCCTCAATCAGCTCCATTTGTTTTGCATAGGGGACGTCCATGTAAGATTAACTGAATAAAAGGTTCTACAACAACATTCCAAAAGAGACGAACCCACTGAAGGCCTAGATCAGAACTGAAGTCCCATCTCACTCTAAAATTCCATGACAGCTTGACTCTTCTGGCCCCATTAGAAGGTAATAAGGAGCTATACTTGGACCTTTTCAAATAAGCGAATTTTAAGTACCAAGCAGTGGCTGAAACACAAGCCAATACTGAGCATCCAATGGGATGCTGACACCACTGATGGGAAAACCATTCAACAGGATTTGCTCCTAAAACAGTTTCTCCAAAGAGTCCCATTCTTCAGTTCCTACCAAGCTGCGAGAGCTTTTTCCACCAAGACACAAACTACAGCTTTGTTTTGTTTTCTGGAATGTCTGTCTGCAGGATATGACTGGGAGCTCGTACTCCCACCGACCTCTGCAGGAGTGTGGCCCAAGCAGGCTGCACGATGCAGCCTCGTCTGGCCTTCGAAAGCCTCCTCTCAGATGTCTGCTGCAGGCTGGGTCTCACCCCAGAAGTTAACTCCTGCTGATAAGGAACCCTTCCTATGGCCAAACAAATCACTGTTTGATTCTTGTAGCATTCTTCACTCCTGTTTTTCTTCCTCCTCCTCCCTTCCTATAAAAAAGGTGTCTTTCAAGTATATCTAGAAGGAAACCTGAACAGCTAGGCGCTTTCCCCTCTTAATTTGTTCCTTATCCCGCTGGTGATTCACGCCCTGGGCCGCTCCTTCCTCAGCACACTGAGGCGCTCTGTTCGGCTCAGCTGTGGGAGGCCACGTCAGCAGGAAACAGCGCTGGCTGCCAGGTCACATTCAAGACTGTCTGGGGCAAGGCAGCATGCAGCACCCGCAGGACAGAGGCTGCTCTATGGTTTCCCCCAGTGAAGGGAGCGCTCAGCCTGGACGGAAAGACCAGCCTCTGTGCACCACAGCGACACAAGCTTAGGGGAGACTCCAAATACTATGGGTTAGAGTTTCCTCGTTTTGAAATGTGCCCCAAATATTTCCAGTTTTAGAGTTATTGGTTTCTCCTCCTTTTCTTAGAGGACGTACTGTACTGCATCCAAATTCATATTTGGAAAAGGCTGCCACAAGCCAAATCAAACTTCGTCGTGGCTTTCTGGCTCCTGGGTCCAACAGAGGAAATTCTGCACACCCAACCCACCAATCTCTGCAGCCCTGACACACACGTTGAGTCAGGATGGAAAACCTGACCTAAAGGGCTGACACACAAAAGTGATCACTATGGGCCTTTTTTTTCTTCTAAACACACACACTAAAAACAGTAAACAAATAAGGCCTGCCAAATGTTATCATGGTATGTCACAGAATGGATTCCCGACAAGAAGAAAACAATTCACCCTATACAAAGAGATATGCTGCATGAGTGACAATGCCACACTTTATGCAGCTGGTTCAGTAAGGTCCAAAACCAATCCTGCTCATGTAAACCAACATGATTAAGGTTACATGCGAAAATAGCAGGGCTCCTATGCACCCAGGATACCTAGGAGCTTCTTAACTTGTTGCAAATTTAGACCAGAAATACTGTAAAAAGAAAAACAAACAAACAAACAAAGTGATTTTTCTCAGAAATCTCCTAAGTTCAGGGCTTTCCCCTCCACTCTTGGAGAAAGGTCTTCTTAGGTGGACAGCCCAAAGGTCGAATCTTTCCCTCCAAAAACACCAGGTTTGCTAAAGAAAATATCCCGTCCCATGCAGAGTATTAGTAAAAGAAACAGGAAAGTAAGGAGGTGAAGACAGAGCGAGTAGTTCACGACATGGAAAAGGGTGTTATGAGAGAAGAGGCACAGGATGGAGAGCAGACAGAGTAACACACAAACACTGCAGACACAGCAAAGGCAGTCTGACCCTAACAGTTCCGGAAGGCGACTGAGCTACTATGTAGAAAGAAGGCGTTAACTACCCCAAGCACACGCGTGCACACACAAACCCAAGTGCAAAAGAGACCGTGTAGCTTCTGAAAGGAGTCTATAGCAAGAGAGGCCTTAGGAGCAAACCAGAAAAGGAAGAACACACAAAGCCAGGAGACCACACGTGGCTGCAAAACTAACGTTCTAATGAAAAGGAACTAGAGGACAAAACAAAATCAAATATTATAGGTACTTAGAGATTTAGTGATGTAAAAGGTACTCTTTTTTTATTTCTACCATTTGTGAAAATGAACACCAATAGCACATCTAATCTAAGGGGCCACTTCATAAAGCCTGGTCTTCAGACAGGGACTGAGTATCAACAGCAACTCGTTATGGGAGAAAAAGGAAAATATTAGATTTGGCTACCTACTAATTTATTGAAAACCAAACAAATATTCCAAATTTAACTGGCTACCACAGGCTTCAAATAAATACATAGCATTTTGACCAAAGAAAATACCCTAGAGCCCTGATAAACTACAATAAAGCTTTAAAATCATCTCAAAAATAAAAACTATCAAATCATATATGCTGCTTATACATCTGGAATAAATTTAAATTCATTATTATACCAGGGAAGTTTTTAGAGGTAGATGGTCTAGATCCAAAAGTAATAATGTGTCTTGGGTAACACTGTAGGGAAGGAAGGAAGGAAGGAAGGAAGGAAGGGAGGAAGGGAGGGAGGGAGGGGGGGAGGGGAGGGGAGGGGAGGAGGGCACCTAAAAGGAGGGAGGGAGGAAAAGAAAAGGAAAAGGAAAAAGAGTTGGGGGGGGGGGGGATTGGTAGAGAAAATGAAGTATTTTTCATATAAATATTAGAAGTACATGATAAGATTGCTGAACTTGGCTATACTGTTTTTAATAAGATAATGCTACAACAACCAGCACAAAGGTGAAGAACAGAAGAGCCTTGAAATTTTTTAAAACCCAAAGTGTAGCTTTTACCAAAAGGTTAGACAAAACAGAGAAGACACAAGTGGTAACACTGGCAAACACATACGTTCATATACATTGCATGTGTGTACATATGTATGCATACATATACACACATTAGAAAAAATAACCCTTTTGGCCAGTGAAACAGAGACATTTGGTGAGAAGCTAAAACTAACAAAGAGCATCACAAGATTATGACTTGTGTATGAAAATCCTCCAGGGTGTACTTAGAGGATATGATGTTTAAACAAATGAGTCATATTTCTACAACTGAGAAGTGCATAGAATAGTAAGCTATTTCAATTTTTACATACATGCACACACAAAATGATTATGCAAACACAAAATTAGGACAAATCTGTATCAATTTGTGGTTTTTAAAGACCTAATTAAATCTGGAAGAGAAACTGAAAACTAAATAAATGTATTTCATTGATTCCAAGTAATTTTTTTTCTCATTTTAACATCTCGAGAAAAGGAAAGCATCTTACAGTTAATGGCAAGTCAGTTTAATTGATGGTATTTTCTCATGTAGAGATATGTCAAATGCTGTTGTATCTCAAAATCAATCACATCATAGATTCAATAAAATGATAGGAAGTAACCTATGAAACCAATGCAAAAAGGACAACGATGTGTGCCATTTCAGAGATAAGGGACAGGCAGCAAGGTGATCTTAGCCAGTTCATGTATAAGCAGTGGCACAAGGCGGGGGAGCAAAGGCACATACAGACCCTTCAGCTGAGGCAGTACACCTAGGAGGAGAAAGTATCACTTTTTATGTTTTTAGGATTTTTTCCATTCACAAATAATTTAATGCCCTAAATATCAGATGACATAAAAATAAAATCCACCGATTGTTTTCCTGAAAACAATGTTAACTAAATACTTATGACAACTCTATTTTTAAAAATATACTGGGGGGTTTTCCCTGGTGGTCTAGTGGTTAGGACTTAGCGATTTCACTGCCAGGGCCTGGGTTCAATCCCTGGTCGGGGAACTAAGATTGGCAAGCCGTGCAGCACAGCCAAAAACAAAACAAACAAAAATTTAAAAAATAAAACTGGATACTAACTATATCCAAACCTCTGGAGGTGGGAACTCAAGCATTTTTTTTTAAATCCCAGGTGATTCAACTGTGCAGCCAGGGTTGACAAGTGATGGAAAGTACCCGGCATACAATAGGTGAGCACATTTTTTAATGTGGCAATTATTAAAACAAGGAAAAAATACACCCTGGGTAATTTTCTTTCCTTTTTTTGGTTACTAGTCAAGATTAATTTATGCAAATAAGATTTTACAGAAATTAATGTAGTACCTAAAGTAAGAGTCCTAAATGATATTTTAACATCTCACTTTCAAAAAGAAAATTCTAGGGCTTCCCTGGTGGCGCAGTGGTTGGGAGTCCGCCTGCCGATGCCGGGGACACGGGGTCGGGAAACGGGTTCGTGCCCCGGTCCGGGAAGATCCCACATGCCGCGGAGCGGCTGGGCCCGTGAGCCATGGCCGCTGAGCCTGCGCGTCCGGAGCCTGTGCTCCGCAACGGGAGAGGTCACAACAGTGAGAGGCCCGCGTACCACAAAAAAAAATTAATTAATTAAAATAAAAAAGAAAATCCTAGATAATTAATCTCTTGAGATCTACCCACACTTGAACCTATTTAGGTAAAGTTATAGTCTTCTCATGAAATTAGGAAGATCTAAATGGCAGAAAACTCTAGGGGAATAAAAGTGACAGAGGAAAGAGAAATTGGGAGGTAAGAAGAATTTTAGAAACGATCTGGTCCAATCCTCTTATTCTGAGGTGAGGAAAGTGAAGTCTTGATCAAAGAAACCATATTGAATGGAAAGGTTGTTAAACTGTATCAGGGCATTCTCTGCCTTTAATCACGGGCAGAAGGTTTTATCAGTTTCTTCATTTAAAGGGGAAGAGAAAAATTAACAATATACTCAACTGATTTTTACTGAATGAGTTCAAGTCCAATGACCTTTGATGTGAACTTAAACAAATTTTTTTTTTAAAGCTGCACAAAATACTGGGTCTATGGAAGGTGCACAGTAAAGAAGATTTGTATCAAGGAAGGGGAATAGGCTTGAAATAAGTTTAAAGAGGCCAGATTAGCAAGGCTATTTCACCCTTCCTGTTGAGCCATTTCCTATGTCCCCTAAATACATTACCCAGAGCTACTTTTCAGCACTCTGGCTCAATTTCTAAAGAATCTCATTTTCTCCAAAGTCTGTTCTATGGTTAATTATGTGCCTTCTCACTACCCTGGGTATAGCCAAGAAATAGGTAGAATGCACCTGTTGTTCTCGAGTTCCATCTGAGATGGAGGCTGGCATTCTATTCACCTCTGAGGAATGTTAATTGCTGATACCAGCATGACAGGTGCAATGAGTAGAAAAATGATCAATGAACTCAACTCACAGAACAGTGGCAAAACTCATCTAGAGACCATGAGAAAACTCCTCAAGAGCTGTGACTTTAATTACTAACAATTGGTCTGGAATTCAATTTGACCCTTGAAACAGATTTTTAAAACACAGCACAACGTTCTAATTTCTACAATGGTGCCCTGTCCACAGGGGAAAAAAAAGGGAATATGTATAATCCTGTTTTTCATGTTACTATGGAGTCGTTCACTAACCCCAACTGCTTCTCATGGAGTGCTTCTCCTCACGTTCCTCCCATTCCAGATCTGTACTGTTGTAGTCCTATCTATTTTGAATTCTGAGTCACTTCCTTTTCCCCTAGTTTTATACTTTAAAAATCATACTGTTTCTTTAGAATACTTCATAGAGTGAAGCCAACTTCTATATCGGTTCCCTGACTTTTTATCCTCCCCTTTTGGTTTTTTCTTTTACTACCACCCAGCTGTCTAGGGGGAGGGATGTACTAGCTTATTACTTGAATACAGTATCAGATATTGTGTATCTGTTTAGAATATTTTTCATATTTGCATAAGTTTCCTAACTCAGTGATCCCCATATACTACATAATATTATTCATTAAACTCTAAAATATTCCTGGAATATCTTTGGCAATAAGTTTCCTAACTCAGTGATCCCCATATACTACATAATACTATTCATTAAACTCTAAAATATTCCTGGAATATCTTTGGCAATCGTATTTATTCTCACTATGTTGGAATTGAGGCATAGAGAAGAAAAAGGAATTCCTGATAAAATGGCAATTGAATTAGGAGGTGTAAATGGAAAGATTATACGAACAAATCCTTTGAAAAGAGTCCCTGATTCAAACCTCAGTTCATTAAACCTATAGTGGAGGAAGGGGAAAAAATGTCAGACCAAGAAAAAATTCTATCTTTGAGCTTACAACTGAAGAATTTAAGCCAATCATTCTTTTTTATTTTTCTTCATTTACATGGACTTTCTCCCTTTTGTGCACTTTGTGACCAAACTTAATCCTGAGAGTTTTCTCTTTTGTTTAAGGGCACTTCTCTAAAAGTCCCCTCTTACAAGTGCCCCTCTTCCAGAAAGCCTCCTACCTCAGCTGTTCTCAAAGCCTGGACCCAGAACCACGACCATCAGTATCACCTGGGAACTCCTTATAAATACAAATTCTCAGGACCCATCTCACCTACCCCAGACCTCAATCAGAAACCCTGGGGGTGGTACCAGCAATCTGTGTTTTAACAAGCCCTCCAGGTGATTCTAATCCATGCTAAAATTACTGGTAACTGTCAGCATCTGAAACAGGATGTAATACCCTGGATTCAGGTATGCTGGGGGGACAACTTGAGCCAAATACCAACCTGTTTCCTGGGCACCTATATCATTCAAAGTATGAGGCAAGATCTATGAAGGGAACAAAGAGGGAAGCAATAGTTTCAGCCCAATTCGTCCACAGAGTCAAGTGGAAAGAGCGCTAAAAGCAGCTTCTGCAAGCAGCAAGTTGTAAGATGGTTATTTTGTCATCTCACTTTTTCAGCTTCATCCACCCTGTACAATCTTTACCTATTCTAATCAACTTTGAATTTTAATAGTTTATAATAGGTGAGCTGTTGTGTTTACATCTAAGTAAAGGTAAAATAGATCTATTCTCTGCTGAAAGGAATATTCAAATTTGTTTGATGACCCTTATTTACTACTTACAGAAGTTTATAACAAAAAGAGTAATTTCAATTAATAGGTTCAATAAAGACAACCACCACATACAGTTTACTTATTAAGTATATGATTACAAGATAAATGATCTTTAAGCACTTTGCAAACCTTCTTAAAGAAGACTAACCTGGATGAACAGACAGGTACACAGCATGCGCAGTGTGATGTACTTGGGAAAACACACCATGAGAATTTCTTAAAGTATCCTGAGGGTTAGGTTAACCAGAAATTCTCAGTCTCCACTGCGTATTAAATTACCTATGAAGCTTTTCAAAACTAATGCCAAGGTCTTGCCCCCCAAACAATCTGACCGTTCCCCTTGGCTTAGACAATCTGACAGTTCCCTACAATTAGCCTGGAGGTCAACTTGTGCATTTTTTTTAAAGTTCCCCAGGTAATTCTGATGTGCAAAAGTTACAAACCACTAATGTTAATACAACCAGCCTTAAAATCCTGAGATGTTAGAGAGGTTCTTTACCTTAAGCATATGATGCAAGAACTGTATCACTCAAAATGTGAATGCTTGACCCACAGAATAAGAAATGTCTTGATCATTGAGAATAAATTAACCAATTAATCTCAGATCTTGGTTTCTAATTTATGGAATAACAAGCCACACTTCTGCTGTACTTTAACATTTTGTGACTATTTCATGCTTACACTCAGGAAATTTAAGTATAAAGGTTTGATTATACTGCCTACAAAGACTGTTCTTCCTCAATTGGAGGAGACAAGTTCTAGCTGTGCCAAAGTACTCGTGTTGTCTGCACTGCTTGTATCCTGGTACAGCAGGCACAAAAAATTGACACTGCTGGATCTAGCATAAGACACACTGACTGATGTTAAAAGATCCAATCCCAGATAACCAAAATAATCCAACCCCAGACAACAGTTAAAGACTTGGCACTTCAAGCAATGAACAGGCAGAATTTAATTTGACATCTACATGAGATAACTGTGTGAGTGTGTATATCCACTTTACTGAGAACTGCAGAACAAAACATAAAATTCATCTAGTCGGTCCTCTAACAGAATAACACTTCCACTCAAAAACACACTGAGAATAATGCTTATATTTATCTTTTTAAGTTTCCACTTCTGTTCCCAAAGACTTTTCTTCCCCTGATATTTTGCCTCCTCTTCTTATCAGTTTAGAACAGAAATTTTAATTTGCCAATAACTGGAAGCTTTTTAAATTAAGTGAAAATGTGGAAACTCCTATAGCCAGAAAGATACCACAAAGCCTGTTAATTCTGGCTCTGCTGCACTGCCATATATAAAGTGTCCATAAAGATGTTATATTTGAATTATGGAACACTTCCATTTTAACTCAGACACAAAAAGACCTGAAGAGTTTTCAACACCTCAACTCTTCTCTCCAATTGCTAAAGGGGGTTGGGGAGTTATATCCAGCCACACAAGAAATGTGGGTATATGCAAAGAACCCCGAACCAGGAGTCATAAAGGAAAGTCGCTGATGTGGGCAGTTTTTTTGTTTTGTTTTAAATAAATTTATTTATTTTTGGTTGCGTTGCGTCTTTGTTGCTGAGCGCGGGCTTTCTCTAGTTGCGGCGAGTGGGCGCTACTCTTTGTTGCGGTGCGTGGGCTTCTCATTGCGGTGGCTTCTCTTTGTTGCGGAGCACCCACTCTAAGCGAGCAGGCTTCAGGAGTTGTGGTTCACGGGCTCTAGAGCGCAGGCTCAGTAGTTGCGGCGCACGGGCTTAGCTGCTCTGCCGCATGCGGGATCTTGCCGGACCAGGACTCGAACCCGTGTCCCCTGCATTGGCAGGTGGATTCTTAACCACTGCGCCACCAGGGAAGTCCCTGTGGGCAGTTTTGAGGCCAGTTTTCTCCATATTTACATGAGTCCAGAAAGAAGTATTAAAACACACTCCCCTTTTACCCAACTGTCTTCATATCCTCAAAAAATAGTGTGCAAAATACCTTCCAAGTCACTGAAAACTCTCCTCCAAGAAGCAATACCCAAGTTGATGAGCAGAAAAAACGCACTTACTTAAAGAAAAAAAAAAGTTTGCTTTTTTTAATCCTTTTTTGTTAATCCTAATGCTTGTCCAATTAGGACAGAGTGAATACAAAATGTTTAGTTTGTAAACTATTGTTTACACTGTAGGACAAACATTTTTCTAAAGGACCGGATTCCACCTATCTTAGAGAAACATACAACATCTAGTGCATAGCTCACTCCCTCTCTTCAGTGTGTGTCCCACTGGTCAGCAAGTCATGACTATCTCCTAAACATCTCAAATTTCTGTTCCTGCTTCCACACCCACCACCAATGCCCTCACCCAGGCTCTCTTCGCCTCCTGCCTGCCAACTCCATTTACTTCAGTAACCAGACTCGTTTACAATTTAAAGTGTACTCTCTCTATTCCTGAGTCTGATATGGAGTTTACTGAGAGTTTACTGCTACAGATAAATGCTATAATTTTTAACTACATGAAAACAATACTAATGAACAATCTAAATTACTTGCTAATAACATAAAAGATAAAACTGGTCTATCTTCCACCATTAAATAGCCTTAAAAATATTTTCCAAGGTGTTCCCAGCCGACTCCTCACAAAAGAAAAAAATTATCAAAAGAATGGCTATAATGATCACTCCCTCATGCTTTTTACAAGTAAGGGAGCTAACAAATATATTGGACTTCTTCAGAATTACTGTGTGTTTTTGGAAACAAACTCACACCTGCATTCATTATCTTAATTGGAGGAACTGAGAGTAAAAATAACCAAACTCAATTACTTAAGTACAAAAACAAAAAATTACCTCTGTGAATTAACTATGAGACTTTTCCATGATTTTGACATGATTTTTAGCAATAAATCAGGAAATGACTCTCCTCTTTTCTGAGCATCTAGGAGGTGCTGGATAGGCACTGGAATACAAAGATCACTAAGATTTGACCCTACCCTTGAAGAACCCTTTACAGACTTCTTTAAAGACAACTCCAACATGAAATTTTCCATTTCAAATTTAAGTGTAAAACACAAAGGTAAAAAATACAGAAAGAATAAAGCAAGAACTAAAAAGATTATAAGCTGTGAAATACAATGTGGTGGACAATCGAGGTAATGTGACAATTAGCTCTTCGGAATTATCTGTCATGCAAAGATCTGTGACATTTAAGGAACTCCAAGCAATGGTACCCTCAGAAATGACATTTTAACCACTGCTGAACAAGCCTGCAAGACAAAAAGGGCACAGAAGCTAAACTCCCACTGCATAATTTTTAAACATAATACGAAGCAGTACAACTAAAATGTGAAGACATCTGAAAACTCCTAACCAATACCTCAAGTTCACAGAGTCTTCCCTGAAATGCTTTAAACTGACAAGTAACAAAAATAAAGGGTGGTTCAATGCCTAGCCGTAATGGAGACTGGGAGCCTAATAATGGTTCCTATTTATTGGACCCTTACATTGCCTTAGAAACTGTTCTAAGCACTTTCTACCCAATATGTCATTTAATCCCCATAGCAATTCTTTAAGACCGATATTATTATTCCAATTCTACAGGTTAGGTGTAGGTGTAGAGAAGTAACTGCTTTTACGATACACATCTAACATGCAGGGGACTTCTAAGCTAGCCAATCTTGCTCAAAAACCCATAATGATCTTACCAATATGCCTTACTGCCTCTTGAAGTACTGCCTAAGAGCAGGACACATTAAATAAAGATTAAAAGAAGTATGGAATTTAATTGAAATGTGGACAAGGCCTAAAGGAGGGAAGGCATACCCATGGGAACAACTTTATAGGCCTGTCTGAATATGGCCTCTCAGGCATAGTGTGAGAGTTAACAGCTTATCATCCAAAATAAAAGCAACAACTGAAGCTTCAACTACAACAAAACTTACTTTAAATGCATGAAACAGTGGAACCACTGTTTTATCCACAATCCTCCATCTGAACAACACATACACACCATAAACCTTCATCTGAAATGTTGCCATCACCATCAACCCAGGAAAGCAAGCCTATTGTTACGTAGGCAATGAAATGCAGGCTCGAACTCTGACTGATAACCAAGTCATTGCCCACAATTGGTTATGGCATCTCTTTAGAACAAAAATAATCAGCAAAGCTGTGTACATTACTAGATGATGCTGGTACTTACAAAAGAATGTCTCACAACCTTATTGGACAGGTATTCCCACTATCCCCATTTTAAGAGAGGAAAGAAACTGAGGCTAAGAGTTTAACCATTATCTAGCAAATAACCCGGGATTCTCACTACAGAGACTTTACTCTTAGAACATAACCTTTATAACTTCTAACAATTAAATCACTCAAGCTTTACTTGAAGAAAAAGGCCAAAGAAAGTCTGACAATATAATTTTGTGTAAAGTTTTTGTCCTAATTATGGATATGTAGCAATAGCTAAAAACGATCAAGATAAATGGGAAGGGTAGAAAGCAGCAGACTCACTGGATATTTTCCCTTGAGATGGACTTCACACCTCCTGGGAAGCAGCATGGTTTGATACTGATGTAACCCAGTCTCATGACATTACTCAGTCCCAGCATGATGACAGCCACACTTATCATCAGACTTTCCTCCCACCCCCTCCATAAACTGGACTTTCTGCTCTGGGCCCATCAGTACTCACCGACCCTTATGGAGACTACTCTGGTGGTAAACTTCCAGTTACTCGGCAGCAAGCTATTGTCTGAAAGGGGGCCTATCAGGTCAGCATACAGAACTCCTGTTTACACAAACAGCTATGCATGTCCATGCATGAGAAAAAAGGCAAATCATCATGCCCAAAATAAGGCTCTCAAACATTTCAGAGATCAGGTATTCTCCAAAATGCTAAGTGATTTTTCATCAATATTAAACACACACAGGTAAGAGACTGATTTGTCCCAAATCTAATATTTAAGTTATAAAATGAGCTGGCAAGTTGGTGGAATAATTCAGATATTCCTAGAAACTCAGACTCTCTCAGCCTAGAGCCTCACTGGAAACTTATGTATTAAGTCTTACCAAATATAGCTTTGGATCATTCAGAAAGATGGGCAGGACACTGGGGCTAGCCTGGGCAAAAGACTTGGTATTTTCAATTCTAAAAGATTTTCTCAAGTGAGGGAGGCCTTAACTGTTCACAGTAACATTTCAGATTAGCGATCCCTCACAAACCCCCAAATGCAAAAGGAACTGACTTTCAAAGCAGTTTCTTGTGTAGAAAAAGAAGCTCTCAAAATAAGAAAATTGTAACAGGAAAAAAATCTTTTGCCTTATAATACAGACTTTCCATAAGTAATTACATACAGTCAAATAACAATCAATTACATATTCAATGTAATGAAAGTTTGCAAAGATTCTAAACGATTTAAAGGCAGTCATAGGACAGTAAGTTCACTTTCAAATCACCCAAATAGTTTGGATAAAAGACTTGTTTGCAAATTTAAGCCAGGGTAAGGGTTCAATCACTCTTAGGAGACAGACTTCATTTGCAACAGGTCCTCTTCCTTGGTTGTAAGCCAGTAAAATAGGAATTTCTCACTTATATGCAGAGTTTAAAGGCATAGACCATATAGAAGCTTTGCTTGTGAAATGATAGTCTACCTCAGCTTGCAAGCCCTACCTATGATATCACTCAAGTCATTTCTCAATCAACAAAGCAAGAGACAAAGAGAGTCCACTAGGACCTGTCATAAAATTCTTAGAAAGAATGACAGGTTGGTGTTTTAATGTGCCAAACAAGTCTAATAAATGCACTTAAAGTACCAAATGAGAAAAAAAAGTAACTTTAAGGTCCCAGTGACAGTCTGGATTCTGAATATGGCGGGGAGCGGGGTGGGAGACAACGAGGAGATTCAAAAATGTGGAACGGCTCTCAATGGTGTCATTCACAGGGGCCTGTGAGCAGAGCATGGTGTTCATCAATGATACGGTTCCCACACTCAGTGGAGCAGGGGGACTTAGACACAGAGCTGAAGAAGGCTTAAGGAGAGTAAGCAGGAGAGGGAGAAAGTTTCACTCTCTAACAGAACCCAAACTACAGCCATCTCAGAGTAAGGCTCTCCTCAAGTTTCCCTCCTGCCATACATTCTGCTGTCATTTCAAGGTCTCTAACTCACTTACCACAAATTAGCCGAGTAAATAATCTTTTTAAAGATGTCTAGATTATTCTGGACAAAAAACATTAGTAATCAAATATCTTTAAATATTATTCTTTATTAGAATAATGGTGATTCCCAAGCATTTCACTTTAACCTGCTTTTTGCTGTTATCACCAGGACATTCACCTGTTTTCTTCAGGCTCATGATTTGAAATATAAGTCTTGAAAGACAAAAATTGCGGCATTAATACTGGTCAATATGAAAGTTCTTTAGACTTACACATTTTTTTTTTAAAGGAAACTGATTAGCTTTAATTATAATGCGATTTGAAATTTGAAAGTTCTTCTATAGAGATTTTAAAGGCCCCTAAAAGCACTTAACTAAATATCTTTAAGTTCCCAGCACAACAGTAAAAGTTAAAAGAAAAATCATCACATCTGATGTAATGCCAGAGCTAGTCAAGGGCCTAGTAGTCAGTAATTATTGTCAGGCTGTGTGGCCGGAGGTAGGTAAGGTGGAGGATACACTGTTTCCTGTCACAACTGAACTCACAGTCTAATTCAAGGGCTAAGGAAAGGTTTACACATATAACCAGATAGTTACATGCAGTGCCACCTCCACCTGCTCCTCCAGGAATGCAGAGAAAGGTCAGAATGGACTGAAATGGTCCGGGGGGAGGGGGGGACCCCTGCTGAAGGAGAGAGCCCTAGAGCTTAAAGGAAGTGTGGTATTTGTTTTGGCTGAAGTGTTTTACAGTGAGCAGAGAAATGGCCCAGATAAAAAGATGGCATGGGTGGCCAGGAAGGAAGGCTGCACTGCCAGCACCTCAGCCTAGACAAGGATATGAAAATAATGGGAGAGACCTGCAGCTGCCCTCTATTAATTCCTGAATTTCACCAAAGGAAAAAATTCATATTGATTGCTAAGATTCCTTTTTCCCTTACAATTAGCTCTTTATACACTTTCACCTGGCCTAGGAAAGAAAAATCTTTTGTCTAGGATGCCATAGGTATAGTGCTGCCTCCAAGTAAGAATAAACTATGACCTTCTGTGGACCCTTCAAGACCTATGATTCATGTTTCATGGAAATATTGAGAAATATTCCATTAGAAATGAATCTGCTTTCACAGCATATTGTATGTTTCCTGTGTTTTTCTTCCTTCATTATCACCAAGGACATTCCCATGAAAACAAAATCTTGTTTTTTCCCCAGAGTAACCATATGCTTTATATTGATGTGTTCTGAATTTCCAGACTGCCTTTTCATGGCATCACAATGAGCTTCTGGGGTCTTTCTAGTGACGTCATAAATGTCCTATAGAGAAAATTATTAGGCTGACAAATTCGACTACAAGCAGAGGGGGTTTACCTCATATGGTGTAATTTCAAAGTTTCCAGGAAGGCCTGCAACCAGCTCTACTCCCTCCCCCTAACCCCACCCCCAGCCCCCAGCAATTCTTACCGTGCTGGCTAGTGCTGAAACAGCAAAGCTATCAAGCTGACAGTTTCAACCACGGGGCAAGTAAGCAACGGGGATGACTTCAAACTTTCCCGGAAGGCCACCACCACCAATCGATGCACTCCCCTTCCCCGCCAAAAAAAATACCTCCCCATCTGCCGGCCGGTGTTGAAAAAGCACAACTAGAGCTTCATTCTCTTAACTTTAACCTTTAGTAAAATACAAATGCTTCTTTTAGACGTTTCCATTACAATATGACTCAATTTCAGATCCTTTCCTAACCAGTCCTCTACCATTGTACCCCTCCTCCCCCTCCTCTTTCAGCAACTGAGGCTGGAAGCCCCACCTAGAAGCTAAGCCCACCCCAACTCTGGCCCCAATCCTGACTCTGGACAGAGATAATTTACGGACTTCTAAATCAACACTCCCTGTATCAAACTATCCTGCTCTCACTTCTGTTAACAGGGTACCTGTCTTATTCCAAAGACCCAGTCTCCACCATCCACTTTTGTTCTGCAAACCATCTCTATCTCATTCTGGTCACCTGAGTACTCACCTAGCATCCTTCCCAGAATCCTGTTACTCCAGGAATAGGACCCATCTTGCTCTTGTCACGTGCCCAAGAAAATGGAGTCGATTTGAGTTCATGATTCCCTGATGTAAGGCCACGGAGCAAGGCAATAAAGAGCTCTGCTGTTTCTCACTAGATGACTTCTTTTTTTTTTTTTTTAACATGTTTATTGGTGTATAATGGATTTACAATGGTGTGTTAGTTTCTGCTTTATAATATAGTGAATCAGCTATACATTTACATATATCCCCATA
>NC_041214.2:65380708-65387325 GCF_002837175.3 Physeter macrocephalus | reverse complement strand
ATATATCCCCATATCTCCTCCCTCTTGCGTCTCCCTCCCACCCTCCCTATCCCACCCCTCTAGGTGGTCACAGAGCACCGAGCTGATCTCTCTGTGCTATGCGGCTGCTTCCCACTAGCTATCTATTTTACATTTGGTAGTGTATATGTGTCCATGCCACTCTCTCACTTCGTCACAGCTTACCCTTCCCCCTTCCCGTGTCCTCAAGTCCATTCTCTACCTCTTTGTCTTTATTCCTGTCCTGCCCCTAGGTTCTTCATAACTATTTATTTTTTTAGATTCCATATATATGTGTTAGCATACGGTATTTGTTTTTCTCTTTCTGACTTCCTTCACTCTGTATGACAGACTCTGGGTCCATCCACCTCACTACAAATGACTCAGTTTCATTATTTTTTATGGCTGATTAATATTCCATTTTATATATGTGCCACATTTGCTTTTTTTCCATAAAACAATATGTTTACTTTCATTAGCTTCTACATTATATATTATTTTGTGTTAGCAAATGTACTTTTCCAATGGTAATTTTTGTTTGGATTCTTTATTCATTGGAAGGTGTACAGAAGCCGTCTCACTCTCTCTCTTTTTTTACGGCCATTGTTCCCCAGCGAAAGAAAATCTGACTTACTACAAAGATATAGGGGACATGAGAAAGTCACAGCATAGGTAAGGCAAGTTAAATGCCTAAAACGTACTTCTGATTTCAGATACCTCACAGTGTCCCTAGAATGTGGTCAAGGAAAGGGCAATTACCCTGAGCCTTTTTTTGTCGTCAGTTATTTTTTACATCTTAATTCCATATTATTCAATGTGTATTGGTTGTTTTTTTCCCTTTGTTGTAAGCAGTTAAGTCACAAAAACCCTACAAAATGGAAGTACTAATTCTGTATTACTTTTTATTTTAAGGATCTTTTTTTTTTTTTTTTTTTGGTAGGCGGGCCTCTCACTGTTGTGGCCTCGCCATCTGTATGTCTTCTTTGGAGAAATGTCTATTTAGGTCTTCTGCCCATTTTTGGATTGGGTTGTTTGTCTTTTTGATATTGAGCTGCATGTGCTCCTTGTATATTTTGGAGATTAATCCTTTGTCCCTTAATTCATTTACAAATATTTTCTCCCATTCTGAGGGTGTCTTTTCGTCTTGTTTATGGTTTCCTTTGCTGTGCGAAAGCTTTTAAGTTTCATTAGGTCCCATTTGTTTATTTTTGTTTTTATTCCCATTACTCTAGGAGGTGGGTCAAAAAGGATCTTGCTGTGATGTATGTCATATGTGATGTCTGACTATATGACTTTAGATGTGTGAATTAGCCTCTACAGGTCTCAGCTTCCTCATGTGTATCTGTCATACCCATTCAATGAGAGAATACATAAGGCTAAGAGTTGAATAAATACTAGCAATGATAGGGATGTTAATCACAGTGAAAGGATAATAACAACTTGTGTTGGAATTTATAAACATATTGCCTATTCCCACATTCTATGTTGATATGCTCTACCTACCTGGAGTGAAGCATTCACTAACTCACACTGGAACTCAGATGAAGGGGGGGATGAGAGCACCTGGGCTGAGTGGCTGCCTGTTATGCATGAGTGGCCAACAATGGGTCTGGACTGGGGTTCCTTCCAGTTCCTGCAGTTGATCCTGTTGTCCCAGGGCCTCCCAAGCCCTAGCAAACCACTTGGGGTTCCAGGTCACCCTCATCCTGTCCTATGTCATTTCAATTAGTTGGGCCAGGTACCAACATGTCCAAATAAAGATAACCACAGTACCTGGGTGTTCAGAAGAGAACAAAGAATAGGAAGGCTCAGTAAGCCGAAGATAAATGGCTCTACAATTCTTCTTTAGTCAGTGGCATTTTTTTAAATCACTGAAAGGGGTGTTAGTGTCACTTATCTCCAAGTACCATCATGAATAAATACAAAGCTTCCATTGTGGACAGAGCAATATACTTGCTAAATTCCCGGCAGAGTATACCAGTTACGAATTAGACCCACAAAAAGTGAGGAAGAGGCTAACTAGATGAACACACACACACACACTCTTCAGACACCAAAAGTAAAAGCAGGTGGCATGAAAAAGTGGATTTTATATATGTTGATCCATTCAGCAATTTGCTTTTATAGACTCTATTACACATACTAAGTTGTAGAGGGACACAGTCTTCTAGCCAATGCACAGGGTTCTAATGTTACCATGTTACTATTCTCTTACTGAACTGGAAACATCAGCTTCATTCTATGTAGGTAAAATAACTTTTCATCTAGTTTTACTAGTGTGATTTTTTTTTTTAAAAGATACAGAGTGAATTTTGAGGTTTTATTTGTTGATAATATCTGTTACAGTTCTACAAGTAGGTAGAAGACTCGGTAACCCATGCTATTTTAAAATATTTTTCTCTCTTCTTTTACCTGAAGTTCCTTTGTGTGATCTATCACCGAAGACTAGGTTTGGTTTTTAAATGGTTTAGAACACCAAGATCAATTTCAGGGACACAATGAATGCAATCAGAAAAAATCACTAATGAAATGGTTAAATCATTTCAGAGTAACTGCAATTAAAACTCACTAGGATTCTAGCCTAATGAGTTTTAATTTTTTTTCCTAAATTTTTGTTCTTATACTTACAAAAACAAGTAATGAAACGACGCAGCAGCACACTCTGCTATTATGCAAAACAATAGGAACATCAACTTTTTCCATGCAGCTCATTATGGAAAACTAAAACTAAAGGGCATTTCCCTTCATTTTCTTTATATATTGGTGAGCAAGCCCAAGTATTAAAATAAGACCTCTGGTCAGATTCCAGTCTAACCAATAACCTAGTATTGAACTCAATTACAGGCCAATTTACCATTTGCCCCATAATCCCAATCACTGCCAAAAAGAGCTGTCACACAGTGCCCTCCAACACAGCAGTATTTATAGACTAACTCCATATCTGGATTGATCTTCCTACACAGAACCCCATATGGATCAGAGTACTTAGGTGTCTTTCTTTCCTTAGTGAACTATAGAGAAGAGGCACCGGTATTACACAAACTAGAAATTAACTGAAATGCCCTAGGAGCAGTACTTAAAGAACTACACCCAAGGAGCCTCACCTACTCCTGGAGCTTATTTAGATAACAAGATTCTGGACTCTGAGCTGATGCTGTACTGGAATAAGACTTTTGGAGATCTTAGGAGGGGATATCTTGCATATGGGAGAGACATGAATTACTGAGGGCCAAAGGTGGACGGTGGTGGGCAGCTTTCTAAAAGTTGGCTGCTGGTATTCATACTCTGTGTAATCCCCTTTCTGGAGTGGGCTGGACATACCACTCCCTCTTGCCCTTTAGTTGCTGCTCCAATGAAACTGCCATAATGTAAGCACCCCCATGGAGAGGCCACTTAGCAAGGAACAGAGGGAAGCCGCCTGCCACTAGCCCACAAAAAAAACTAAATCCTGCCAACAACCACTTAGGCGAGCCTGGAAACAGACTGATACTCAGACATGCCTTACAGTGACTGCAGCTCTATCTAGCCCACATCTGGATTTCAGCATTTCGAGAGGCCCAGAGCCATAGGACAAAGCTAAGCTGTGCCTAAATTCCTGACCCACAGAAACTGTAGACAAGAACTGTTTTAAGCTACTAAATTTGAGTAATTTGTTACTCAGTAATAAATAAGATATTTAATACATATTTTTACCTCTAAAAGCATCATTTGGATAGCATCACAATATGTATTTGAAACTTTTACCTAATTTGAAAAAGTACTTGCTGTTCTCATCTGGAATTTTAAGCTCTCTTAAAAATCTCTGCATTTTTCAGGACTACCAAGTTCCATAATATATGAAAACAATGCAAGCTTTCCCAAGTTTATTTAATTCACTTAAAAGTCAATAGAATACTCAAGATATTTAACTTTGTCACTTATATATCACAGGCCCACAGCAGCATTAAGGAGCCCCTAATAAAAGCAAAAAAAAAAAAAAAAAAAAAAAAAAAAAATCCCAGATAAATTTTACTTCTAGAAAATCACATGCAGACTCAGAGATAAACTCTACTTCCATAAAATAATAAATAAAGGAAAACTTCTCTGATTAGAAAGCTTACAAAAAACTTCCTTACCTTGAATGCACTGAAGTGTTCCATCCTCCGCTCTTATTGTAAAAGTCTCACCTGGATTAACTTGAACGAGAATAACCTGCCAAAATAACACAGTAATTTCAACTTAATACTAGAACATCTGGGGATTTCTCTTCAACAGTTTCATTACCTAAATTTATGTACTAGACAAGAAGTATGTAGCACAGAATCTTGTATAAACACAAAACTTAGGATATGTCTTAGATCTGGTTCAAATTTGAGGGGGGTAAGTTCATGCATTTGAATTTAGCTAAGTGAATTCTCCTGTGTTGCTTATGGTATATAACTAAAAAAAAAACCCCAATGTTAAGATACTTTTTCTTTCAGACAATTCCTTTTTTTCTTTCACTAAATCAGAAACAACAAGTAAAGAAGAAAAAGGACCAGAAACTATAACTTACAAAGGAAAATTGAACAGAGAAATGAGTTTCTGACCTAACACTGTTGCATACCATTCCCAAGTATCTATTACTGACCTGAGTCTACTGTGTAACAATAGAAAGCAATTTACAAGAAAAATGTGTTTTGGGGAGAAAAAAGCATGTATAGAACCTGGAAATAACAATGAACAGTATAAAATAAATATTACAAATAAGACCCATCAAACACTCAAATTTTTGAATCTATTACCTAAATGCCAGTGTTTTAGTCATATAACAGATATTTAGTTATCAGAAGACAACTTCTGAAAGACTAAACCACAGATGCCACGGCAAAGTATGTTCTTTTAAGAACCTCAGTTTTAAGTTCTAATCTCATTTAGTTCCTTTAGATAACAAAAGTTTAAAAAATCACTAATTTATATCTAAATATAAATTAAAGGACATAACAAAGCTTAAAAAACTGTAGTTAAAAATTACCATGTGCGAGATTAACACTATTAAAATAATGACTATATATTTCTAGAAACTGGAAGGATGTCAGTGTCACATTCACCTTATACTTCTTAGAGCAAGCCTTGTTCCTCCCTGCCTCGAAACCATCAAGCATACTGTTCCCTCTGTCTGCAATGCTCT
This sequence comes from Physeter macrocephalus, assembly GCF_002837175.3. Classification (NCBI taxonomy): domain Eukaryota; kingdom Metazoa; phylum Chordata; class Mammalia; order Artiodactyla; family Physeteridae; genus Physeter; species Physeter macrocephalus. The sequence continues at coordinate 65,382,179 of NC_041214.2, read as the reverse complement.
CTCTGCACTCCTCCATCTCTGCCCACCTTATTCCTTCCTCAACCAGCTAACGCCCATTCATCCTTGCCAGATTAAGAAGTGGTATTTGACTCTCATGACAGGCCAAGTCTTGCACTATGTGTTCTCAAAAAACAAACGAACAAAACTCTACTCCTTCCTAAAATTTAAATTGCAATTAATTAACTAAGGAATTATTTTTGTGTCTGTCTTTCCTTTAATCTAGGCTCTGTAAGGGCAAGATCTGACACAGAATAAGTGCTCAAGAAATATAATTACTGGGCAGATTGGTTCAAGATGGCAGAGTAGAAGGACGTGCTCTCACTCACTCTTGCGAGAACACTGGAATCACAACTAACTGATGAACAATCATCGACAGGAAGACACTGGAACTCACCAAAAGAGATACCCCACATCCAAAGACAAAGGAGAAGCCACAATGAGACGGTAGGAGGGGCACATTCACAATAAAATCAAATCCCGTAACTGCTGGGTGGGTGACACACAAACTTGAGAACACTTATACTACAGAAGTCCACCCACTGGAGTGAAACTTCTGAGCCCCACGTCAGGCTTCCGAACCTGGGGGTCCGGCAACAGGAGGAAGAATTCCTAGACAATCAGACTTTAAAGGCTAGGGGGATTTGACTGCAAGACTTCGACAGGACTGGGGGAAACAGAGACTCCACTCTTGGAGGGCACACACAAAGTAGTGTGTGCATCAGGACCAGGGGAAGGAGCAGTGGCCCCATAGGAGACTGAACCAGACCTAACTGCTAGTGTTGGGGGGGTCTCCTGCAGAGGCGGGGGGTGGCTCTGTCTCACCGTGAGGACAAGGACACTGGCAGCAGAAGTTCTGGGAAGTACTCCTTGGCATGAGCACTCACAGAGTCTGCCATTAGCCCCACCAAAGAGCCGGGGTAGGCTCCAGTGATGGGTCGCCTCAGACCAAACAACCAACAGGGAGGGGACACAGCCCCACCCATCAGCAGAAAAGCAGATTAAAGTTTTACTGAGCTCTGGCCACCAGAACAACATGCAGCTCTACCCACTGCCAGTCCCTCCCATCAGGAAACTTGCACAAGCCTCTTAGATAGCCTCATCCACCAGAGGGCAGACAATAGAAGCAGGAACTACAATACTGCAGCCCGTGGAACAAAAACCACATTCATAGAAAGACAGACAAGATGAAAACGCAGAAGGCTATGTACCAGATGAAGGAACAAGATAAAACCTCAGAAAAACAACTAAATGAAATGGAGATAGGCAATCTTTCAGAAAGAGAATTCAAAATAATGATAGTGAAGATGACCCAGGACCTCAGAAAAAGAATGGAGGCAAAGATCGAGAAGGTGCAAGAAATGTTTAACAAAGATATAGAAGAATTAAAGAACAAACGGCTTCCCTGGTGGCGCAGTGGTTGAGAGTCCGCCTGCCGATGCAGGGGACACGGGTTCGTGCCCCGGTCCCGGAG